>NC_134791.1:2143095-2238095 GCF_046742065.1 Oratosquilla oratoria | reverse complement strand
CATAGATCGGTCATACATGAGCTCTGAGCTCTCTTCCGGGAAGGAAATAGCTGTCGATCACGAGTCCAACACGTGATCCAAGACAATGGTGAATAACATACACACAAATACACACACACACACACACACACACACACACACACACACACACACACACACACACACACACACACACACACACACACACACACACACACACACACACAGGATGATAAATAGCGGTTTGGTGTTCATTGACTTTGGAAAAGCCTTTGACATGATCCCACATTACTGGTAAAGCCACCAACTGTCATTATATTCTCTTCCTCCTCCTCTTCCTCCTCTAGTCCTCTTCCTCCTCCTCTTCCTCCTCCTCTTTCTCCTTCTCTACTCCTCTTCCTCTTTTTCCTCCTCTTCTTACTCCTCTTCCTCCTCCTCTTACTCCTCTTCCTCCTCTTCCTACTCCTCTTCCTCCTCTTCCTACTCCTCTTCCTCCACCTCCTCTTCCTACTCCTCTTCCTCCTCTTCCTCCTCCTCTTCCTTTTCCTCGTCCTCCTCTTCCTGCTCTTCTTCCTACTCCTCTTCCTCCTCTTCCTCCTCCTCTTCCTTTTCCTCGTCCTCCTCCTCTTCCTGCTCCTCTTCCTCTTCCTTTTCCTCATCCTCCTCTTCCTGCTCTTCTTCCTACTCTTCCTCCTCCTCTTCCTTTTCCTCGTCCTCCTCCTCTTCCTGCTCCTCTTCCTCCTCTTCCTCTTACTCCTCCTCCTCCCCCTCCTCCTCTTCCTACTCCTCTTCCTCTTACTCTTCCTACTCCTACTCTTCCTACTCCTACTCTTCCTACTCCTCCTACTCCTACTCCTCTTGCTACTCCTCTTCCTCCTCCTCTCCCTATTCCTCTTTCTCCTCCTCTTGCTACTCCTCTTCCTCCTCCTCGCCCTCCTCCTCTCCCTCCTCCACTTCCTCCTCCTACTCCTCCTCTTCCTGTTCCCCTTCCTCCTCCTCTTCCTCCACTTTCTCCCCTTCTTCCTCCTCTTCCTCCACTTCCTCCTCCTCCTTCCTCCTCTTCCTCCACTTCCTCCTCCTCCTCTTCCTCCTCCTCCTGGTCCTCCTCCCATCCAGTGTATTATTGCCCTGTGTAATGTTTTGTCTCTTTGGGCGAACAAACAGACAGACAAACATGCCCGTAGCATCCTTTGTTCTTGTTGAACATTTTGTTCACAAAAATGACCTCGATACCAAATTAGACTTTGTGAACCAACGGATCTGTTTATGATGATGAACATTGAACAATTAGGGCGTGTGTGTGCGCGTCACTGGGATGAATAAAATCATCTAGCGACAACCAAAACGAAAGGAAAAGTGCCAACCGGCACAGAAGGTGTTATGGAAATCTTAATAAAATCATCTGGCGACAGTCTTAAACAATTTCTGGCAGTGCAATGTAGTTCAGTTCGAAGCTTTAAGATTCGTTTAGATAAACACCTAAGCAAGATGTTGTAATGTCTGACATTTATTTTATATTATTTATTTCTTATTTGTCTCTTTATTATTATTTCCTTCATTATCATTTATTATTATTTATCTGTCAATTTATCATTATTTGCTATTTACCTGTTTGTTTATTATTTAACTTTATTTATTTACTTATTTAATTTATTACTATTGATAATGATATAAATTTTATTTATCATTATTATTTTTGCATCCGACCTAGTTATGGACCAAAAGGTCTCCTGTCGGCATGCTCCTTTGTAATCCGCATATCAACAAACCACTAACACCCCCCCCCCCCGGTGAAAATAGCACATGTGTTGTAAAATCACCGGTCGGTGGTTCTTCTTTAAAACTTAGTTCTTCTTTCCACTGCACATTGTATCGATTGTATTCCCCCTTTCCCCGTGCATATTGTATCGCTTGTATTCTATTTCCAGTGGTCATTGTAGCTCTTGTATCCGTTCCCGTGCATATTTTAGTGATTGATTTATTTTTCCAGAACTTGTTGTATTAGTTGTATTCCCTCTCCAATGAAGATTGTGTTGATTGTATTTTGTATCCAGTGCTTATTGTATGTGTTGTGTTTCTGTACATCTAGTTCACATTGTATTTTATTGTATTCTCGTGTTTCCAGTGTACATGGGATTTATTGTATTCTCCTGTATCAGGCATTTAAGAATTTATATCCAATGTATATTGTATCTATTGTATTTTAATGTGATCCCGTACTTCCAATGCACATATGGTAGATTGTATTCTCCCATCACAGGAACGTGGTGTTTGAGAATTAGCATCCAGTGGGGATTGTATATGTATTTCTGTGCATACAATTCACATTGCATTGTATTGTATTGTTGTATTTTGTTGTATTCCGTTGTATTCCTAAGACTTATTGTTTTGTTCCTTTTCAGGAGCGGATCATTCCCGACGTGGTGCCAAGACGGACGTCGCCGGCGCCGGTTGGATGAGGTCACCCTCGAGGCCGAACTGAGGTCACCCTCGAGGCCGAACGGAGGTCACCCTCGAGGCCGAACGGAGGTCACCCTCGAGGCCGAACGGAGGTCACCCTCGAGGCCGAACGGAGGTCACCCTCGAGGCCGAACGGAGGTCACCCTCGAGGCCGAACTGAGGTCACCCTTGAGGCCGAACTGAGGTCACCCTCGAGGCCGAACGAATGCCGATCTCCACCTTGGGACCTGCGCTCCGGCTGAACAAGAGAAGGTCGAGAAAGCGGGCCCCTCGAGAGGGGGAGAGCTGCCCCCGGGTCCTACATTACCCTCGGGAGCGTGGGGCCACGGCAGGACCCTCGAGGACGACCTGAGACTGGAGGAGGACCTCGAGGACGACCTGAGATTGGAGGAGGACCTCGAGAAGGAGGTGAAGGACGTGGCGTGGAATGCTGAGGGTTTGAGCCTGGGAGTACTTCGGCCTGAGGGAGTTCATCATGGTGCTGGTGAAGGAGTACCACATCCCACTTCCTCTCACGGTCGAGGAGTACCGCGTGGCCCAACTCTTCATGATCGCCGTACGTACTCCAAGACTTCCCTCGTCGGTACTCCAAGGTCCTGGCGGCCGTGGAGTACTCCCCGAACTCCCCCCCTCCCCCCATAACTCCCCCCCCCTTTCCCCCCCAACTCCCCCCTTGTATCGCATGGGCGCATGATTTGTGGGTGTTCACTGTGCGACAAATAAATTTGCTTGTTTTTGTTGTTTTCCTGCAGAGTGCCACGCACACACACACACACACACACACACACACACACACACACACACACACACACACACACACACACACACATACAATGTCATTTATATGTGTAACTTTATTCGTATATATTTATCGGTTGATAAACTTATGTTGATTTATTTGACAAAATGAATAATGTATTTATATTTATTTACTCAGTTTATCTATTTATCTTTAACACAGACAAATTACAAATCAGGGTCACTCTCAAATGCCTGCATGCTTTAGCTTCGTCATTGTTCGAGTCCTGTAAATCAGCCTTGCCCGCTGTCCAAATCATTTGTGCTTTGTATGTTTTCCTATAGTGGGAGGGCTGGCGCTGTGACGTCATCGTTTGAGTCGCCGTGGCTTGATGACGTCATCGTTGTGTTATGGCAAAGGGGTGACGTCATCATTATGTTATGGCGAGCTGTGATGTCATCGTTACGTCATCATGGACCGGTGACGTCTTTATTGCGTCATGGTAGATCGATGACGTCATGTTTTGGTAACGTCAAATAGCCACATTTGATGACGTCATCGCAACCATTACGTTACTATGGCTAGGTGACGTCAGATCACTGGAATTGACGTCATCGTGCCGTCACGGCTTGTCCTTCGGTTCGATTCTAAGCCTCGGACAGTTTCCGGCCATGGACCGCTGTGGTGGGTTGGTTTCCATCCCCAACGGCCGCAAGTGACTGCCTAGCACGATGGGCAAAGGTGGCGGAGGCTAAGCGCCTCCTGGCGTAAGCACCTAATGCTGGTTTTCTTTTGGTGCTGAACACTTGTGTTCAGTTGAACAGAGGTTCCGATTGAACAAGGGACGTGTGTGCATGTATATATACAGTATATATATATATATATATATATATATATACTGTATATATGCAATAAGAACACTAGGAACGTGTGTTTTATAAATGCAAGGTAACCACTTAAGAAATTAAACAAACGGATCAGAGCGCTTTCGTATATTACATCTTCAGTGTAATTTACACTGAAGATGTAATATACGAAAGCGCTCTGATCCGTTTGTTTATTTTCTTAAGTGGTTACCTTGCACACACACACACATATATATATATATATAATATATACATGCATACATACCTAAAATACAGATACACACGATGGTAATCATATAATCTAGTTCATTCCCTGACTCCCTGTTCATGTAAATATAATCTTCTGCCGCCATTAGCCAGAATCAAGGTTCGACCTCGAGGAGGTGGCTGGCCTCGCTAGCCCTCGAGACCTTGGCTTTGCCCCCTCCTCCTCGTCCTCTTTGTCCTCCTCTTACTTCGTCTCCTCCTCCTCTTCCTCTCCCTTCTCTTACTCCTCCTCCTCCTCCTCTTCGCACTCCACTCTCCATCCTAAATAGAGACAAGATTTGTAATTGTCATTCCTTCCCGTCGTTTGTGTGGAAAAAGTTGTCGAAGCCGAGACTAAGAAGAAAATAATAATAATAGTAATAATAATAATATATTAAACGAATAAATAGATAAACAGAAATAATGTAAATAATAGAAAATTGAGGAACCAGTAAAAGGTCCGATTTTATATAATTTCCGTTATCAAGCGACCAGAGTCGTCTTTGTCCGATTGCCCGTCCATTGACCTTGGCTTCGGCTTCGATTCGACCCAAGTCGTTAAAGGAATTGTAGACGAAACAGTTGTGGACAAAAGTCCCGACCCAGTTTGCGGTTTTCCGCTGTACAGATGTAATATTGGTTCCTAAATAGTTTTGATATTTTCATTGAGAAAATATTAGTGTTTATGTAAATATTACATAGAAATTATATACCAAATATTCACCGACATACACCGGAAATCCATTTGTTGGGCAAGGACTTTTGACCTGACCTAATTTGACTTTCATCTCATGACCGTGACCTACCATGACCTCTTAACATTGACTTATTCCGACCTATTTTGACATTGACCTCTTAACTGTCATTGACCTATTTTGACCTCTCTTGACCCACGTTGACACGACCTGTCATGGCATATTGACCTATTTTGACCTCTCTTTACATTCCTTGACCTATCATTACCTACTTTGACATCTCTTGACTGACCTCTCTTGGCAAACTTTGACCTCGACCTATTTTGACCTCTTGCCATTCCTTGACCTCTTGACCTACTTTGACATATCTTGACCTCTTAACCTACTTCGACCTATCAAGACCTCTCGACCTACTTTGACATTCCTTGGCCTCTCGACCTATCATGACCTCTCGACCTACTTTGACATTCCTTGGCCTCTCGACTTATCATGACCTCTCGACCTACTTTGACATTTCTTGGCCTCTCGACCTATCATAACCTCTCGACCCACTTTGACATTCCTTAACCTTGACCTACTTTGACATATCATGACCTCTCTTGACCTTCCTTAACCTCATCATCGCTTCATCATGATCCCATTCTCCTCCTCCTCCTCCTCCTCACATCCTAGCCCTCTTCCTCCTCCTCCTCCTCCTCCACATCCTAACCCCCTTCCGTTCGTAGTCCTAGTCCTCCTCTTCTTCCTTCTCCTCCTCCTCCTCTTTATGATCATCCTCTTCCTCCTCCCCCCCTTGCCCCCAGTCACCTAAGCTCTCTTAAACTGTTTTGATTCGTAGGCAGCTCTCAGTTCCTTTGCTGCATCACCATTTGGCCCAATTTGCCTGCCGGTCGAATTCTGGCCCGTTTTGACCCAAACACTCCTCTTTCTCCCTCCCCACCCCTCCTGTCCATCAACACAGATTCTGATTTGGGCGTATTTCTACCTCAGTATTTTTTTTATTATTATTATTTTTTTATTTAGGAGCATTTAGCAACCTTATCCCCCATCCCCCAGCCTTACCCCCCCCATCTCCGGTCCCTATAACCCCCCCCCACCCCCCCGCCTCCTCCCCCTCCCCCACCTTACCGGATGCAAAGCGGCTTCTCGATTTACGACCAGACATGCGTGTCATAGAGAAGGGTTGGGTCTGAACAGATTCCTATGAAGCAGATAAGATAACGTTAATCCAAACCCTTAAAGTCATCGGGTATATTAAGCAAAGGCTTGAGATAAACAGATCAAAAGAGAAAAGGCGCGACGTGACGTCATCAGTATCGTCAGTATTTGTTGTATTCTTTGTAATGGAGAATTGCAGATTGAGATTTGTGGAATTGTCAGATGACGTTTAAAAAAATGCATCTAGATTTGACAAGAAAGTTGTAAGAGGCATTATATTTCTTGATAGTTTTTTACTTAATAGAAAAAATTCTGATTTCTTGATATTTTATCACCAGAATTTTAATTTTTCCTTCAAATATTATTCCGTTCCTTCAGATTTTATTCCGATAATTTTCCCCAAACTTAGACTATGATGGTCATAGATTCAAACAAAGAAATTTTCACTCGACTGAAATTTAACTTTTGACACAAAGCATCAAGGCCCGCGCGATGACGTAATGTCGTCCGGTCAGGTCGGGCGGGAAACGCGACTTTGTTGATAAACAAATCCCGTTGTTCATAATGTCCACCCCGTTGTTATGTCTACCAACGAGTCTTCTCCCTTTCCTCTCACTTGATTTGCTTGTTTCCATACATGGGCTTATTTTCTATGGGTCGGGGATTTCATTTACATTTATTTATTCTTTGTTCTTCTTAATTTGATTTTTGACCTTTTCCTCCCTATAACAAGGCCACCTCTTTCTGAGAATTTAAACTACCTAACGACATTGCCAACAAGCGCTCAAGCCAGGCCCTGCATCATCGAAGGCCTAGTTTACGTGTTTGCATGAATCGACTTGCATGAGGCTGTGGATGCTGCAAGAATGGTGGTGTCCAAGGAGTACCGAATTCCTCTTCCCCTCACTTGCGATGAATATCGCATCGCACAGCTCTACATGCTTGCGGTAAGTTGGGGGGAATAGGTGTGCATGTGCGCACGCACGTACACACACACACACACACACACACACACACACACACACACACATCAAATAAAAAACCTAGATGTTAGGAAATCACACGGACCGAATGGAATTGTAAATTGGATACTGAAAGAGTGTATTGATGAACTAACGGACTAATTATACAAGATAATAGACTTCTCACTCAAAGAAGGAAAGGTACCGCAGGATTGGAAAGATGCAAACATCGTACCAATATATAAAGGAGGAAACAAAGAAGATCCTACAAACTTCAGACCGGTATCCCTTACAAGCACAGTAGCAAAAATATGCGAAAAGGTTATCAGGAACAAATGGATCAAACACTTGGAAGAGAATAAAATACTAAACCCTAAACAATTTGGCTTTAGAAGTGGAAGATCGTGTACCACAAACTTAATATGTTTTTACTCAAGATTAATAGAGATAATACAAGAAAGAAATGGTTGGGCAGATTGCGCCTTCTTGGACTTGCAGAAGGCTTTTGACAAAGTACCACATAAAAACTAATAAGAAAAATTGAAATAATAGGGATACAATGTAAGCTACTGAAATGGATGAAAGTTTTCTTAAGTGGGAGAAAAATGAGTGTGGTTCTTACAGACAAAAACTTGAACTGGAAAGATGTGATAAGTGGCGTTCCGCAGGGCTCTGTATTGGGTCCTTTAATGTTTGCCATATATATAAATGATATGGATGAAGGAGTGAGGCATTACATGAACTTTGCTGATGATGCCAAATTACTCAAGAGAATAAGCACAGAAGACTGCAGATCGCTACAAGAAGACCTAGACAAAATATGGGAATAGAGTCAGAGTTGTGAAGTGAACTTTAACATTAAGAAATGCAGTATAATGGAATTTGGAAAAAGCAAAAATAGAATATTGGGTTAATATAAAATTTGTACCAAGGAAGTAAAAAAAGTCGACTCAAAGGGACTTTGGAATGATTATCTCAAGTGACTTGACACGTGATAAACATGTCTAAATTAGTTGGAGAGACTTTTAACTTGTTAAGATCAATGAAAGTGGCGTTCGACGACATGGGTGAAGAAATGGTAAAGAAAATCGTGGTTTTATTGATAAGACCTAAATTGGAGTATGCTGTGACACTATGGGCACCTAGTAAAAAAAAAAGAAAAAAAAAAGAATTCAAAGAGCAGGGACAAAAATGGCACCTACACTCAAATTTGACATACAAAGATTGGATAAATTACAACCATCAACTCTGGAACAGAGAAGAGAAAGAGGTGATTTGCTGACCATTTACAGAATTATGAAAGGGATGGAAGTTCTTGATAGAGACGACTTATTAAAATGGGACAGAAGAGAAACAAGAGGACACGAGAAGAAACTAAAGAAGGACAGTCACAGAAGAGATTTGAAAAAAGAATAGCTTTCCATGCAGAGTGATTGATATCTGGAACAAACTAAATGGGGAAACAGTGAGTGCCAAAACTATACAAGATTTTAAGAACAAACTGGATGTGGAGAGAGACAAAAATGGGCCACTATGAGCTTAGCTCCTGTCCTGTAAAATACAACTAGGTAAATACACACACACACACAACCTTGTAGACATACTACACACACACACACATATATACACATTTATATGTGTTTGCCATGTGTACATATGTATATATGTCATGTATGGAGTTATGATTTATTTTATTATTTTATCATATTTATTTTTTAATAGATTGAAACTAGTTGAGTTTGTAGAGTCATGTGCAATATTTTTATTTTTATTGATATATATATATATATTGTGTTAATTGGTATGCACGCAGTAAAGCTTGATGTGCTTATGTCTAGTGGCGCATAACAATCAACTCTTTCATCGGAATAAGAATAATCTGGCATTAGCCATAATAAAATTCTCAGGTTGGACGACACATCATAGTAGGTTGAAAAAATTCTTGAGTTTAATGACTGCCCTTGGTGAATTTAAAAATTCTCAAATTTGACGACACTCATCATTGGGTGTATTATAATTCTCAGTTTTAACGATGATCCTTAGCAGGTGTGCAAGGTTGCCATTAATCCTTTAAGGAGGAGATTCATGTCTATAGTTTAATGAAATCATCTGCAATTAACCAGAATAAAGTGTTTATAACAGGGACACACTGTAAAGGGTTAAAAATGTTGTTTATTGATGTTGTAACGACACATTTTACTGAACTTTTTCATTATAGTGTTTCTCTTGTCCAAGCGAGATTACTCGTCAATAGGCAGAACGGGTACACAAGTTAGCATGAACAGCGAATAAGTTTAGCCTTTGTTGTCTAAGATTCTGAAATACAGGTGACTTTATTCGCTGGTCTTTAGCCACCACGGAAGTGGGTGCCGAACTTCTCCGTCAGGAGGACCTGGTCATGCAGCCGTGCATGTGTAGGTTCAGTGGGATGGACGTTGAGGATGATCGTCTCCCCCCACCAGCCATCACTGAGGGGCTAGTGTGAGCTAGAATGACATTATAAACGTAAACTAATATTTTCTTTATATTGAGCAGGATTCGCCACGGAGGTCATCAACCAACTTGGTCGTTACTGACGTTTTTTTTATTCCTCCAGATCCGAGAGAGAAAAAGATGGTAGGACCATGTTCCTCACCTCTCGGGAACTTTTTTGTTTTAATCTTCGCCTGTTCTTCAGAAAAAATCGCGGCAGGAGAGCCATGGCGAAGGGAGTGGGGTGGAGATCCTGGTCAACGAGCCGTATGAGAACGGGCCCGGGCCTGATGGGAAGGGCCAATACACGCATAAGGTGTACCACGTGGGTAGCCACTTACCAGGTACGTGTTACAGAAGCGACTTCAGAAGTTTGAATGAACCAAGTAACTGTACCCTGTAGTCTTGTGGTTATATTTGTCATATATTTATAGATTCATCCATGATTATTGTTGATGTTGTTATTGTTAAATATGAGTGTGCTGTTATCCGCAAAATGAAGTGGTAGGGCATGGATGAGGAACATCTCCCCATTTCTTTCACTCTTTTCCATTCTATGCATCAATTTCATTTCTCCCTACTTAAACAATGCAAAGCTCACATCTCATTTTTTTTTTCGAGCAGTTCATCCCCTTTGCACTCCTCTCACGGAACAGGCTGTCACCAAAATTCATACATTCTTCTCGAACACTTTAAATCATTCTTGATCATTTGTACTCATTCTACATCCTGACTGTAAGCCAGGGTTGCCAGATTCAGAACACAATATTATCGTACTATTTAATAAACATTAAAAAAATCGTACAAATCATACGAAATACAGAAAAGTATAGTACAAACTGTATGATAAAGAGGATCACTATTGTACATTGTAAAGAGGGTTAAATAATCGTATAATGTACAATAATTATCGTACGAATGGCATCCCTGCTGTAAGCCCATATGGCTTCATTATTACTAATCACCTACCCTTTCCTTAGTTTATTCCTTATGCTCACTCCGCCAAGTGACACGATTAGTTTCAGTGTTCAGGTCATTAAAGGGGATAGATTGCATTGAGAGAATAGATCTGATTAAAGATGGGAGGGCTTTAAGAGGTTATGGGAACAAATTAAGAATGACCACATGTCCAAAGGATGTGAAGAAATAAAGTTTTCTATATACAGTAGAAAAATAAATACTTGGAATAGCTTAGAAGGTGATACAGCCCAAGCTCAAACAATATACGAGTTCAAATCTAAATATGTTAATTGGAAGTTAAAGATATAGATTAAGTTGGAACTGTACATGAATTTGAGTCTAGGTATGTTAGAAAATTAGAGAATAGGAGATGGGACCCAAACAGCATTGCTTCTTTTCTGTATCCTACCATAAGGTAAATACGTACTCTTGTATGTTCTGATGACATGACCAAACCACCTCAGGTTGGGTTGTCCCTCTCTTTCTCCCAGTACCAACTTTACCCCCTACTTCATTCACAAATCTTGGTGCTGCTTATTTCATTACATTATTTCATAGCTATTCTTGTGTTGATACATCCCCTGCTTTTATATACTTGATATTACTCTTATGTTCCATGCTTCTTCCTCTTACAGTGCTGTCAGCACAATCACTCCTTCATACAATTTTATCTTAGTATCCATTCCCAAATGATTTTTTTTTTTTTTTTTTACTTTACCAGTGACCTTGTGATGCACTTAGCAGTACATTGGGTTTTCAGTCTCGTTTTATTAGAAATTAAATTGTTTTTCTTTTTCTTTTCCTCTATTTCAGGGTGGCTGAAGTCCCTCATTCCCAAGTCGGCACTCTCGGTTGAAGAGGAAGCCTGGAATGCATATCCGTATACAAAAACACGCTTCACCTGCCCTTTTGTTGAAAAATTTAGTATTGAAGTTGAAACCTACTATTTTAATGATGGTGGTCATCAGGATAATGTCTTCAGTCTTTCAAAATCAGACTTGAAACAAAGAGAAGTCGGTAGGTTACGTATTCGTGTTGTAAATTTTTAGGATTGATATGTTTATTCATGCTGGTCATGACCTGTCATTCAGGAGGAGCCAAGATAAGAGGGAGGGAGGAGTGGGGTGGATGGGAGTGGAGTATGTTGGGGATGGAATGGGTGGGAGTGGATTTTATGCCTTTGTTTTTTGGGTCTTTTAATGTGTGTGGATGTGGTACAGATGAAAGTAAAAGGGAAGAGATAGGCAGTATGTTGTGAAAAGAAAGATGGATGTGTTGGCATTGAGTGAAACTAAGTTGAAAGGGAGGGGAGAGTGTGAATTTGGGAGTGTAGTTGGGAGGTTTTCAGGAGTGAATGTATGTATGTTTTTGGCTACCTCCCTTGTAAGAGGGAAAAGCTTTTGATATATGTATGTATCTGTTTCACAGATTTGATAGATGTTGTAAGGGACCAGCTCTATGGTGCTGATTACAAGGAAGAGGAGGATCCTCGCAGATACATCTCACAGAAAACGGGTCGAGGGCCCTTAGAGGACAACTGGATTGAGGAATACTGGGGTGCCTGCAAAGTAAGTTTACGTGTTCCACTCGTGTTTGTTTGATAAATAAATAGGAAGTAACAGGATGGAAAAAAAGTAATTTAGATTCAAATATTCTTATATCAGTTTTGTGTTAACATAAGAATGAAGGAGACTGCAAGAGACCATGAGGCTTACACTAGGCAGTTCCATGTCCATTACCACATGTCATCCTCATCCTTAAAGTTAACCGTTTCTTAAAACAACTGATAGTTTCAGCACTCGCTGGATGGTTGCTAAGTCTATTCCATTTGTTGACTATCCTATTAGTAAACCAGGTCTTGCCTATGGTCCATACCCTGCACTGGGGTATGGACTGCATGATGACATACAGTCAGTACCTTTTGCCCCTATGGACCAGAGCCACACATCATTTGATCATTATGACTTTATGCTACAAAGTTCTCTGTGAGGGGCACCATTCTAGCCTTCTGATAAGGGGAAGTTTGTGATATTAAACCATATCATCATCATGACTTTACCAAATATGTGTGAAACGTCGCACCAATAAATGCTCCGTTCTCGCATGGTATTTATTTTGGTATATTTCTTCCTCTTTCTCTTCTTGTTCATCTTGTTCATTTTGTGTTTAATGTTTTTGTAGGACTCGCCCAGGAAAAAAATAAAGTAAAATGTCCTGGTTGATAAAAAATTTAGGATTTACGTAATTGTTTTGATATTTGGATTAATGTTTTATCTAGGAAAAAAAAATAAAGTAAAATGTCCTGGTTGGTAACATTTTTAGGATTTACGTAATTGTTTTATTATTTGGATTAATGTTTTTTGCGGTGCTCATCCAGGAAAAAATAAAGTAAAATGTCTTGACTCATAACATTTTTAAGATTTACGTAACTTTTATTATTTGGATTAATGTTTTTGTGGTGCTTGTCCAGGAAAAAATAAAGTAAAATGTCCTGGCTCATAAATTTTTTAGGATTTATGTAACTGTTTTATCATTTGGATTAATGTTTTTGTGGTGCTCATTCAGGAAAAAAATAAAGTAAAATGCCCTGGTCGGTAAATTTTTTAGGATTGACATAATTGTTTTATTATTTGGATTAATGTTTTTGTGGTTCCCATCCAGAAGAAAATAAAGTAAGATATCCTGGTTGGTAATATTTTTAGGATTGACATAATTGTTTTATTATTTGGATTAATGTTTTTGTGGTGCCCATCCAGGAAAAAATAAAGTAAAATGTCATGGTTGGTATCATTTTTGGGATTTACGTAATTGTTTTATTATTTGGATTAACGTTTTTGTGGTGCATAGGGCAAGGAGCAGCCTCGCCCTGATGGCAAAGCTATCATGTGCGCATACAAACTGTGCCGAGTGGAGTTCCGATATTGGGGCATGCAGAGTAAAATCGAAAAATTCATCCATGATATTGGTAAGTTTTAATTTGAGTATAAGACATGAAAAATATGATAATTATTCCTATTTTTCCACATACCCACTTATCTGGTTAATAAACATTGGAACAAATTTCAGCATTACGGAAAACAATGCTCCGTGCTCACAGACAAGCGTGGGCATGGATGGACGAGTGGTGGGGGCTCACGATTGAGGACATCAGAAGTATCGAACAAGAAACTCAGGCTCTTTTGGCCAAGAAATATGGTAATGAAGGCGAGGATGAGGCGGAAGCCGAGGAGGGCGTTTCTGCCGAAGAAGTGAACGAGTCTCATGCCGTACCAGACTTGAACGTTCTGGAAACGCCTGTGGCTGAACAAATGTCGACATATAGCAGGACTAGTGACGATGCATCCTCGAGTGAACACACAGTAACTAATGACGAGGAAGCAAAGTGTAGTGTAAATAATAGTCATTATAACGTAGACCACCTCGTAGAAAGAAGACTTTCTGGCAGTCCGAAGTTAAGAAAGCAGGAACTGAACGTTAGTATGGACAGTGTTATGGGAGACGAGCTTCGGAAGAAGGGTTCGTGGTCACGAAGTGGTTCGAGAAACACACTTAACTCGCAGTCGCCTGGTAAGCTCGGTAGGCATCCCCAACTTTTTTGGGGATGTCTTGTGCTAAATATCAATTTTTTAAGGGATGATTGCATTAGTAGAGTAGTCGACGATTTTACGATTTTGAACATCCGAAGATATATTTTTAGTAGAGCAAGTGCAAACACATGCGTATGTCCAATTTTTTTCACACGAGAGTGTGAGTGCATGTACGATATATGAATATGTACAGTATATATTTTGCATAATTAGTTACCATGTATGCATTGTATATGTAGTTTTGTAGTTAGTTACTTTTGGTCAGATTAGGGGTTGAATATTCAGTATTGTTTGCATTTTATAAATGTTTTACCTAATTGTAGTATACAGGAAAGGAGCATTGTTCGTGGGGTACTGTCCCTTATTGTGATAGTAATCGCCGCCTTGAGTTTCACTAAGTAGAGAACCTGCAGCCCCACAATGGCTGACAATGGTCCTTGGGTCCTCTCACAGATATCTCTCTTTCTCTCAGCTCTCTCTCTTCCCTCTCTCTTTCTCTCCTCTCTCTCTCCTCTCTCTCTCCTCTCTCTCTCTCTCTCTCTCCTCACTCTCTCCTCTCTCATTCTCTCTCTTGTTCTCTCTCTCTCCCCCTCCCTCCCCCCTCTCTTTCTCTCCCTCCCTTCCTCCCTCCCCCTCTCTCTCCCCCCCTCTCTCTCTCTTTTGAGGGGGACATAGGACTATTGTTTGTGTTGTATCAGTTTGGGACTGTTTTTGTTTCACTGACTGAAAGTGTTAGAAGAAGAGGAGCAATGGACAGTTGTCAGATCTCCATGTGTGAAAAGGTGCAAGAAATACAGTTGAAGTTGATAGAGATTGATTTTGGGTCCAGTCCAGAGACAGAATGCCAGCCCCTCAGGGCTGTACCTCTCAATGGAGAGAGGTCAGGGGACTGACGGATCTAGAAAATGAATAGCTTCACTGTCCATCCTTCAGGATGTCTGATAAAAGGAGGTACAGTGATGGTGGACTGACTGGTGAGGTTATTTAATGTTTGTATAAGAGAGGGCAGAGTGCCAGAGGACTGGAGGAGTGCCTGTATAGTTTCACTCTACAAGGGAAAAGGGGATGAGTGTGAGTGTAGTAGTTTCAGAGGGATCAGCTTGTTAAGTGTAGTTGGGAAGGCTTATGGGAGGGTCTTGATTGAGAGGATTAGGAGAGGAACAGAGGGAGTAATTGGTAAGGAACAGTGTGGGTTTAGGACAGGTAAGGGTTGTGTAGATCAGATTTTTGTGGTAAGACAGATGTGTAAGAAAGGTATAGGAAAAGGTAAGGATGCTTTTTGGGCTTTTATGGATCTGGAGAAGGCTTATGACAGGGTAGACAGGAAGGCACTGTGGGAGGTATTGCAGATATATGGGATAGGAGGAAAGCTTTTAAGAGCAGTCAAGAGTTTTTATGAGAGTAGTAGAGCATGTGTTAGGATTAGAAATGGAGAGAGTGGCTCGAGGTAAAGGTGGGACTTCGTCAGGGATATGTTATGTCGCCCTGGCTGTTCAACTTATACATGGATGGGGTGGTGCAAGAGGTAAATGGAGGGGTGGTGGGTCAGGGATTGAAGATGTTTAAAGAATATGGAGAAAAGTGAGAGATAAGCCAGCTGTTGTTTGCGGACGACACTGTGCTTGTAGCAGGATCAGAGGAGGGATTGAGGAAGTTAGTGACAGAGTTTGGGAAGGTGTGCGAAAGAAGGAAGTTGAAGATAAATGTGGGTAAAAGTAAGGTGATGAGATGTACAAGGGGAGAAAGTGGGAGCAGAGTGAAGTGAGTATTAAGGGAGAGAGACTGGAGGAAGTGGATATTTTTAGATATTTGGGTGTGAATGTGGCAGGATAGGGAGGAGTGGAGGTGGAGGTAGAATGTAGATTGAGAAAACTGCGTAAATGCCTTGGGGGATTAAAAAGTGTAATGAAAAATAGAGATTTGGGAATGGATGCTAAGTGAGATTGTATGAAGGTAATGGATGGGAGCTGTATTTTTTTTTCCTCCGAACTTGTTCCCTTGAATTTGCGATTCCCTTGTGTCCCTAAACAAGAGATCTTTTATTTCAAAGTTGTCCACTCCATGCAGTTATGTGAACACTGCAATTAAGTTTTCACTTTCTCTTCAATCCTTCAATGATGACAGGTGTAGTGTTTTGAGTTTCTCTTCATGCAACTTATCTACAAGGTCAGGAGTAATTTTGGTTGATGTTTTATATTCTCTTGATCTTGTTTATATATTCCACTTTGTATTGAGAGCGTACCACCAGGGGCGGACTGGCCATCAGGGCAATTGGGCAATGCCCAGTGGGCCAGTTCTTTTGTGCCCAAATGGGCTGGCACAAGGGCCAACTCCGCTTGGGAAAAACCTTTATTCATCTGTTTTTCAACAGTTTAATTATTATAGATATTATCTAAAATGGTCAATTATGTCCATACATAGGCCTCAAAATACCTCTAAGATTGCTTAACTCGCTTTGCTTGCCACTCGCCCCCTCGCATGGGGCAGGTCTGAGTGAAAAATGCCTGGGCCGCTTTAACCATATCCCAGTCCGCCCCTGTGTACCACTATTACTTATTTCAATCTACGATGGATTAGGGTCTTGTGTATGTATACATGCATGTATATACTGTACATATGTGATGACAGTTTGATACACATGTTATGTGCAAGTATTTACATTATAGATGATTCCACATTTTGTTATGGTATGTATATTTGCAGAGGAAACCCTTGTTTGATGGATTGATTTATTGGCAAGGATTGTATGCCTCATCCCTTTGCTTGATATTTATTGCAAGTTCCCCACGTTCTCTCCCACAGTGCTCGATGATACTTCTTGGTAGTTTTTAGCGACAATTATTAAAAAGTTTAACCCTAACTCCTTCGACCCAGTATCATCCCCCTCTTGATTATTTTAAAAGTAGCGGCGTATGATCTCGTATGTGTCGAGAATATGTTTAAGGCAGGATTAGGCCTTGATCGTTTGAGAACCCATTTCGTCTCTAGTCCGTTTTGTCTTCCTTTCCTACCACTAGCTTGCCTCCTTCAGCACAGAATCCTGCCTTAAAATGTATAGAATTGAATTGCGTTAGCCAGAAAAAAGAATATAAAATGTGTGATCATAGTAAAGGAGTTGATCAATTAATTGACATCATTCAAAACAAATTCCCTAATTTCTAGAATATGTCGTTGGGTCAAAGGGTTTAGTCGTGATGATTTCCGTCTTATTACGTTTTCGAATTTATATAATTTCCAGCAAACTGGAGAATGGAAAGTATCCGGAGAGATTCAGCGTCTTCGGAGAGTGAGGATGAATTCTTTGACTGTCAAGGTAAGATTTTTATTCATCATTTGTACATTTTTTTTTTTTTTCTTTTTCCGAAAGGAAAGTCTGCGGACATAACGGGTGCTTCAGCCTCACTGCTTTCTCGTCAGTTAGTTGTAGTTCAGTTCATAGGAAAAACACCGCCGGATTTTCTGCTTTTGTTCGTCTTAGTATGGCAGGAGTTTACAGCTTAGTCTATTTTGAATTTAAATATGATGCAGTATTTCAAATTCCTTTTATTGAAATAGAAAAAAGATTATGTTTTTAACCATTATTATGGAAAATTATGGTTGAAAGTAAACAGAGATGCAACATAACAACTGCATGTATGGCTGTATGTATATATATATATATGTAGGTATGTATATGTACGTATATGGGAGTGAAATGGGTGGGAGTGAGTACTTGCCATTTGACTTGGCTACCCCCTTGTATAGGGGAAAAAGCCCTTGGTATATGAAATAGAAAAGATGTATATGTATAGCAAAAAGTGCAAACAAGGAGTAAATGGAGAAAGATTGTGAATGGAAAAAAAATGACATAGTTGGGGGTAGATTACTTCTGGCTCTTGGGGTCTGCTGTGGAAGTGCTGTGTGTATTTACTTAGTTGTATCTTATGGGAAGGGGAGCTATGCTCATGGTGTCCTGTCTCTGTATCTCGCTGTATCTAAATTGTTCTTAAATTCGTGTATGGTTTTTGCACACACTGTCATTTCATCCTGTTTGTTCCATACATCCACCACTCTGGGGGGGAAAGCTGTTCTTTTTCAGGTCTCTTCTATAACTGTCCGTTTTGAGCTTCCTTCCATGTCCCCTTGTATTTCTCTTATCCCAATTTAGTGTGTGTGTGTGTGTGTGTGTGTGTTTGAGTAAGTAATAAAAAGATAATATGTGCATGTAATGGAGAAATGTGGTTAGTTTGTGGATCTACGCTATCATCCATCCTGAAGTCATTTCGGTGTTGAATTTCAAATGAAAATTGTTTGGTTAGGAGATTGGTTCCAAACTCTAAAACTGTGGAGGTTGGTAAAGCTACAAGTGCTTCCACCATACAACCTCATTGAGCCAGATTAATCTACTGAGTGGGTTACAAGGGCTGTATTGTTGCCCAGGGGTATAGCCCAGTCCTGCAGCAGACTATTAATGCTGCACACATGTGTAATGGAGAAGAAGCATAAGCTTAAAAAAGGATATGTGAGAGAGGGAGAGAATGTGATGTACATGTACCCCACAAGCATGCTTGTGTGTAAAGTGCAAGTTGATGCATAGTAGAGTTGTGTGGTAGTTGATCTGATGTACATGTACCCCACAAAAGAGAGAGAGAGAGAGAGAGACATATGATTGAGAGCTATTACCCTCTTGGATGAGGGTTCAAAGCACATGTGGTCCCGTCAGTGGGTAATATCATGACATTACACACACATGATTATTTGATATTATGTCATCAACTGAGGCCAGAGCTAGGATATATATTTTTTGGTACTTTTATATTTGTCATAGACTGTACATATTTACATGAATGTACACATGCTTATGTACACATGCACACACACTTGCATGCAGTCCAGGATGCATGGATGCTCTGATGAACACATGCACACGTGCACTCAGACACATGATTAGGTAAATACACTTATGGCTGTTGAAAAATCATGGATGAAGCCTTCTGAAAATGGAGAGAACGAAAAGACCAGAGAGAGGGAGGAGGGGAAAAGTAAAAGAAGAAAAAAAGAATAACTAGAGAAGTTGTGTTATGCAGTACAATAGTGGAAATGTGCGAAATGCATGAATTAGAGTAGACTCAAAATATGGGGAAGTCTGCAGGGCCAGATGAGATTTTCATTTGGATACACAAATGATGCAAGGATCAATTGGTGGGCAAAATGCATGAACTAATTATGTATTCCTTAGAAGAAGGAAAAGTACCCCAAGATTGGGAGAAAATAAATTAGTTCCAATTCATAAAGGAGGAAATGAGAAGGAGCCTCTCAACTATAGGCCAGTGTCATTAACAAGCCAGATAGTCAAGTTATGTGAGAACATTGTAAAGAACAGACCAACAAAATATTTGGAAGAGATGGGAGGAGGCTTGGTAGACAGCCAATTTTCAATAAAGGAAAAGTCCTGTATATCAAAGCTGTTGTGTTTTTATTCAACAGCTGTTAATTTGCTGCAAGAAAGGGTTGAATGGACCGTGTTGTTTGAATCTGGAAGAAGTTTTTTATAAGATACCTCATAAAAGAGCAGATGGAAGCTGGAATACTCAGGAGGACTTAAAGGGAGCCTCATGATATTGGTGAAAGGTAAAAGAGAGAAAGAAAGAGAGAGAGAGAAGTTGTGAAGAATGTGTTTTTTGGGAGAAGGAACTAATGGGGCCCCACAGGACTCTGTTCTGGCTCTTGTAATGTTTTATATGTGTCATTCAGGGCACAACAGTATCTGGAAGTGAAAGGGTTATTGTGAGACACACGTCTTCAAAACTTGTCAAAAAAAAAGGGGGTCTTGGATGATTTGTTACTTGGTAAACATCAGTAATATTATGTCTGGGGCATAGACTGTTGACAACCCCACTTCAGTTGCAAATATTGAAAAAAAAGAAGAAATATATATGTAGTTTATGTAATCATTTAATGCTTACTGAAATATATAGCCTCAGTATAGCAGGAAAAAAAAGTTTGTACAAAATATGCAACTAGGACAGCAGAAAAAAATTCTCTTTAATAACAACTCTGCTTTCTCCATTCTTATATCATTGTTGCTATAGGTGGTACCCCCAAAAATTTTTGCTATTGCTTTGTTACCACGCTTCTGGGCATAATTTACGACTTTCAGTTTGCAGTCAATCTCATAGCTTCCTTGCTTTCCTTCTGTATCCATGATGTTGTGGGTAAAATCTTCCACTGCTGTTAACATGCTTTTTTTATTTCTGTTATAATAATAATATAATGATAATGATAATTTTATTCGGCATTGAATCAATATACATGAAGTGCAGATAATTAAAAGAACACATAGTTTGAAATAACAATTACAATTGCTGAGGATATCACAAAAAAGCATGTAAGCTTATTTTCATTGTGGTCCTCAATTGTTGTTATAGCACTCCGTACTGTGATAAATACCAAATATATGAGCTGGCAATAGATTGTAAACACAACTTGAGGTTTTGAGTGTACAATGATAGATGGACATAATGCTGCAGAGCCACGTAGTGACAATAACTGGCTGTTGGTGTTACTCACCAGTATCACCTTAATTTCATGTTTCTTATCAAAAGATATTCACATGTTAAAATAAAAAGATATTTGTGGCAGGTATGACATACATGGAAGCTCGCTGGCTGAGCGGGCTAGGGCACAATACTTGCGGCAATAGTCAAGGGGATGGTGGTTTAAACCCTGCCACTGGTGAAATTGAACCAAGGGCATGGATCATTAAATTCCACACTACAAAGTCTTCTGTGAAGGGCACTGTTCTAGCCTTCTGATAGGGAGGAGCTTGTGATGTTAAATCATATCATCATGACACACATAGATATTGACAAGCACACAAGCTCAGAAGTATAATTTTTAAGAGAGTACTGAATGAAGATATCATCTCAGAATGTGATGTAGTTTCTTTTACAATAATAATAATTACAGTGATGTTTAAGTAACATTCTAATATAATGGAGTTGGCCTAGGTAGAAATTCACAAACATGACACTTGTATTAACAAAAAAGAAAAAAGGGAGAAGAAGAAGAAGAAAAAAAAAATCACATATGGTAGATTTTCACAACATGGATAGATGATGAGTCATAAAGAACCAAATATGCCCCAGACTGGAGTGTGTAGCAATGTTTTGGTTTCTACACAGAATGAATGATGTAAACATATGAAAAGAGAGAGCAAAATCCATGCAAAAAGAGAGTAGATGCATTAGGCCTACCCTCATTAAAAGAGAGTAGAGAAAGAGAGGTGATTTGATCATGGTGTTCAGGTCAGGAGGGAATTGTGAGGTCACAGGAACAAATTGAAGATTAAATGCCTGATGGATGTCAAGAAATACAGTTTCCTGGGCAGGAGCATCATTTGGAATATCCAAAGCTACAGCAGTGAGTTAATTTAAAATTAGATATGATAGATGAAGGAAAAGATAAGGAACCCCATGATCAGAATCATCCCGTATACTACAATTAGGTACACACGTAAACACACAAAGATACGAGACCTCGTGAATACTTTTCTCCTGTACATCACAATTAGATAGATACACATGCACTCTAGTGCACTGTAAGTAAAGGGAATAGAAAACAGGCATATTTCTATTACTGGCCAGGTAATTTGGAAATTGACTGGTAAATTTGGAAACTGACTGGTTCTTCAAACGGCAAAGACATGAGACTTACGTTTGTTGACAAAACTGTCATGATGGATTGAGGATGTGATAGAAGGCATGTGAAGAAATAAACGAAAGCTTTGGTTGCTGTGTAACGTACAGTAGATCAGTTTGTTTAGCATGATTGGTCCTTTTTCCTTTGTTAACCCCTTCAGATTGGGGGCCCCCTGTTAGATGAATGAAGTTGCTTAGCGATAGAAAAAAAAAAAAAAAATCTTTTAAGTTTCACACCGGATTGAAGAAGGTCAGTAGAACTTCTTTCCCTAGTGTACTCAGAGCCCCCTAATAGCACAGAATCATCTTGCATGACCCTGAAAAAAAAAGAAAAAAGAAAAAAAGTGAGTCGTACCTCCATGTTGAAGGGGTTAATATTATGTGCACCTGCTTTGAGAGCACTTTCACTCTTTGGAATCACTCCCATGGTGATGTCACACTGGGCTCACTCGTAGCAACATCTTGCGGATTTGTTTGGCAGATTTCGGTTGCAATATTCTTGATAGTTGGATCATCCTGATATCATTTATATTTTACATTATACCAGAAAAGAATTATAAGAAAAAAGGTGTAGATTATGAAAAGTGTAGTGATGTATCACGGGAGTATTGTAAGCGGAGTTTTCCTTGTCAATGGAATGCAGATAAATTGCAGAAATGTGCTCAGTGTATCATTGCCACTACGGCCCACTTCGAGCTATTCCAACACCTTCACCTACTCACTTAGTGGTAAATTAGCTTGCACTAATACATGTTTCACCATTTTACACGAGTTTGTTTATATAGTGTAGAGTATAGGTAGTGTAAGATATGTTTTATCTTTTTATACAGAAAAATAGGCTTGCTCATGAGATAACGTCATGTGTTCAAGTAGACTTGGATATCAAAGGAAATCAGTAGTTATTTTAAGATGCAACAATAAATTGCAAAGGGAAAACAATATGTTAGGGGGCATTTTGGTTCATAATTAAGCTTAATACAAAAACAGATCATGATGGTATCAAACACAATATGTTAGGAGGCATTTTGGTTCATAATTAAGCCAAAAATAGATTATGATGGTATCAAACACAATATGTTAGGAGGCATTTTGGTTCATAATTAAGCTTGATACAAAAACAGATCATGATGGTATCAAACACAATATGTTAGGAGGCATTTTGGTTCATAATTAAGCTTAATACAAAAACAGATCATGATGGTATCGAACTCAATATGTTAGGAGGCATTTTGGTTCATAATTAAGCTTAATACAAAAACAGATCATGATGGTATCAAACACAATATGTTAGGAGGCATTTTGGTTCATAATTAAGCTTAATACAAAAACAGATCATGATGGTATCAAACACAATATGTTAGGAGGCATTTTGGTTCATAATTAAGCTTAATACAAAAATAGATCATGATAGTATCAAACACAATAAAGAAATATATCAAATCTGAAGTTGCCTTTATATATATGTATGTATAAGGATCCATAGAAATTAAACAGGTTATAGTTACAGCATGGGAACTTGTATTAGATATCCAAAGGACAATTTTGCAATTAGTCAGATATTTCTATTGTGAAAAGGTTAAAGAAGGTAATCAAAACAGTGGCTATTGGCAAGGTCATTAGTTCAAAACAAAACGAATATATCATAATGATCTAGGGAGAGGGAGCAATAGAATTAAGAAGTCAAATCCTCCTTAGTCATAAAAACTTCTATCAGCAAGTCATCTGACATGGATAAAATTACTAATGAGTGAATGAACAGATAACTCTTGGTTATCCAAAGGATATTACTACAAATTGAAATCCAATATGAGGAACTTTAAAGACCGTAATGGATAATATTGGGGAGAAAGATATATAGGAAAGGGGAAGGGGCCATCCTTGAGCAAGAAGATTACAGTCACTAATTTTGTTGGAAATTGGGGAAAGAAGTAATGTATTTTGTAATTGGGAGAGATTGACAAGGTGGGAAGAGAAAGGTCATGTACTCCCCTCCTTTTTTTTTTTTTTTTTATTCCTTTCTTTTTTCTTTCCTGAAAGACAAAAAAAAAGCCTACATTACAAAGGATTACAAAGGCGGAGCATGCCGACAGGAGACCTTTTACATAGATCTATATTCTCCATATAATAATAGATATATAGTAAAGGTTGCCTTTCCTAACTGAAAAAATGGCTATGCAGCTGACAGAGCAGAGAATGGATGAATAGGCTAAGTTAAGTCAAGTGAAGATTGAAATCTGAGCTAATATACCTCTTGGGTCTATGCAAGTGGGTTGTGACTAGAAATTTGTGGAAAAAAATAGAAGAAAAAAAGATGATGAGGAGATAGGAGTTGTCATGTTGTTTCAGAGAAAAACAAAACAAAACAAAAAACTCTCCATGCTCTGTGAATACAGGGGAAAACAGATTCTCTAATGCCTCCTTTGCTTGTGACAACAGGTACGTGGGCGGGTAAATTAAAATATGATGATATATTACTGGTTGGATCATATTACAGGGAAAAGAGATAGGGATAGGAAGAGAAATGAGGTCCTTGTAGAACAAGGGAGGGTGAGAACAGAAAAAGTCTAACCTAGTTATAAACCTTCTAATCAATAGTAGAGCCTCAGGTACCTTGTAGTATCAGTATCTAAGGTAAAGACTGTTAAGTTAAAATATACAAGGGTTGTGAAAGAAGGTAATTACAAAAAAATTCTAATTAGAATTCTCATTTATAGGGATGATTATTTGGATGTTTTAGGTTTCCAAAAGATGAGGAACCCAGGCTGTAGATGAAACTAGACTTGTTTAGTTATTTTTGATGGGAACCATAGAGTGGATAGTGTTACGTGCTAGGTAAATTTGTGAACGAGAATTTGATGAGATTAGTAACACCTTAATGCAGCCATAGTTTTGGAATTTATTGTAATTTTGAAGCAGACAGAAGAAAGAAAGGGTACTGGCATTAAAAGTGTTGTAGGAAAGAAATGATTATTTTGTAAAAAAAAAAAGATGTGAAATTGTAGGTGAGAATGACTGTATCTAACTCTTATTGTGTAAGGTAAAAGGGCACAAGTGTAATCTGTGAAAGAAGTACGTTAGGTATTTAGAAATTCCGTTTTCTATGCAGAGCCTGATTACTATCGGATATGACGTGCATCCAGATTATATGGGTATTCAGGTTGTTATAACAGAGCACATTAGGATGATAGAAAACTGCAAGAATTATTTTTACTCTGTAAAGCATGTCTAACTAAATGCACCTCGGTAAACTGAGTAAATATACATGCACACACATATGTACACATTTATGAATATTTTTTGTAGACATGAAAGTTTGAAAAGTAATGCTGTTGTATATATTTAAGAATTTGAATAGTTGTGTTTATATATGTTAAGAAAATAGCGGTTTAGCGTGCGCAATATTAATTTATTTTAAATGTGTTTTCAAAATTTTTTTGGTGACCATAGCTTCATCAGGAGGAACGGGTATGGTCCTGTATTACTAAGAGAATCAGATTTTTCCTAACAATTTTCCCTATCAGCTAGACATAAGAAATTATTATAGACTTAGTTGGAAAAAATGGTTCACTTCAATATTTCTTCTTGCACAGAATCCCAGCAGATCTCATTTTGTTTGTGTTCATCAGCTTTTTTTTTCACATTCATTAATGGTCTCATGCACACATTTCAGCCTGTTATAGACATTTTAGATAAATGATTGTACAAGTTATTACTTTTTTTTTTCTTTTGCACCAAAGTGAAAGCAAGTCAATTTTTATGTCAAAATTGTCCTCCCTTTCAATTCTAGTTCTAGATCTAGTTTGTGCAGTTTTAAGGTATAGATCTTGAGTCAATCTTTCTATGAGCTGTGCTAGTGTCAGAGTGCAAATTCACGTTCTTCTCCTCCTCTGTACCTCTATCTCATGCATGTGTTTGTCTTTGATCAACACCATGACCAGGCTCTGCTATCCCCATTATTAAGGGTATGTACAAGCCTTAATAGTGCCCCACAGCTATTTGAAACCACCTTTCATAGGGTATAGATGATCACCATAATTATCGTAGTTTGTATGATCAGTTGCTTTTGTTGGGGTTGAAATTGGATGTAGCTGCTGAAAAGCATTTTCATGATTAATGAATAGTTTGCATCTTGGTGTGTTAGCATGCTCTTTTGCCCTTTTCCAAGTAGTCAATGATAGTTTCACATACTGTATATGATAGTTTGATATAAGTACAGTTGCATTGTAAAAGACTGTTCTTTTAGGATTTTATTACTTGTGTACATATATATATATATATATATATATATATATATATATATATATATATATATATATATATATATATATATATATACATATACATACAGTGTATACTTTCATGCATTTTAGTTCAAGAATTTCCTAAGCACAGTCTTTTAAATTCAAGTAGGCATGTTGTACAGTGAAATTGTACACATTGTTACTATTATAGACGTATTTTTAGAAAGAACAACATGGACTTTTCAAGACTTTGAAACCAATATAAATATGTTTATACACACCATAATAAGTGAACCATATCCATTGTTCCCTTTAGACATAGTCGGATTTGTTCAGTATCCCTTTACTTGCATTAGTTGGCACATACATTTAAGCAGTTGTTTTGAATATTGTAGAAGTAACAGAGATATAATTGCTAATGAATTGTGTCGCAGAGTACTTTTCTATGGCTACTCATATTAGGATGAAATTAGCGGTTTTAAGCTATTGTAATCTTGTGTGAGTACTATGTAGTCATAAGTTGAGGTTAGTAATCTGTGTATAAACGAGATTATTTCAAGTCATACATTATGTTTCCCTTGGAATATTATGGAAATGTAATACATTGATAAGGGTTGCCACATGTATTTTCATTTTTAATGTTTTTACACCTGTAAAGCATTGTTCCATTGGAATGGAACAGTAGCAAGTTGTTTAAAAAATTCATTGCAAATATATATATATATATATTATTATAACCCTGGAAGACAAAGATTTATGATATACATGTCAGAATAATTTGTGATATGTGAAGTGATGGCAACCCTGTAATGTTTGATCAGTGAACATATTTGAAGTAATTAATTGTCAGTTATTGTATTTGCAGCAAAAATATAGTCCTTAGATCTGTGAATGTAGTTAGCAAAAGAATTTTAGTACATTAGTCATGTAATTATTTTATTTTATTTATTAATAGTATAATTCATCAGTAAGGAAGAAGAACTCTAAAGTATTTTAGGCAATGTAAATGTGCCATGTAAATCTGGAATGATTTATACTATGGTTTTCAATTTTGTGCAGAAGAAATGATTATTGTTTGTAAGGATTGTAGAAACTTAAGAATTCTTTATGATTAGAAAATTATTATCAAGTCACTTTGAGTATTATGAAGAGTAAATAAGGATAAGATTAAAATTTGAGCTTTGAATAGTTCTGTGATATTTAGTTATAAGGAATTTTGTGACTGCTCATTAAGATGATTTTTTTAATGTGTCAGGAAGGTGGTCAATATTGATAAAGCGAAAGAAGTGTTTTACAGTTATGTACTTCCAGATTTACATTAGATTTTCTATCCCCATGATCCTCCAAACTTCCAGTGGGAACCATGACTAGACAATATATGTAATGACTAGATATTTGATGTAACTGTATAGGATTGGCTTTGTAGAGAGGCAAACATTGGAAGACCAATAGCCTTACGTTTTCCCTGGTTGTATAATTTAGCGATTCCCACAAAATTTGATTGATGCAGTTCAATCTAATTCTTGTCGAATTTATTACTCGTTTTAGCAGTGCATGTCTGTTTCTCACTGCGGCATTGCTCAGCTTGCAAATCTGCTGGCAAGATGCATGCGAAAGTTTTATTATATGCCGAACACCAAACAGCATCAACTCTATTACAGTTTTTTGCTGATAATGGATTTCAAAGCCTTTGCATTTCTCATAGTTATTGGTTAGCAAAATAGATGTAAATTAATTGGGGCACATTTGTTTGAAGATATGATTTATTTGGTATTTTTCTCATGGTTTCCATTAGGAACCTAGTTATCAACATCTTTAGATATGTACCTTTTATTATTCCCTTACTATAATGCCTGTGTTACCAAACCTTATTCTTTCTAGTTCATAGATATACTTCAGTTTTTTACTTGAAATACTGATAAGGGTTTGGGTATTCATAAAAGATTAATGCTGCCATTTTACTAAATTTTACTAATGAAAAATGGGGTGTTTTGGATACATTAATTTAGTGTACATTGGCTTTGCTGACATGAAGTATAAAGAGGCATCAGCTGTCAAATACATTTGTACTCTGAATAGACGTACCCCATTTCGTCAGGTGTTTATTATTGCAACTGTAATTGCAGAGGACCTTGAAGAGAACACAGCCTTGAACAAGTGGAGTTCCTTAGAGCTTTTACCCCAGGATGCTGAGGTAGCCAGCCCAGCAGTGCTCAATGCTAACAGTGGTAAGCGCTTTCGTTGATTAATAGTGTTTATTCAATTTCCATTGGTTAATTTCACACATTATTTATTTATTTATTATTATTTTTTTTTTCAAAAGAAGGTGAGGCATGTGCCAAGTCTTGCTGTTTATTTGGTTTGGAGACCGCTGTCTTGTCATTTAGAATCATAGACGGACAGAGCAGATCCCATGTTCAGTAACAAACAGTTCTGTATAGTGATAGAATTTTTTTTTCTTTCTGTAGTGTTTTGAAGTTTACATTTAAGACCCCTGCAGTAGCCATAATATATACTCTCTGGATTTAGTTACCCTAGTCTTGCTTTCATGAAAGTGATACTACTTTATATAGTTATGTAGTTCAAATTTGTAAGTGAAGATACTATGACAGTATTTAGATTTTTGTTGTACAATTAGGTTACACTTTTATTCATGCCCTTGTCTTTGCATGAACAAATTAGATTGTCATTTCACGTTTTTCTTTATGATCATGAGTGCAGTGTTGGCCAACTATGGTCTCATTTTGTGGATTAATGCTTATATACTTATATATTGAATTACCATACATACTTACAGATAGTATATTCTCCCATGCATTCATGTCCCGCATGGTAGCTGAGCGGCAACGCAGTGTCAACCGTAGTATGGAAGCCTCGGCACCCTCGTCCCCGTCACTATCGCCAAGCCATCAACCGGGTCCCTGTTCTACCACCGTGCTACTGCTTGTTGTCCACGCTGGATCCGTCCTTGACCCAAGCACTGGTCAGTTTCTTCTTTGTCTTGCTCTTTTCTAGATGGGTTTTAGTGTTCTTGAATAAAAGAAGAAAGAAAAGAAAAGAAGAAGAAAAAATATTGGACCTCATGAGTATAGCTATCTTCTTGTGCATCAGTTAGGTATTCAATATTCAAGATTTTAAGAAAAAACTTGATGCTGAAAAATACAAAGACAGGCTACCACGAGGATAGCTCCGTTCCTGTATAATACAACTAGGTAAATACAGAGATGGGACACTACGAGCATAGCTCCCCTTCCCATAAGATACAACTGGGTAAATGCAACTAAGTAGGTAAAATACACACACACACAACTAGATTAATACAACTAGGTAAATACATGGCTTGATGGTGTAGTAGTACCATTCTCAACTGCCAATTCAGTGATCTGAGTTTGAACCCCACCCAGAGCCAAAACTTTCAACATAGATGCACTGTGAACCATTATGCCAACTCTGGTGGGCAAAGAGTTGGTTGTATGTATATAAAGTCATAGCATCACCCATAGATTGAGCCACATATGTAAGCTCTGAGCTCTTGTCTGGGAGGGTAAAATCTGCTGGTTGTGAGTCCATCATGTGATCCTAGACTGTGGTGAGTCACACACACATGCACAGTTGTAGAAGAGATCTGAAAAAAAACCAGCTTTCTACACAGAGTGGTGGATATTTGGAACAAATTGGACAAAACAATAGTGTGTGCAAACACCATACATGAATTTAAGAGATACAAAGACGGGTCACTACGAGCATAGCTCTCCTTCCCGATAAATACAACTAGGTAAATACACACCCCACCCTCACTGGCTAGTGTGGACTTCTGGATATTTTGGACAGAGGTACTTCCTGTTTAGTCTTAGACTAATGTTAGAGAGGAATTACTGTCTGTATATTTTATATGTCAGTGCATTTCTTAAGATATACTTTCACATTTTTGTGACTGAATAGATGACATTGTTATGTTGGCTTAAAACTTTTCTTATGAGTAGAACTTTTAGGGGAAAAAAAGAGAAAGAGAAAAATCATATTTACCCACCAAGTAGGACTTCTTCTTTATAGAATGATTTTATTGAAATAAACTTTCAATGTTTACCATTGTCTTTTTCAGATGTAACTGCTAAGAAGAGTGATATAATAACCTTCAGGGGTGCGTTTGAATCTGTGATGCGTCAACATTACCCACAGATGGTGGGTCATGTGGCCATTAGGCTCGTTGTAGGACCTACAATTTGTGGGGATGGACTCAATGTGCTTTCAAGGTTAGTGGCTTGGAAGATAGTTATGTATGTATATATGTGCAGGAGATCCTTGACATGCATTGTTTCAATTTTGTGGCTGTACAGAGTTATTTGTCATTTTGAGGATTGGTCTTATATTTATTTATTTATTATTATTATTTTTAAGTTTTATTTTTGTGATTTTTTTGTACTATATATATGGGGCAGAGTTTTTAGAGAACTGTTGAATGTGGAGGAGGATAGGGATTGATCATGGCAGTGGGAGGTGCTAAGAAAATGATGGTGACAGGAGAGGAAAATGCAAGAGATGTAAGAAAAGATTAGGCACAAGGAGCTTTGAAAATAATGATAGCTGGTAAGGCACCCGGGTTGGATGGGTGTCATGCAGAGAGTCTGGAGAAGGGAGGTACAGTAATAGTGGACTGGCCAGTGAGGTTGTTTAATGTGTGTCTAAGGGAGGGGAGAGTGCCAGAGGGCTGGAGGAGTGCCTGTATAGTTCTCAGGAGATTGGAAAGTCATCAGAAAAAGACATCTGGAAGTGGAAGCATAGAGGAAGTTATATGAAGAGTTGATTGTGCCTAAGATACTGTACAGGGTGAAGACATGGAATAGAGGAAGAAAGGAGAAGTTGAAATGTGTTTTGAGATGAAGTGTCTGAGAAGTATGGTAGGGGTTACAAGGGTGGATAGAGTGAGAAACGAGGAGGTGAGGAGGAGAGTTGGGGTGGAAAGGGAGCTGGTAGACAGGGCTGATGAAAGATTAGTAGGATGGTTCGGACAGATGGAAAGAATGAGTGAAGAAAGATTAGTAAATGAGGTGTGGAAAACAGGTGGATGGAGTGAACTTGAAGTTGATGACCAAGAATAAGATGGATGGGGTGAAATGGACTTTGATCAAGAGGGGAATGTCTGTTGAGCAAGGAAGGGAGAAGGCAGGAGATAGGGATGAGTGGAAGACGGGTGTGTATGGATAGTTTGACACAGCTTGAAGGGATTTCTTCCCATCTTCCCAATTTTCCACACGAGGGAACAGGGATGGGGGTCTCTTTGTAAGTGAAGTGTCTCTGCTGTGGATGTGCTGTGCCTTGCTGCATTGCTTCTGACCTGGGTAGTGGGCAGGATACAGGGATGACCCTTGATCCACCAGGAGCTAAGATAAGAGGGAAACAAGGGTGGTGGATGGTAAAGGCCCAGTCGTACCAAGCTTACGACCTGTTTCCGACCACCGGCCAGTTGCAGGTCGTCTTTGGAAGTCACTGGTAGTCAGTAATAAGATAAATAGATAGATCGATAGATAGATAGATAGATATATTACAACACACACTGAATAGTCCCCAGTACATAGATTTTCATTTTATCAACCACGTTAACTTTTTCCGTTTCAGTTGCTTGCATAGGTTTTGTGTCACCAAACGATCGCTTGATTTTTGGTCGAAGGTGGTCGGAAACAGGTTGTAAGCTTGGTGCGACTGGGGCTTAAGCAGAACACGTGGGAGTGGGTGTGTGCCTTCGACTTAGTTACCTCAGTTATTATGGGGAAGACATCCTTCGTATATAGATAGATAATTACGTCCTCCCATTCCTTTTCCTATGCCCTAGTCTGTTTTTTTATATTTACATACGACTTTAGGGTGTTTTAGGTTAGGTAAGTGACCTAGGTTATGGTTATTCTAACTCCATTATTTTCGTTTAATTTTACAGTCTTAGTCCGTACGGAATTGATGCATCTCCTGTTGGGGGTGAAGTGACGTGTGGAGACAACTTGCCGGTCGGAGCAATTCCCCTCATGGCTACTTCTGCGCCAGAGTACGAGGAATCCGTTCTGAAACTAAACACTTCGTTGAATGCAGCATATCATGAATTCCTACGCTCGGAAGAAGGCCATGGTTTTAATGGTCAAGTTTGTTTGATAGGTAAGAGAAATTGTGTATGCCTGGTTCCGGACATTCATGTTTTTTCTTTAGATTATTTTGTGTGGAATAGGGTTTGTTTGTTATGATTTTGGCTGTTTTTGTGATATGCACGAATACCGTTCAGAAGTATTGACTGCATGGTGTAGTAGGCACTGTCTTGGAGTGCCCCTACTGACCAGAGGCACACATCCTTCATGTGTATAAAATCTCTTGTAGAAAACTGCCAAGATATTTGGAATCATGACCATGTAATGGTAAGATTGGATCATATAATTTTTTTTATTTAATTAAGATATATTTCCTTAGTTAAATTTGTATGTTGATAAAGATGGGAACAAAAATGTAATTCATTTGAGGATCTGATGATAGATAGATAGATAGATAGATAGATAGACTTTATTTGGCAATAAATCAATGTACATGAAGTGCAAATAATGACAAGAACACATAGTTCGAAATAATAAATGTAAATTGCCGAGGATAACACAAAAAGCATGAACGCTTATTTCCATTGTGGTCCTCATCAGGTAATTTTTTCTACATTAAGTCACACGGACAAACATACATAGGGGGTTGAGGGGACCAGAGACACTCATGAGTAATACCAGCCAGTACACATATGACACGTAAACATTGTTATAGATTTGCTAATATTACTGAAATGTTTGTACACATAGGAACATTGAGTCCGAATATTTGAGCACCATCCAAAAGGAACCTTGCATTCAGCAAAGGAACAACAAAATAATGATGAACTGTAACAAAACAGTATGAGTGAGTACTATATCTGAGTAGTACCATTAAAAATATATTGCATTTTTCTACATCTGTATCAACATGGATGAGTGAGTACTATATCAGAGTAGGACCATTACTGATATACTACAATATTCAACATCTGTAACAACATGGAGTTATAGTGAATCCTAATAGGGTTACCTATTAATTAAATCTAACATTTTACCTGAATCTCAGGACGGAGTGGGCAATTACTATGGGTAGTACATTATAACCTGAAGCACCAGAGGTAGGGTACAGGGGACCAGTACTCGAATGAGTAAAACAACAAGGAGAATGAGGAAAGAGGTCAGATCATAACTGTTCTTGGAACCTACCTGAGGCATATGCCATATTATGACTGGCAAAACAAGGGTGGAAACCAATTTGTTAACATCAATCATTGTTATGCTTAACTAAACTTCTGAAAAAAGGGGGGGAGGTGAGGTCAGAAACAGTTATGAGTGATCGCAGATATGGGTGGTATTACTCATGGATTCAGGTATCCCTCACTAAGCTAGTAGTCTCCTCTGTGAGTTTATTAAATTGTCAATAACTTAGAAAGAATTTGTTCTTTGTTCTAAAATAACAAGGAACATGGCTATTTAAGGTATCTTGTTACATTTTTATGTGTGTGAATGATATTTTGACACAACCTTAAGGGATTTTCCCCTGTCTTTTCTTTGTCTGCAAGAGGAGACAGAGAGGGGAGTTGCCAATTAAATGAAGTGGCCTTGCTGTGGATGTGCTGTGTCTTGCTTCATTGCTTCTGACCCAGGGCAGTGGGCGAGATGCAGGGATGACCCATCATCCAGGAGGAGCCAAGAAAAGAGGGAGGGATGGTGAATGGGAGTGGAGTTGGTGGGGGATGTAATGGGTGGGAGTGGAATTATGTCTTGATTTTGGCTACCTCCCTTGTAAAGGGGAAAAAAGCCCTTGGTATATGTATGTATATATGTGTGTTACATTTTTGGTAAAATTGATTTATTGTATGACAGTGGGAGAAAATTTATTTATTCACATATGTGTCTATTTATTTGTTTGTTTATTCATGTCATTTCTATGTCTGATTTTATTTATTTATTTATTTTTTCTTGAACTAGGGGACAGTGTTGGTGGCATCCTCTGTTATGACGTGTTGTGCCGAGGGCACGACCAACCAGGGAAGTTCGGCAGCAGCACTAACATACCAGAAGGAGAGCCTCCGTCTCCCGGTCAGTACTGCCAACAGAAAACGCCCCCAGGGTCTTCTTTGCCGAAGGGCATGCACTCCCCCCTGTCGCCCCCCGTTCCTCCCATTTCTTGCTCATCTCAGGCCCACCAGATTCCTTCCCCCGTACCCTCGCCCTCTCCGACGATTAGAGTTAGCTTTGAGGACGCCTTATCCGGGTCCCACATGTTAGCACCAGTCTCACATTCAGAAACGAGTTTTTCAGGTCACTGTCCCGTCGGTTTGCAATCTACCTCGTCGTCCCCTTCCTCCACCTCTTCGTCTTCCTCCTCGAAGGCGTTTTATAGCGAACCTTGCACGGTTGCCATGCCCTCTCAGCCCATTCCCATCGTGTCTTCATCCACTGTTGTAAGAAAGATTTCAGGATCTTCCTCCACCGGAAGCAGGAGTCCCTGTGACTGCTGCCCTCCTGCTTGCCACACACTCACTCACCTCACCTCCTCCTCGAGCCTCTGCCACAGCTCCTCCTCCTCCTTCTCCTCCCTCCCCCATTGCCACCACCACAACCACCACCACCACCACCAGCATCAGCACACCAGTCACCAGCGGCTGAGTTATTCCTTGGAGGCTCCCCAAGGCCATGGGGAGCTAACAGACGCAGGACGAGGAGGCAAGTTGCTGTGCGCGTTTTGTGCTGCATCCCACCTTGAGTGCCAAACCATGTTCTGCATCATGGACCGTTGCATCTTGTCTCGTCCACAAGCTACCGTATGTAGGATGCATTTGCAGTCATGGCTTCAACCTCTCCACCTGCAGTGCTCAAACCTCTCCACCTGCAGTGCTCATATATCAGTTAAAAGAAGATACTTCTGTACGTGTATTTGTGGAAGGAAGCGTTAGAACAATAAATATTTGTCGTGTGGAAAGCAGTGGGGAAAGTAACTGTATATTTTGGAATCCATTTTATGGTATAAATTGAGCTACTGGGAAGTATTTTTTATATTTAGCTTGTGCACTAGTGAAGAAAAGAATTTTAAAATGTAGCAAGTGAGTTAGCATCTATGTAAATTAATCATGTAATTTAACTTTGTTTATTTTTCCGAGAGGCTAAAGTTTTAAGTTAAAAAAATATAGTTTTTTCTTCTATAGATATTTAAAAGCCTCTGAAGATTCTCTTTTTTAGGTATGAAAAAAATAGATGAAAGGATTTGTAGCTAAAGAAGTTGTTTGAAGTGGAATGCATGAGCTAAAATTTAGTATCAGGGGGCAAAATTCTAATTGGTAAAATCAGGGTCCCTGCATGTTACTTTCTTTTTCAAAATTCGTAATTCTATTTAGTACTAAAGTTGAATACATTGTTTGTAATCTTGAGCATGTGTGCTTGGTTTTAGATAGGACCTGGGGAACATCGGTCTTCTAAAAGCCAAAATAGAATTATCAGACTGCCTTCGTGTACGGAAGAAATATGAAGGTGATCAGACAAGTCTGAGTACTAAATGCAATTTCTGTTGTGTGTTTTCCGAGAGTGAGTCTTTGATTTGGAGTGCGTGCTGCACACACTTGTTGTAAATAACCTCACTGAAGCCATAAATCGAGAGATCATCCTTTGTTTTGCGTTTTTTTGTTAATTTACTTAATATGAGTTGTTTTTATTTGCCTTCTCTTTTCGTTTTGTGTTCCGACACTCATAATTCCATGCATGAATAGCTTGAACAAATTATATAAACAAACATAGAAGGAAATTCTGCTTTTTGCTTTCATTGGCTTTTAAATGTTTGCCAAGTAGACAGAGTAATTATTTGAATTATTTGAATAATTTATGCAATTTATTTCATGCTATTATAATCATAAGATTTAATTTTATTGAAACTAATTTTATGTGTGTTGAACCAGTTTCAAATATGATTATTGGAATAGGAAGTATATTATGTTTGTATGCTGGTATATCAATTCATTATGTTGTATTTATATATACATATAAACAGTAGCTTGGCCAGCTGCTAAAGGATCTTCAATCCTATGAATTGGCTACGTGACTGTGCATGGATGTAAGTGTCTGTAAGAAAGAAGAAATAGTGCAAATGTCAGAGGAGAGTGGGTTGGATATAATGACCACAAGTGAATTGAAAATCCGTACAGTAATTCCTTCTCTATCCGAACTACCGTTATCTTAATTGAATGTATATTTTCCTACCAGCATCATTTTCATGGCCCATCCACCTGTAAAATGACCCAGGAAAGTGCACCTTAGTGGCTGAAGGGAGACTGGGAGGGAGAAAATTTTACCTTGTGTATTTGAATGTTCTCAGATGCTCAGATGAGAGGAAGGGTGGGAGGGGTGTGGAGTGTATTTCGGGATGAAATGGGTGGGAGTGTTTTTTATGCCTTTCCCTTTTTGGCTACCTCCCTTGGAAGGGGGAAAAAGCCTTGGTATATGTATGTATGTATGTATGAGAAGGATTATTCTGAAAGACAAGGGTGAGTGGAAGGTGGTGGGAATGAGAGGGTGTAAATTGGGTTGACGGAGCTAAACATGTAGCTGGACCGTAAGAGCGGGTCTGTGAACACGAGGAAATATGAACACATGATGCATGCGAAGGTGGTAACGGGTAATATGAAACTGAGGCATGTTCTGGTCGGAACTGAGTGAGGATTTTTTGAATATATGGAAATGGGAAAAACTGGGTGTCAGAAATACAAATGGAAAAGTAGTCCGTAAAGATCCTGAGGGAGTGATGTGTTGTTTTGGGCCCAGTGTGGATTAGAACAGAAAACGTGTAATCGATTTTGCAAGGGGCATGTTCATTGGTGGCTTGTGCTTCAAGAAATTTATTTACGAATGTACATAGAGACATAGTAAGTATGATTGACCCCTTGAATACGATGACGCTCATGTAGGCATCATGAGGCATGAGTGAGTATTTGAAGATGCCAGTGTTGGCTTCCCGTTTGTGTTAATTTTGTAGTTGTATCTGAGTGACCTTTTTATTCTGTGAACAGACTTGATCACTTTTTCAGTGGTTGCAAATATCCTGAGTGAAAGAGAACAAGCATGAATTCCGTAACTTTATATTTTATAATGCGCGTATTGTGATGCCTCATCGTATGCCAGGCAGCTAAAGTGCGTGCAAATATTAGACTCGTATTGAAGAGTGATAAGTGGGGAAGGGTAAACGAAGATGGGCGTAAGAATACATTTATTGTCTTAATATTTCGGTCTATGACCTTCTTCGGAGGACTCGCTACAAAACATCATGATCACAAAATTTATACCTGCAGTGGGAGGAACTCCTCAAGCTTCGAGCGTCAGGTTTTTTCCAGAGCATTAATTATTAAGAGACTAGCTGCTTTGGAAAGGCATATAAACCCTTCTCTATCATTGTTGTTTATTTGGATGTTTATATGTGCAGCTTCCGTCTTTCTCATTTTCTTTCGTAATCCCTTATTGAAGAGGTTAATCATGTGGTCTTGGATTGAGACCTGATGAGAGAGCCATTGGATATGGAGATGTTGAGAGAAGAAAGAGCGATCATTGTATTCTGCTGATGAAAGCAAAGATGGTGAAGATGAAATAGCCCAAGCATAAACAGAAGGGAAATGAGTAATAAATGTAGGAAACAGAGGAAAATGAGGTGACAAATGATATGAAAGACAAATGAGAAAATACATACATATCAAAAAGCCTTTTCTCCCTTAAATTTGTGTAGCCATAATAAAGCATACACCCACCCATTCCACTCCCATCCCACATCCATCAAAAAATGTTCATGAAAGTGGCAGTTGCTGACAAGATTGACGAGTTAAACACCATATGAGGACAGAGCCTTTATTTGTACACGTTTTGCTTATTACAGCTTTTTCAAGTACTTGAAAAAGCTGTAATAAGCGAAACGTCGTACAAATAAAGGCTCCGTCCTTATATGGTGTTTAACTCATCAATCCATCAAAAATCCATATGTTGTCCTTCCCATCTTTGCATCTCGTGAATGAAGGGTTGTTCTCTAGCAAGGGAGAACCAGGGCAGTGGATTGATTGTACTGAATATTAGTAAACAAAATTGTGAAAAAAAAAAGTTTGAAAGGGGTAATTTGTGTGGTGAGTAATCATCTCGTAATGATATTCAAAGAAAATAGGGAGTCGCTCTCAAATTAGGTGAAGTTTACCAAAAAGCTTCAAAGAGGAATCTCATCTTCAACTATTTGTACTTTGATATTTATATATAATTGAAATTGTAAAAAAAAAAAAAGTTTGAAAGGGGTAAGAAATTGCTCTCAAATTAGGTGAATTTTACCAAAAAGCTTCAAAGAGGAATCCTATCTGTACTTTGATATTTATATATAAACAGGAAACATCCTTGACAAGGAGTATGTTTGGAGATGATCTTTGAGGAGAATACGTATTATGCAAGATTTGATAGAATGGGTTGTGGTTTCTGTTGGAACACAAAATTAAGACAATTTTCTGGAAGAACGGAGAATGGCGCATAGAGTACTGCATTTACAAGATGGGTTGACAGAAATTTAAAAACACCGAGAAATTATCACATGTTATTGGTTAAAAGTTGGGATCTATCACCATGGTCTTGGATCATGTGCTGGACATGTGATTGACAGCTATTACCCTCCCGGAAGAGAGCTCATATATGACCGATCTATGGGTTATGCTGTGACCTTACATGCACACACACCCAAGTCCTCGCCCATGAGAGTTGGAGTAACAACTCGCAGCACAGCGATACTGAAATTATTTTCAGCCCTGGGTGGAATTCGAATTTGAAATGCCATAGCAGCAGTTGGGAATGCTACCACTGTGCCGTCGAGTCGTATCAGAGAGACAGGATATGTGTGGACCATTCGTTCACACGCGGATAAACGAAAGCTTGTAGTGAAGTGTGAGGAGGTGAAATTAATACATAATAGAGGCAATGGCAGTTGCCCATTTTCTGTTATGTGATGTAGTGTATGTATAACCTTTCTTATTTTTTATTTTATCCTTGTAAAATACTTTGTTTTTAATATGTGTATTTTTTTCTGTCTTATTCAAATTTATTTTCTGTGATCAGTTACTACAGTGTTTGTAAAGCCCATGAATGATTGAATTATTTTGAGTTTAGGTGATTTTTCTTTGTTTTCCTCCAGTTTCATCCATATTTATTTGAAAGTTATGCTTTTTTTAATGTAAAGGACATAAGTTATACAATTGGTTGTTTGAGCAACTTTTGACACATACAAACCTTCCACACACACTCACACACACACACATACCCCTTTGGATGCCCATGATTATGTTTTATTTACTTATTTATTTATTTATTTTTTACTGTCTTTTTCAAATTAATTTTTGGTCTTGAGTTATTGTAATTTTTGTAAACAACACGAATGCAAAAACCTTCACCCTCCCTTAGACACACATTAAACAACCTCACCAACCAGTCCACTATTACTGTACTTCCCTTCTTCAGACACTCCACATGACACCCGTCCAGTCGAGAGCTTTTGTTGATATGTCCTTAGACATATTATGCAATATTTTTTATTTATGTTATGTTCTATAGATTTAGGTGTTTTTAACTCTGATTAATTCAGTAGCATATTTTATATAAATTCTGTTTTATTTTTCATGTCTATCTCTTCATTTATTTTGACTACATAGGTATGTTCCTTTTTGCTTGGTTATCTCCCTTATGAAGGCCTTTGGTATATAGATACACATACGTAGACCAAAAGTCCATTTCTTGTTTAGTAGATGGGTGGCCCAGTGAAAGCATTCACCCACCCAACACCAGTCCAAAACCTGTTTGTTGTGCCTCCCATCTTAGTACTTTGCTTCATATCATTTCCTTGTCCATTGAAAGTCATTCTCCAATCTCTCTGATCTTTTGTACTCTCTTTACCTTGCTTGGCAGACATTCCTCTTGCATCCAGTACCCTTTTCACTGACCATCCACCTCATTATTAGTCTTCCTTTTGTGTTTCATCTTTTTATTCCTGCTTTTAACTAGTGTTTCCTCATTTGTTCTTTGTATATACTGTGTATATACATTTTATGTTATTTGGGAACATGGTTATATTGCTTTCCCAACCTTTCACTGTGTCTTGCTGCATTGCTTCTGACCCAGGGCAGTGGGTGAGATGCAGGGATGACCTATCATCCAGGAGGAGCCAAGAAAAGAGGGAGGGAGGAATAAATGGGAGTGGAGTATGTGGGGATGAAATGGGTGGGAGTGGATTTAGGCCTTTGGCTTTGGCTACCTCCCTTGTAAGAGGAAAAAAAAAACTTCGGTATCTGTATGTACTGCCTTTTACTATGCCTTATATTTTATTTTTGTTTATTTATTTATTTGTATGTATGTATGTATTTGTATGTCCTGCCATTGTCTCCAACAGTATGTATATAGCTACTATATGTAACTTTCCTGCCGGCCCATGAAACCAAAGGTCTCATGCAGGTTACCCCATTTGTGTTGTTTCCTGTTCCATGTTCTTCTCAAAAGGGTCAATGGTAATGGCTAATAATTTTTACAGGTTTTTGGAAAGATAGGTATTATCATTTTCATATTATTGGATGTGATTTGATTTGATTTGGTTTGACATCATGATCTCCTCTCAGAGAGGGCCAGGGTGGTGGTTCCTTACAGAGGGCTTTTTTGAATCAGGGAATTTGTTAGATAAAACTAATTTAAATTTTTGTACGTTTTGGATGAGTTACCTTTCTGTTCTAACATAGCAATTCAGATATACTGGGGGAATTGTGGGAATGGAATTTGGATGTATTTTTGGATGTATATGCAATTCCAGCTGTTGAATCAATACCACTGAGATTTATTATATTTCTTGGATTTTACAATTCATCAAAATATATTTTTTTTATTTTACAATGCATCAAAATATATTTCTTGGATTTTACAATTCATCAAAATCAAACTCAAAAATATAGAGATGGCGGGGTCAGTTTATTGAGAAGGTATTGTTTGCAAGGTTTACATTTTAAAGGTCAACAAAAGTTCTGAAATATATGTATTCACTCAAATGTAATGTTTATATAAATTTTAAAATGGGGGAAAATTTGCAAACAGGAAACTTGTTTGAGCATCAACTTTAGAAACATCACTTCAAAGTTGTTTCCTTTATTATAGAATTATAAAATTTTCATCATCAATCATCAGTTAATGATAATTGATGAAATATATTCAAATGGAAATATCTTTAGTCCAAGATAAATTAAGTGATGTTAATTGATAATGCACTTGAACATTGAGACCGTGGTGAAGTTATTTATACATGGAGAAATGCCAAGGACCCACAGAATCTGCCCATCTTTGAGTACAAAGATTTGGACAAATGGTGCCTGCCTAATGGGTACCTCACAAATTTCATTGACCCATTTAATAGTAGGCTTCCCATAAGTGAATGAAAAAATATATATATCTTGGCCCACATACTGTATTTTCAGGAAAATAAGTCTCTCTCTCTGTCTCTATCTCTTTCGGTCTCCCTCTCTGCCTCCCTCTCTGTCTCTCTCTTCTCTCTTTTCTATTCTCTCTCTTTTTCTGCCAATATTGAGGTGTATTTTACATTACCATGTGTCCTATATACCTGAAAGTAGAGTACATATTACATTTGATATCTTGGTCTACTTAACCCAGTGTAATCAGCTAAACCTAACCCAACCTAAAATCAGAAGTAATTATACAATAAATAAAACCTGGAATGAGATATGTGGTTTGAAATGTGGGCATTGTATGATGTAAATTGGAACATACACTAAAACCTTTCCAGCTTGAATTGGTTAATTATGTGTAATTAGTCAGAACAAAATAGATATGTATTGTGTTAGGCAATATTTAAATTTTTTAGAATTTTGATATATAAATTTGCTATTTGGATCAGAATGATCACATTTAGATTCCTGCTCTGTTGAAGACTTAATTTCTTGTGAGAAATATAATTGACTATTGTAATTTTGATGGATAGCAAAAATGCAACATGTATATTCAGTTTTGTTTTCAGTTCCTAGTAGTTATAGTACAAAAACTTTTAAATCGTGGATAAGAAATAATTATTTTAAATTCAGCTTTCTTTTACGTAGGTGCAGAGGACGGTGACGTTCCTCGAAGCTACCGAAAATGTCATAGTGACCCAAATCACATAGAAACACACACTAATCGCTTGGCATCCGAGTCGGACAGCCACTACTCAAGACATCTCTCCGCTCCTTATCCTCGGAGGAGATCTTCATCTTCAAGGTATTAGAATTTATATTTTATTCTTATTTTAGTGGCCATTCTGATATTTTCATTTCAGTTAACTGTAAATCACAAAATTTTCTTATTTTTACAGCATTATATTGGTTTGATATGCACAAAACATTTTTTCTTGAAAGAAAGATTTATGCTGTTTGGTGCAATTCTAAATGTCAGTGTTTTTTGTTATGCATGGACTCAAAAGTTATATATTGTACATTATTTACTTATTCTCAATATTTAACGGGTTTGATTAGGAATGAATGCTTTTTTCTTATTTGTAGAATGGGTTAGATCCATTTTACCTGATGTTTGAATTTCGTAAAAGATATGAGTTGTAAGATTTGCTAGATTGCACTGCTGATATAGAGGAATGGCGGCTTTTTGTGTATTCTCATTAAGTGGAAAAATTGAGTTAATCTTTTAAAGAAAAGCACCCTCTTTTATTTTACTAAAAGGTTAATTTGCTATATCCTTGATCTCAGTTTTCTTATTAGGTAACGTTAAGTTTTTATTAAAAACACGATAACACTTCTAAATCACCATTTCATCATAGCCCCCAGAGGCGGCTGTCATCGTCCAGGTATGGAAAAGAAATGTTTGAAAATAACAGCAAATAAAAAATAAAAATAAAGAGGAGTTGAACTCCTCCACTGTTGCTGACATTGCAAGTAGAATAAAAAAAAATGTTACATTTGTAGGCTGATTGTTTCCTATAATAGAAAGTAACTATTTCTAATTAACTATTACTATGAACTTTAAATATTTTCTTTCCTTTTTTTTTATAATGAATCCTAGTATAAATAGAGCATGAGTTAAAAGTTTAAAGACCTTATGATAAATACATAATTCATTCTCTTATAAAATACTAACTGGATGTGAAAGGATAATTGGATACCTCGTATTTCTGAATGGGGACCCATGATGAGTACTCGTAAGTGGTGGCCTTTGAGACAAATGTTAGAGAGGAACATTTCCGTTGCATCTATCTTGGAAAATCTGTCAACACACTTGCCTCCATCTGGAGGTGGAGCCCCAAGGTGATGATACTCTGTCTTTGGACCAGACCCAAGATCTTTCTGTCTACTTCGACTTTACTTCCTCCGCCTTTTCACATAAAGAAAACTGACAACTAGCAATGGCTTCCTTCCTCCTTGTACTAAAAACTGGTGACATACATACATAGAAACATACATATACCAAAAGCTCTTTCCCCATAACAAGGGAGGTAGCCAAAACACAAAGGCATAAAATCCACTCCCAGCCATTCCATCCCCACATACTCCACTCCCATCCACCCCCCTCCCTCCCTCTTATCTTGGCTCCTCCTGGATGACATAGAAACATGTGACACTGATACAGCTCAGACAACAGTCCAGAATTTCTTCCCAGAGAGATCCGTAGGAAGGCCTGGAGACTACTGCCAGTCATTGTAGGTTTCCAGTCAATGGAACACAAGGCAGAAATTAAGATTATTATGAGAGTGCTATCTTGGAACTTGAATACCCGAGAGCTCAAATGACCTGGAATCTGATTTTTGTTAATTGATTTGATTTATTATTATTATTATTATTATTGTTATTATTATTGACTGGAAGTGAGTATTAAGGGAGAGAGACTGGAGGAAGTGGATATTTTTAGATACTTGGGTGTGAATGTGGCAGGAAAGGGAGTGGAGGTGGAGGTAGAATGTAGATTGAGAGAAGTGAGTAAATGCCTTGGTGGATTAAACAGTGAAATGAGAAATAGACATCTGGGAATGGATGCTAAGAGGAGGTTATATGAAGGAGTGATTGTGCCAACAGCACTGTATGGGGCAGAAACATGAACATGAGAGAGGAAGAGTTTAAATGTGTTTGAGTTAAAATGCCTGAGAAGTATGGTAGAGGTTACTAGGCTGGATAGGGTGAGAAACCAGGAGGAGAGTGACAAGGCCACTTCATTTAATCTTTTGATAAAGAAAATTACTAAAAACCATTCAGTTGTTACCACAAATCCCACTTAATACTTACTACTAGATGCAGTCAGCCTACTCATGTTATGTAGAAATATTACCAGCGTTTGAATTTTGTCATAATTTTGACTGCTTGCTTCCTGTTTTTTACACAAAGCCCTGTTTATGTTTTGCTTTACTCGTTTTGATAATATTGTATTGTACTGGTAAGTCATTGTCACTGAAAGTGTGCTGAAATGCGTGTAATGTATAGTTTGTGTGCTATATTCAGTCAGTCATCATGATAATGTATATTGTAATATAAAAGAGCTCTGAAATTATAAGATGTTGGTAAATTCAATGTGCATTGTAGGTACTATTCAGTACCGTTGATAGCAAGTTTGTATTTAACCAGTTCTATAAATGTACATAGATAAGAGCAGGAACTGTGATTATAGAAAAGTTATGAATTATGTGTAACTTTTTATATATTTTTTCATGTGCAATATCAGTCTAGGTTTAGTTTTCTGCTGTAATGAAATAGGATCATGAGCCAGTTAATATTATATTAATTTCATCTCGCCATAACTTAGCAACAGAGAACTTAGAGTAATTTAATAATCTTCATTCAAACTAATATACGCGTCTTTCACGGCAGTGACCAGGGACAAGGCAAGCTTGACTTCGAAGTGAGCGATTTCTTCACCTTCGGATGTCCTCTGGCTTTGGTTCTTGTGTACCGAAAAATGATGAACACCAGTGACAAGAGTTGTAAGTTTTTCCGTACGACTTGAGTTTGTTGACGAAACATTGGGTGACGTGAATATTTCGAGGAATAGATTAAGTAAACATACCACTGTCATAATTAAGCTGAGAGAAGTTTTGAATTCCTACAACATATTCTTGGTGCTCAAATCTCAGTATCAGTCTTACATGTTATAAACATTTTAGTAGTATTAGCAAATCTATAATAATGTTTATGTGTCATATGTGTACTGATTGGTATTACTCATGGCTGTTTCTGGTCCCCTTAACCCCTACGTATGTTGTCTGTGTAACTTAGTGTAGAATATCAGTCTAATGAGGACCACAATGGAAATAAGCTTAGATGCTTTTTTTTGTGTTATCCTTGGCAATTGTAATTATAATTTTGAACTATGTGTTGTTTTCATTATCTGTGTTTCATGTGTTTGATTCATTGCCAAATAATCTTATTATTATTATTATTGTTATATTATTATTATGTACTTAAAATGTACAAACTTCATAATCAGATGGAGTGTGGTCTCAATTTTTAATATTGATTAATTCTTTAAACAGGTTTAATTCAGCGGCCAGCCTGTCATCAAGTATACAATTTATTCCATCCTACGGACCCGATGGCTGTGAGATTGGAGCCTTTGATCTCTGCACGCTTTTCCTTCCTGCCACCTGTCACGATCTCTCGTTACACCAAATATCCTTTGGGAGATGGCCAGCCAACACATTTATGTAAGGAATTCTTATTCTCATTGTAGTTTCAGACAGTGTTTCTTTTTTTTTTATCATCATTATTATCATCATTATTGCTATCAATGTAATAGTACTGGGAGACCTTAATGCTAGAGTGGGAAATGGTCCAATAGATGGAGTGGTTGGGAAGTGTGGAGTTCCAGGAAAGAATCGTAGTGGAGAGTTGATGGTGGAAATGTGTCTAGAAAGAGAGTTGATGATAGCAAATACAGTGTTTCGGAAGAAAGTCAAGCATAAGTACACATGGGAGAGGGTGGTGGAGGGAAGGGTGGTAGATAGAGCGCTAATGGATTATGTAGTGGTAAATAGGATTATGATAGGAAGAGTTAAGGATGTACATGTGCTAAGGGGAGAGGGTGGGGGAATATCAGATCATTTTTTGGTGGAAGGTAAGTTGAGAGTGGAGGATAGATGGAGAAAGAGGAAAGGGACAAAAGGTAGGGAGGTTCTTAGAGTGAACTCCTTGAATGAAAAGGAAAAGGAGAAGGAGTACGAAAAGAAGCTGAAGGAGGAGTGGGAGGGAGTTAAGGATAGAGCAGAGATGGGTGTGGAGGAGGAATGGGGATGGTTCAAGAAGGGAGTCTTAAAGTGTGCAAGGATGGTGTGTGGAACAAGAAGGACAGGGGGAAATAGAAGAAAGGGTAGTGAATGGTGGGATGAGGAAACAAAGAAGGTTGTAGAAGAGAAGAAGCGAGCATTCACAGATTGGTTACAAAAGAGGACAGGGGAGTCATATGAGACGTACAAAGAAAAGAAAAGAGAAGTAAAGCAAAAGGTAAAGGAGGCAAAGAGGAGAGCAGATGTGAAATGGGGTAGGAGTTTGAAATAAAATTTTGAAAGTAATAAAAAAGATGTTTTGGAAAGAAATTAAGAGAGGAAGAGGAGGCGAAATCAAGTAGGGAAGAAAAGGTAAAAGGTACAGATGGAGAGTTGATAATGGAAGAGATGGCAGTGAGGGGAAGATGGGCAGAATATTTTAGGGAGTTGCTGAATGTGAAGGAGGATAGTGAAGGAAAGATAGCTGCAGTGGGAAATACGAAGAAAATGAGAGTGATGAGTGAGGAGAATGGAGGAGAAATAAGGAAGGATGAGGTGAAGGCAGTTGTAAAGATGATGAAGCAGGTAAGGCACCTGGTCTGGATGGATGTCATGCAGAATGTCTGAAAAAGGGAGGTTTCAGTGATGGTGGACTGGTTGGTGAGATTATTTTAATATTTGCTGAGAGAGGGTAGAGTACCGGAGGACTGGAGGAGTAGTGCCTGTATATAGTTCCTCTTTACAAGGGAAAAAGGGGACAAGTGTGAATGTAGTAACTTCAGAGGGATTAGCCTGTTGAGTGTAGTAGGGAAGGCTTATGGTAGAATCTTAATTGAGAGGATTAGGAGAGGAACAGAAGGAGTAATTGGTGAGGAACAGTGTGGATTTAGGGACGGTTAGAGGTTGTGTAGATCAGATCTATGTGGTAAGACAGATATGTGAGAAAGCTTATAGGAAAGGGGAAGGATGTTTTTTTGGGCTTTTATGCATCTGGAAAAGGCTTATGATAGAGTAGACAGAAAGGCACTGTGGGAGGTTATGCAGATTTATGGGATAGGAGGAAAGCTTCTAGGAGCTGTCAAGAGTTTTTATGTGAGTTAGTAGAGCATGTGTTAGGATTGGAAATGGGAGAGAGTGAGTGGTTTGAAGTAAAGGTGGGACTTCGTCAAGGATGCGTTATGTCACCCTGGCTGTTTCAACTTATACATGGATGGGGTGGTGCGAGAGGTGAATGCTAGGGTAGTGAGTCAGGGATTGGAGATGGTTAAAGAAAATGGAGAAAAGTGGGAGGTGAGCCAGCTGTTGTTTGCAGACGACACTGCGCTTGTGGCAGGGTCAGAGGAGGGATTGAGGAAGCTGGTGGCAGAGTTTGGGAGAGTATGTGATAGAAGAAAGCTAAAGATAAATGTGGGTAAAAGTAAGGTGATGAGATGTACAAGGGGTGAAAGTGGCAGTAGACTGGAAGTGAACATTAAGGGAGAGCGACTGGAGGAAGTGGATAGTTTTAGATACTTGGGTGCAAGTGTAGCAGGAAAAGGTGGAATGAAGGTGGAGGTAGAATGTAGATTGAGAGAAGCGAGTAAATGCCTTGGTGGTTTAAAGAGTGTAATGAGAAATAGACATTTGGGAATTGATGCAAAGAGGAGACTGTATGAAGGAGTGATTGTGCCAACAGCACTGTATGGGGCAGAAACGTGGAACATAAGAGAAGAAGAGAGAAGGAGTTTGAATGTGTTTGAGATGAGGTGTCTGAGAAGTATGGTGGGGGTTACTAGGCTAGATAGAGTGAGAAATGAGGAGGTGAGGAGGAGAACAGGGGTGAGAAAGGATTTGGGAGATAGGGTTGATGAAAGAATATTAGGATGGTTTGGACACATGGAAAGAATGAGTGAAGAAAGACTAGTAAAAGAGGTATGGAAGGCAGATGTGGAGGGAGTGAACATGAGGGGACGTCCTAGGATGAGGTGGATGGATGGGGTGAAGGGGGCTTTGGGGAAGAGGGGAATGTCTGTTGAGGAAGGAAGGGAGAGGACGGAAGACAGAGGTGAGTGGAGAATGGTTGTATATGGATGATGTTGTGACTGCATGAGGAGGAATGGGCAGGGGGGGTGGGGTGGGTGGGGTAGTATGTGTGAGTAAATTTTGACGCAGCCCGAAGGGATTTCTCCCCGTCCTCTCCTTATATGCAAAGGGGGACGGAGAGGGGGGGTCGCCGATTAAATGAAGCGGCCTTGCTGTGGATGTACTGTGTCTTGCGACACTGCTTCTGACCCAGGGCAGTGGGCAGGGTGCAGGGATGACCCGTCATCCAGGAGGTGCTCAGATGAGAGGAAGGGTGGGGGGGTGGGGGTGTGGAGTGTATTTAGGGATGAAATGGGTGGGAGTGTTTTTGTGCCTTTCCCTTTTTGGCTACCTCCCTTGGAAGGGGGAAAAAGCCTTGGTATATGTATGTATGTATTATTATTATTATTATTATTTATTTTGACAAGTGCTGGCTTTGCCACCATGGCTTTCCCATGGGTGCTTGGCCTGTGGCACCACTTGTGCCCTACCCTTCACTCACAGCCAGTCAATCATCTCCGTTTCCGTTACGTCAGCGTTCTCGGCCAATCAGTTGTCCCTGTTGCCGTGACATCAGCGTTTTCGGCCAATCAGTTGTCCCCATTGCCGTGATGTCACCACTCTCTCAGCCACTCAGGTTCTTGTGGAATGTTACCAAATCACCGTCACTGGCTAGATCATTTTGCCAAAAACAGACTTGTTAATTTTTTTTATTTATTATTAATTATGGGACACCCTACACCCATCCAGTAGTTGTCACCCTTGTCTTTGTACTTTGGGGATAAAGAGTCATCCCTTTGCCTTGCCACATTGCTTGGATTGGAAGCATTGCAGCAAGATACAGCACCTCTACTGCAGGGCCTAATAGTTTGAACTGGTTTACCCCCAGTACTGTATTATGTAAAAAAAAGAAAATAGATAAAATTAAGAAAATCCCTCATCCACTCAAAAAGAGAATGGAAAAGGTTAGAATTAATGGGGAGGGATTGTAAGTAAATGAGGAAATTGTAAGTCCTGAAGGAGTGTTCTTGTTCGATCCATAATTTTCTTAAATTGATGAGTTGGGGAGGGAAGGGGCACCTTATAATGTCTTGCGGTGTTATTCTGATCTGAGCAGTGTGGCTGGGGACAGGGAGGTCCCCTCATCCACAACATATTTAAGACAGGAAGGATAACAAGTGGGAGGGTGTATGCTTAGACACCCCCACCCCCCCATTATTTGGGGGGAAACAACCTTTTGATGCTCACTGGCTGAGCGGGTTAGGGCATCATTACTTGTGGCGAAGGTCGAGGGGAGGATGTTTCGAACCCTGCCACTGGTGAAGTTGAACCAGGGGCATGGTTCATTAAATCCCATGCTACAAAGTCCTCTGTAAGGGGCACCATCCTAGCCTCCCGATAGGGGGGAGTTTGTGACGTTAAACCAAACCAATCATAACCTGTATCTGTAGTACATTAACCACTTCCAGATGGTGATGCCTACATAGGCGGCATGAGGAGCAAGTGGGTACTTGATGATGTCGACGTCGCCATCTTGATTATATTTATTGTAGTCGTACCTACGTAATCTTCATTCTCTCTAAACTGGCTTCATCATATTTTCAATAGTTATCAAAATACACGGGTGAAAGAGAACGAACGATTGAGCACTGACTTTATTTTTTATAATGCGATTATTATGACGCAACATTGCATGTCAGGCAGCTAATGCTGCCAGACGTGCGATGTGCCCCGGAGTGAAGAGGTTAAGCTTTCAGTGTTGATTATTGTCACATTGATTTACAACCTTAATTTTGGAGTGTCCGTTCTTCATTCTAGTTCTTGTTCGTTACAGTGGAGTGTATACAGGCCCACGGAGGTGTCTTTTTAGACATGGGTCCGGGTCCTGCGGGAAACAGCAATGGCTCGCCTTCCCTTGGGCCACCAGGACATGTTCGTAGGATGTCGGATGCTTCGATTCTGTCTACCATATCAGGCATGGCTGACACCGTCCCTCTTGCAACAATAAACGCTTGTACGTAGCAGCTTGGAGTTTTGAAAAAGTATAAATTGGATTACTGGATCTTGGATATGAATATTCTCGTTAAATCTTTTATACGGAAATATTTTGTCAGTGAGTATTATTCACTTATTATTATTTTTATTTTTTATTATTATTATCATTATTATTTTTTTTTTTTTCGCCTATTTCAGTAAGTCAGAGATGGTGGGGAAACAAACGGTTGGACTACGCTTTATACTGTCCAGAAGGTTTGGCGAATTTCCCAGTCAATGCTCTGCCGCATCTTTTCCATGCATCTTACTGGGAGTCGTCTGATGTTATTGGATTCATATTACGACAGGTACAGTAATGATTCTCCTACTAAATCACATGTCAGTTATGTTTCGTTACTTATACACATACCCACACCCATTTGTCGTTCCTCGTATCTTAGCATCTTATGGACGGAGGTTCATCTCTGTTCCCTACCACACTCATCACACGTAAGCATACATAGGTATGGTGTTTGCACACACTATTGTTTCGTCCAATTTGTTCCAGACATCCACGACTGTGTGGAGAGCCTTTTTTTTCCAGATCTCTTCTATAACTGTCCTTTTTGAGTATCATCTACATATATATATATATATATATATATATATATATATATATATATATATATATACATACATACATACATACATACATACATATACCAAGGCTTTTTCCCCCTTCCAAGGGAGGTAGCCAAAAAGGGAAAGGCATAAAAACACTCCCACCCATTTCATCCCTAAATACACTCCACACCCCTCCCACCCTCCCTCTCATCTGAGCACCTCCTGGATGACAGGTCATCCCTGCACCTTGCCCACCGCCCTGGGTCAGAAGCAGTGTCGCAAGACACAGCACATCCACAGCAAGGCCGCTTCATTTAATCGGCGACCCCCCCCTCTCCATCCCCCCTTGCATATAAGGAGAGGACGGGGAGAAATCCCTTCGGGCTGCGTCAAAATTTACTCACACATACTACCCCCCCCTGCCCATTCCTCCTCATGCAATCACAACATCATCCATATATATATATATATATACCCAGTATATATATATATGTATATATATATATATATATATATATATATATATATATATGGTATATATATATATATATATATATTTTTTTTTCAGATCTCTTCTATAACTGTCCGTTTTGAGTATCTTCTAAATAATGAAGGGATGTAGAAAACTATGAGTGACTTCCATATATTTTAGATTTTTATTTTATCTATTTATTTATTTATTATTATTATTATTTTTTTTTTTACAGTTGGTGAGGACAGATCACTCAGGCTTGATTGCAGACGACAAAGATCTGCCAGTGTTCTCGCCTGCTCAGCCAAGAGAGAAATGGATCAAGAAAAGAACAGCAGTTAAAATAAAGGTGGGACAGCCTTTTCCATTGTGAAAGAGATGCACTTGTGTAGTTGTAGTGTATGGGATAAGAGCTATGCTCATAGGGTCCTGTCTCTGTATTCCCAGTGATCAATTCTAAAAGTAGTGTTTGAGGCATTATTGAATTTTGTTGTTTTACTTGTGTAAGATCTATATATATATATATATATATATATATATATATATATAGGGAGTGGAGTGTGATAGGGATGGAAAGGGTGGGATTGGTTTGTATGCCTTTGTTTTTTGGCTACCTCCCTTATCAAGGGGGAAAAAAAGCCTTTGGTAGTATGTATGTATTTACTTGTGTTAGAGTGATTGAGTGGAGAATGGTTGCATAAGGATGATGCTGTGATGCATGGAAGGGAGTGGGTAGGGGATGGGGGGTTAACAAATGGTTATGTGTGAATGATATTTTGATGCAGCTCGAAGGGATTTCTCCGTCTTCTCTTTTTCTGCATGAGGGGACAGAGAGGGTGGGTTGCTGATTAAATGAAGTGGCCTTGCTGTGTATGTGCTGTGTCTTGCTGCATTGCTTCTGACCCAGGGCAATGGGTGAGATGCAGGGATGACCTGTCATCCAGGAGGAGCCAAGAAAAGAGGGAGGGAGGGAGGGAGGGGTGGTGATTGGAGATGGAGTGAGTGGGGATGGAATGGGTGGGAGTGGAATTATGCCTTTTGACTTTGGCTACCTCCCTTGTAAGAGGGAAAAAGCCCTTGGCATGTGTATGTATGTATTTATTTGTTGTATATTTGTATTAGTTTGTCAACTTGTTTACATATTCTGTATGATGGGATGGAAATGGGTGGGAGTGGTTTTTTTATGCCTTTGTTTTTTGGCTATCTCCCTTATAAGGGGGAAAAAAGCCTTTGGTATATGTATGTGTGTATGTTGACTTATATATTTTTTTCATCCTTTTTCAATAAAAGAATCTGGCGGCAAACCATAGAGGTAATGACGTCATCATACGGGAAGGAGCGGCTCAAGTTGTCCAGGCAAGGTTCATGTACGGACCTTTGGATATGGTGGCTCTTACAGGTGAGACGGTTTGTTATTGTTGTTTTTAAGTTATTATTATTAAATAGTAATATTTGTTTGATTTGATTTAATTTAATTTAATTTTATATTGTTTTATTTTATTACATTTTTTCTTTTGATGTTCACTGGCCGAGCGGATTAAGGTGTTGTTACTTGCGGCGAAGGTTGGGGTGATGGTGATTCAAACCCTGTTCAGGGCGAGTTGAACCAAGGGCATGGTTCATTAAATTCCACGCTACAAAGTCCTCTGTAAGGGGCACCGTCCTAGCCTCCTGATAGAGTGGAGTTTGTGATGTTAAACCAAATCAATCCAAATCACATTTTTTCTGTACAAAAGGAACTGCCATCCCTCTTACTTTATAAAAAAATTTAATTTGAAATAGGCATAAAACTGTAGTATGATGAGGACCATTAGCCCTGTAGCCAAATGAAAATACATTAAGAATGAAATAGTTCTGTATTTAGGATCCATGGATGTTGGGAAAATGAGGATAAAGATTTGAATAAGATTGTAGATTTGCAAGAAGTCTTAGAGGATACAGGACTGTGTTTTGACTGAGGTTCTCACAGGATAGCAAGGTCCAAAAGGTTCTTCTTCTTTACCTGTTGCAGAGAGACTATAGATTTTAGTCCACATAATGTCTTGTATATCTTGAGTAGCTTTCAAATCATAATGCTATTATCTGTGTAACTGTTTACATAGTATTTGTACAGTATTTTCATTCAGGAGGAGCCAAGAACAGAGGGAGGGAGGTGGTGAATGGGAGTGGAGTTTGTAGGGATGAAATGGGTGGGAGTGGATTTATGCTTTTTGACTTTGGCTACCTCCTTTGTAAAGGGGAAAAAGCCCTTGGTAAATGTATGTATGTATTTTCACTGTCATCCCATATATCTTTTTCATTTCATATTAATGTAGCTGTTTTAGGATGTGTGTTTGTATAGATACAAGAAAATATAACGTCTTATTATGTTTACATTAACTTTAAGTCATGTTGGTTATGCTACCTTTAAAAGTGAGTTTTTATTGTTTAAAAGCGACTTCTCTTATCGTTTAGGTGAACGTGTTGACGTCCACATCATGCAAGATCCCCCTGGTGGGGATTGGCTACACTTGACCACGGAACAGACCGACAAAAATGGTCGAGTTATTTTCAATATTCCTTCAGAGAAGGCACTAAGTTACGGCATGTACCCAGTCAAGATGGTAGTTAGGTAAGTATGATTGCACAACAGCACGACCCATATTCTTGTAAGATTTGTATTCACTCTAGTGCACAATGGATTTCTCTCCATGTATAAAAATATATCGTAAGACCTTTTCCTTGTTGTAAGGAAAAGCGTATTTTTTTTTTTTTTTTTTTCCTTTTCATCTTGGAAGCTCTGAAGAACCCTATTTGATTGTGCCTCCATAGCATGGTTCCTGACAATCAAGAAAACAAATATAGATCTCTTACAGACTACACAAGACAGAACATTAAGAATAATAGTAGGATAATGAAACTACCATAATAGAACATGTATGCATGAAAACTGAAATTCTCCCTATAGATCAGTATATGAAAATGATAGGCATACAGAGCAAGAGCCCTGATCCCCACTCATACATTCCATCATATAACTCAAACACTGAGCTGACTCAAAAAAAAAAAAAAAAAAAAAAAAAAAAAAAAATATATATATATATATATATATATATATATACACTGTATATATATATAATATATATATACGTATATATATATATATATATATATATAGTATACATAGATATACCAAAGGCTTTTTTCCCTCTTACAAGGGAAGTAGCCAAAACACAAAGCCATAAAATCCATTCCCACCCATTCCATCCCCACATACTCCACTGCCACAAAAAAAAGCAATAATAAAAAAATAGTACACTATTCAAATATCTACAACCTTTCACCATCACCGTACAAAAATGCAGACACATTTGAATCACAAAATAAGCACTCCCTATTCCATTATGCTCCCCAGACACGAGTTTTACAGAGAAATACCTTCCACAACAAATAAGAACCACACTAACGTATCTGTTTTCATGTCATTATCCAGTTCTAAAACAATACCAACACAGAGTATGGAAGCTCCCTTGCTGAGCGGATTAGGACGTTGTTACTTGTGGTGAAGGTCAAGGGATGGTGGTTCGAACCCTGCCATTGGCGAAGTTGAACCAAGGGCAAGGTTCATTAAATTCCATGCTACAAAGTCCTCTGTGAGGGGCACCATCCTAGCCTCCCGGTAGGGGGAAGTTTGTGATGTTAAACCACATCATTGTCATCATATCACAGAGTGATAGATATCTGGAACAAACTGAATGAGGAAACAGTGAGTGCTAAAACTATACATGACTTTAAGAACAAACTGGATGCAGAAAGATACAAAAGCGGGTCACTATGAGCATAGCTCTCTTCCTGTGAAATACAACTTGGTAAATACAACTAGGTAAATGCAGAGTAAGCCTGGCCGTAGATGTAAATTGCCTTGGATGAAATCACCACACAGAAGACACTGAAGACCTTATCTTGCATTACCCGACTTCAGGCTTACCCAGACAACAACACAATATCTCCTCATTAAGTGACTTGTGGGCCAATCTGGTGTCTTGATGGTTACCCACAAGACAAGTCTCCTGCAAGAGACCATGAGCAGTTGATTGATTAATTGATTGATATATAGTAAATCCTAGATATAACAGATCTTGATATACTGGATATTGGATATAATGGACAAAAAAACCTGACCGGACAAACCCTCGTTATAACAGATGAAAATCTGTTACAGCGAGGGATCCTTGGTTATAATTGATCTTCGGATAGAGCGACAGACCCGTCCCCATATCGTCCATTGTATCAAGAGTTTACTGTAATTTCTAATCCTACTAATTGCTAATACTGGACAAACTTCGGGATATAACGGATCTGTCTGGTATTTCCATCGGATATAATGAATGCTTGGTTATAACGGATCTTCAGATATAATGACAGACCCGTCCCCATATCGTCCGTTATATCAAGGGTTTACTGTATCTAAGCCTGGCAGCAACCAGAATAAAAGATCAAAGACTACCTAGCATGAGAGAAGTTAGATCAGTATATAGAAAAACTTAGTTGTTTTTGATTATTTGACAATGAAATAGACTGAGTTTGATTACAAAAATGTGGACTTGTTTCATTGCAGGGGTGATCATACAAGCTGTACAATGTATCTAGCTGTCGTACCACCAAAAACAGAATGTGTTGTGTTCAGTATAGACGGTTCCTTTGCTGCATCAGTATCTGTGACCGGAAGAGATCCGAAAGTGAGAGCAGGAGCAGTCGATGTTGTCAGGTAAGTTGATGCAATGTTGTCGTTGCCACGGGTGTTATTATTACGTCTACTTAGTCTTAATTCAACGGCGATTGCTGAATCAAAACACTATGTAAACATGAAAACCCGTTTAACTTTAGCCTTTAACCCCTTCGTTACCGACCCGTCAACCTTACGTAAACAAATGTTTCAAACCGTCCCACGAATGGCTGGAGCCTTATGTTTGTAAACACAGACACTTGCCACCATGTGGGTAGAAATAACCCAGAAACCGAGGCCTTGAGAGCCCTCAATACATACAGCTTATACTGTGACACATGCGTGTCATGGGGAGCACGCTCGGTTCCTGGCGGGTGCACTCAGCCGTGACACGCAGGTGTCACAAAATACACATCCGGTACTCAAGGGGTTAATTATCTAATTATTTAAAATTATTGATTAATTAAATTATGTAATTAATTAAGGATTTAATTACTATAACACCTATGCTTCTGTCCCAGGTAGTGGGCAGGAGTCGGGATGACCCTTCATCCAAGTGGAGCTAAGATGAGAAGGAAATAAGGGTGGGGGATGAGAGTGGGTGTGTGCCTTTGATGGACCTTTCTTATGAGGAGGGCCTTTGATGGCGGCTACCCTCCTTATGAGGGGGAAGAAGTCCTTGGTATATAGTTCGATAGAATACCTCCCATATCTGAGTTGCCATTATGTGAACCATCATTAACCAAATATTATTTGTGTCTTGTATGCCACTTTTTCCCTCCAGAATTAAGTATATTTTTCCTTTCAGAAATAAATATATAACACTGGAGTGTCAAAGTTAAGACTGGGTGGGTGGATGGGTGGGGAAGGATAGTTTTACCTCATATTCAAATGCTCCCCAAATCTATACACCTTGTGGTACAATTGGCACAAATATAAGAGCAATATTTTAATTATTTAATTTTACAAAAGGTAACTGCATGATGAATAACATACTATGTTTCCTATTAACTTTACAGCACTGTATGGGGCAGAAACAATAGAGTGAGAAATGAGGAGGTGAGGAGGAGAACAGGGGTGGTAAAGGAGCTGGGAGATAGGGTTGATGAAAGAGTACTAGGATGGTTTGGACACATGGAAAGAATGAGTGGAGAAAGACTAGTAAAAGAGGTATGGAAGGCAGATGTGGAGGGAGTGAACATGAGGGGACATCCTAGGATGAGCTGGATGGATGGGGTAAAGGGGGCTTTGGGGAAGAGGGGAATGTCTGTTGAGGAAGGATGGGAGAGGACAGAAGATAGGGGTGAATGGAGAATGGTTGGTATGGATGATGCTATGATGCATGAGGTGGAATGGGCGGGGGTGTGGGGGGTGAGGTAGTATGTGGGCAGGGTGCAGGGATGACACGTCATCCAGGAGGTGCTCAGATAAGAGGGAGGGTGGGAGGGATGTGGAGTGTATTTAGGGATGAAATGGGTGGGAGTAATTTTATGCCTTTCCCTTTTTGGCTACCTCCCTTGTAAGGGGGAAAAAGCCTTGGTATATGTATGTATTAACTTTACACAAATTTCCCAACCTTGCATATCCGAATATTCCCAAAATCTATATGCCCTGTGGTGCAATTGAAACAAATATGAGAGCAATACTTAATTTAGTTATTTTTACAAGAGGTAACTGTGTTACGAATAACGTATAGCCTTTCCTGTCATCTTCACTTTACGCAAATTCCCCATTTGCAGACATTGGCAAGAGTTGGGATACCTTATCATCTACGTAACTGCACGGCCCGACATGCAGCAGCAGCGCGTGGTGTCGTGGTTAGCCCAGCACAACTTCCCGCATGGCCTCGTTTCTTTCGCTGAAGGCTTTTCAAAAGACCCCATTGGCCTGAAAGCGGACTACCTAAGAGGACTCATGAACGTAGGATCGCTGGACTTGTTCATATGCTCGACTCTTGATTAAACAGACAAAGGGGTGGAGCATTGGTTTAATATGAAATTTAACATATAGCAGAATATAAGATATGTATGTTTCGATTACTATCTGTGATCCTCTTCAGCAGACGTGTTACAGAGTGGACAGAAGTATGTATATATACAAAAGTAATAAGGTGAACAGGTGACCTGAGTCCCCATACCTACCTCTTCACCTCACTACTTTTGTATATATACATGCTTCTCTCCACTCTGTAACACATCTGCTGAAGAGGATCACAGATAGTGATCAAAATGTATGGATCTTTTTACTTTTGCCTATTCTTCTCTGAAAGTGGGTTATTAGAATAATTATATAACATTTTCATTTCAGGAGGCTGGTCTAGTTATTCAAGCTGCTTATGGAAGTTCAAAGGACATAAGCGTGTACACCGCCATTGGACTTTCTCCTGAACAGATATATATTGTTGGAAAAGCCAATAAGAAACAACATTCCCTATCCCAGGTTGGTAATTGTGTTTGTTATGGACTAAAAGGCTCTTCTCTCATAATATATCATAAATTGAAATTGATGAAATCGCTGTGACTCCAAGTTGATTGAAAATTTAAATTGTTTCATTATATTATTGGAGGGAGGTACAGTAATAGTGGACTGGTTAGTGAGGTTGTTTAATCTCTTCAATATGAGTCAAATACTCGCATACACATTAGGCTTCCTGATGTACGATGATGCATCACAATACATGTGTTATAGAATATAAAGTTATAGCTGTTATACTCATTCTATTTCACTCCTGAATGTTGATAACCACAGAAAATGCAATCAAGCCTATTCCCAGAATACGGGAGTTGCTCAGCTACAACTACAAAATAAATATAATCAAAACACTGATGCTGGCATCCTTGTATACCTACGAGAATTTTTGAAAGGGAAACCAATGGATAGAGGTTGGCTGGATGTCTTGGTCGGCTATCTCTCTTGTGAAGGGGAAGAAGCCATTCATAATAGAGATGGATAAGTCACACGTTCTTTCCATGTATTTTCACAGGTTCTGAGTGATGGTTATGCGGCTCATCTAGCTCATCTCTCAGCCTTGGGCAAATCCAGACCTGCTCGCGGTAATCCCCAAATTGTTATTCCTCGAGGATTTTTCGGACTTCCAGGACAGAGCACAGCCTTACGCAGACGAAGGTAAAAATTGTGTTGGGCGTAATGTTTTCTGTGACTTGATTATGTGGTTTTCTTTTGAACCTCGTTTTCTAACAATGCATAACTTTTTAAGATCGTGAAAGGAGCAATACAATGAGTCTGATATTTTAAAGAATTTAGTGCCTTTAATGTAGTTTTTGTCCAAAAAGGCATTTTTTTATATAATACAATTAATAATGTATACTAGTTTATTGGCTAAGGTAATGAATTTTGATTAAGCTCAAAGAAGTATTTTTTACCAAGAAATAATGTATATGTAATTTTACAATCTTTTTTATATTTGAGCCCATTTTTTAATTTGTGAGTTTTACACTTAAAATTTTTCACATAGATTTTCAACATGTTTTTCAAATAGTATAGTCTATCAATCAGGCATTTAATCTTGCACAGTTTCTGTATTCATCTTGAGAGAATAACAAATGCCCATGTGAATTACTGTTAGTACACATGAAATGGGTAAATTTACTGTTGGATGTTATAATGAGCTGTACAGTTTTACGGCAAAAAGGAAATTACTCGTAGCATACCAGATCTGTTGTAAGCATCCATATTTCTCCTTTCAGCAACCTAGAGAAAATTGAATGGTTTGATACATCTTTTCAGTTACCTATTTTTCTCGGTGCCGATTGTATGGCATAAGAAAACACTGAGTCACGCTTTCATTCAAGTGCAGCCGTGACGATATTCTGAAGAATAAACTTTGCAGTCTAAGACAAAACTGCCCTATGTCCGTGGCTTTCTGTATCCTAACATAGCAAAGAAACAACATTAATTTGACACTGTGTTGACAAGGCTTTGAGCTTTAAGTTTGATTTATTTAATTTTTTTACCTAGTGATATGAGCTTTTTCTTTTAGAATTTTATTTTGTTTTTCCCTTTATGCAGCTTCAAGAGGAGATGTAAAGAAGCTGTACATACTGCAAGCTAGGTGGTGGGGGACACAATTTTTATTTTATTTTTTTCTTATTCTTAGGAATAGTATTCAGCTTTACTGTTTGGTTTATCAAGTAGTTTGCATCATTCATGCTGTAGTCGGCTTTTGGTTTTTTGTTTTTGTTTTTTTTATATGCTTCATACTCTGTATTGGGAATAATTCCATCATCCACCCAAATGATGTAGAAGGTAAGATGGTTCAGAAATTGACTGACGCCACCACTATAAAAAGAAAAACGTCTCTTACAGATTCTGGAACGCTCAGTCTCTATCTTCGAATCGCAAAGAATGATAAGGATAAGCACTGTATGTGGGTGTATGAATGTTTGCATTTTATTTAGATTGACCCGTTTTTATTTCTATTTAAAAAAAATTCTGTTGATTTTTAGCAACATTGCACACTAGAAATCTAAGTTTGTATAATTTTCTGAAAAAGCACTTTTTTGCTTTCAATTAATTTGCCATTCTTTGCTTATTTTCTTTTTGTAACTGTTGTAAGCTTTTAAAGAAATCTTAAGTTGCTCCAGAATAACCATTTAGAGGTATTTCCCCTAAATTGATCCTTTTCTTTCTGTTGTGTATTCCTCTGAAGAAAAATAAAAACAAAACTAAAGTTGTATGAGGATGGACTGGGCTAAGGAAAGTGTAGCTCAAAATAAATAAACAAATAATAATGGCTTTAACGCCCTTGCATGTTCAAAAGATTTCTGACCTGTCTCTATATGACTATGTAGAGTATAAACCTTTGGTAAAGCGAGAAAATGGATGCAGAATAATTAGTATGTGATGTGTTGTAATTGATGTGGAATGGAAGGTTGACGGATGGGCGCAGTTGCGTAGTGTCGACAGTATGTGTATAATTTAAGGTAGTGGCGGTACATAAAACAACTCTTCTTTCCTTCAATTGTTTTGTTTTGTTGATTATGATGATTTGTCAACAGTCAGGGTTGAGACGTGAACTTGTGCAGTGCACTGCAAACATGACACACACTTTGAAATTTGAGGTAAAATCTCAAAATGAAAGGCTTTCGTTTTGAGAGGAGCTGTTTACATTTAAGATGACAAGAAGTTAAATAATGATGTTTAGGCTAGAGACACTTTATTCTTTCACACAAACAGATGACATAATTTCCACGTCAACTAAATTCTCAGTAGTAAATAACATTCTATTTATTTTTTTGCATATTTTGTTAGATTTGTTCTTTTCTCTTTTCTTTTTTATATTTTTGCATGAATTGTTTTATGTATTTTGTGGTAACATTGTATTGGAATTATATAAATACATATTTAAGGATACATACATTATAGAACTAGATTAGATATGCTCAGAGCATTTCTCCTTTATAAGGGGAAAAAATCTCTTGCTATATAGATAGATTTCACCCAATCCAAAAAGTATTGAAGTTCCTTGAACCTTTTTTTTGTCCTTTTTGAAACAAGCATTAGTAGTACTGTTAATTATTAAATATTTAGTGCTGTGAGACTTCTTTGAAATATTATTTCATTTTAGTTTACGTCAGGAGTATGGAAATGAACAGTAGGAATAGTTAGTGCATATATAGGGCATACAGATACTAGAACCTGTGTACAGCACTCATTGCCTGGTTTATACACATAGAGCACATGCACACAGGAAGGATTTTTAGAAAACTAGGTTATTGAACTGAGTATTAGCTAGTAAACAAGACTCGGTGCTAAATTTCTGTGAATGCCGCCGATGTGTTTTGAACGATTCTCTCCCCACTGATTAGATATCCTTTTCTCATTAGGTCAGCCAAACGGACCACCTCGTTCCCTGTCCTGAGCACCAGCGAAGGCGTCCTTAGATCTCGCGGCTCCTCCCATTCACCCCGACCCAACCATATGAGCATGAGATGTTAAGGTCACCCTTCCCACTCTCTGCACCCACCGTTGTTCGGGTCTGCCTCTCTTGAGTGGCGACCCGACTGCAAGAAGGGGTTACGTAGTCTCTGGCACGCCAGAGTGAAGTTTCTACCTGGTGACCCGCCATCAGAGCAACCTTGTTTCGATTTAGTACGAGTGGATTCTAAAGTTTAGGTGCTATCTGAACCCCTAACCCTTACGAGGTGTGCATGAATCACAGGACGCAGAAGGCTCATTACCTGAATAATTCACATAGAATTCAACCCACTCATTCACTCCAAAGATACAAGTAACTCGTTGGTTACAACATGTTTATGTGTAGAAATACCTGAGTAATTTGTTGGTAAGTTGTTGCTTGCGCACTACTTGTAGTTAGCTGTTTAACCCATGTAGTTATCGAGGTAACGTAGTCGTGGCGGAATATTCTCATGTTGGACAAAAGAAAGTCGTTCTAGTAGGCCAGTGTGTGTATACTTGTGAAAACAGGACGTAATATTGATACCTAAACACAGACTTGCGATTATACTCAGGCTGCATGGCATGTCGGAGTTTGAATTTGCCTTTTATTAATTTAACAGGAAAGGCATCGTGTCATACAGCAATGTGTGCTTTGGCATATTTCTACATCTCATACATTGTAGAAAGTAAAGCTTCTCATTAGATCTCATACTGTGAAGTCATAGTTTCATAGTCTTAATCATGATATGATAACTTGATTTTTGCCGATGTGATAGCCATTACACATTTCATCATGGCGGAAATTTAAAAAATCCATATATGTTAGTATTGAAAATATGTCCTGCTTATCATTTTGTAATCAAAAGCAGACTAAAGTGTCACCATAGAAATATTGTTGGTAATGATTATATTATATCAAGAGTATAGAAATGCATGTGTTAAAGATTAATGTATTTATATATTTATGTACATATGTATGCATAAACACATGTTTATTTGTGTATGGGTGTATTTGTGAATGTGAATATATTTGTGTGAATGGTTACCTATTTTGTATCACTATTATTATTACTGTTATTATTAATATTTTTTTACTATTATTGTTTATTTTATTTATTTTTTTTTTTTCATCTTTGGTAATTTCCTTTTCAATAAGGATCACAAACACCTGTCAATAGCAACCTCTAACCCACAGATCAAAGGGAGGGACCTTGTATGTAATGGAAAAGATCATAACTCCAAATAGGATTTTATATCCTTCCTCCTTGTCCTTATGTACATTCTCCATTTAAACGATTCTTTATTTTTTATGCCTTTATTCCTTTCCTATTACTCTCTTCTTACCATCGCTACTACGTGATTTCCCAGTTGTTGTTCTCGTAAGTTCCCAACCCTTGCCTACACAAGTTACGTAAAACTTAACTCCGATCAGGTCACTAGCACTTCAGCATCAATAGAATGGGCTTGGTTGTGGACTCCATGTACCCGAAGTACGGTTTCCTCAAGTGGGGTCTCAAGATGATATCGGGATTTGCAGAAACCATCCAGGGTGTCCTTTAGATCATAACTGGACGCATAAGAGTACGTCTTTTGTACGTACACACATACATATGTATCCCAACGGCTTTTTCCCCACCTTACAAGGGAGGTAGCCAAAGTCAAATACATAGATCCACTCCCACCCGTTTCATCCCCACATACTCCACTCCTATTCACCACCCCTCCCTCCCACTTATCTTGGCTCCTCCTGGATGACGGGTCATCCCTGCATCTCGCCCACTACCCTAGGTCAAAAACAATTATTACTTCTTTTGTGAAGACGTAAAATTAGCGAATCCCAACATTATGTCACATCTAGAAACGGAACTTTGGGGGTTCCCGTAATATGCTGTATTATAAGACCAAAAGGAGTTGGAGAGGCAGAAAGGTTGAGAAACTGTGCCCAAGATGCACACATCCCACAGACGGCATAGAACACGATCTTCACTCGGAACGGAATAAACATCTGGGGAGAGTCTGAAAAAAAATCCAGTAAATTTTCTGCAAGGGGAGACCTGCAATAGAAGAATTTATTTAATTGATCCATAAATCCTCTCCATTTATTTTTAGCCCTTCTCTGCCTCTTCTGACCACATTTACTTCGAGCAGTCTTCTTATTGGCGTTCCCCCTTGTATTCTCTTTACGTGCCCATACCATCTTGACAGGGCCCTAAATAGTCCCTCAACACTTGCCTTTCATATTCCTCAAATATTCATGAAAACTTGTTTGAAATGACCAAACCTTAGAGCAGCACTTAAAAATGATAACCACTCTGTTCTATGTTAGAATCCATAAACAACCCTCCCATTCAACAGAGAAACAAGTCCTACAATATTGTACTTAAACATATACAGTAACCTGCTTCTCATACCCTGCAGTACACATATACATAGCTAGATACAAAAGCGGGACACCACAATCATAGCTCCCTTTCCAGTAAGATATAACTAGGTAAATTATATCTACTGAATTATGAGAGGTATAGAAGTCCTTGAGAGAGAAGACTTACTAAATTGAGATAAGAGAAACACAAGAGGACATGGAAGGAGGCTCAAAAAGAACAGCTATAGAAGAGACCTGGAAAAGAACAGCTTTCCACACAGAGTGATGGATGTATGGAACATACTAAATGAAACAACAGTGTTTGTAAAAACAATACACGAATTTGAGAGCAAATTAGACATGGCGAAATACAGAGATAGGACACCATGAGTATAGCTCTCCTTCCCATAAGATACGACTAGGTAGGTAAATGCATACACACACACTTGCTTTACATTTTCATTATCCATTTTCTTGTTAAAAAAAAAAAAGGAAATGAAATAGAATAAAACAAGCTCAAGATAAAAATCTTGTGTACATTGGTTTCTTTTTCATGAGATGCAAATTGTGATTATTGTCTCATCAGATTTATAACCTATTGTTCATGGAGTTTTTCTTCAGCTGGATAAAAATGTTTGGTATTGGTATGAATGGGTGGGAGTGTAGTTTAACACGGCAACCCTCCTTATAAAGGGGAAAAAGTATTTTGTTGTTTATATGTGTATGCCTTGATTAGGCCACCCCCATTACAAGGGGAAAAAACCTTTTTAATTATGAGCAAATTGACTTGAGGGATAAAAACAGAAATAGGATAAGAGTTTTGAGTCGGGCTCATTAGAAATGGAAAATTTTGACTTGTGTTGATGGTCTGTTTAAAACTGTTCAGTGGTCAGACTTCATCCCAAGTTGGAAAATAAATTTAGCAAAGATTTTGATATTAATTTTCTAAAGTGACATTTCCTCTAACAATTGAAATCGTATAGCAATAGTCAGATTATAATTAGGAAGTGGGTGAGGGAGTATGTGTGAAAAAATAATGTGATGCAGTTCGAAGGGATTTCTCCCTGTCTTCTCCATTTCTGCATGAGGGGACGGAGTAGGGGGATCACTGATTTAATGAAGTGGCCTTGCTGTGGATGTGCTGTGTCTTGTGACACTGCTTCTGACCCAGGGCAGTGGACGAGATGCAGGGATGACCCATCATCCAGGAGGAGCCAAGATAAGAGGGAGGGAAGGGGGTGGATGGGAGTGGAGTGTGATAGGGATGGAATGGGTGGGAGTGGTTTTTATACCTTTGTTTTTTTTGGCTACCTCCCTTGCAAGGGGGAAAAAGCCTTTGGTATATATATGTATTTATAATTATTTTAGATCTGGCAACATTCTCTCTTGAAAACACAAAGTTCTTTTGTATCCACTGATGTATTTTATACTTGTGTGTGTGTGTGTATATATATATATATAATTAATATTTTATTTTTTATTGTTATACAGAGATCATTTCTGTATCTGAACTATTTGGGCAACATGGTGTTTAGATTTGGGGAGTATTTGGATGTGAAATTCAAAATTAGTTTCTGCTACTAGTCTCCACCCTGCTACTCCAGGGATTTTTTAATCAGAAGGGATGATGGTAATGCAATACACATAAGCTGTGTTTAAATAATGGTGGTTCAGATGGTAGGGATTACTATATATATATACAAAATCCTCAGTTCCCTACAGAAAAGGGTGGCCAAGACAAAGCTGACATATATATTGAAAAGCTACCCATGACAGGACCATACCCATTGGGGGGGTGGGGTAACTACCCTACCAAATTGGTGGGAGTACATATATATATATATATATATATACACACACCAAAGGCTTTTTCCCCCTTACAAAGGAGGTAGCCAGAAAACAGCATAAAAACTGGTGGGGGTAGTTCTCAGAAAATGTGGATGTTATTATTATTATCTTTATTTATTTATTATTATTATTATTATTATTATTATTTTTTTTTTTCTAGGGGTGGGCAGTTACCCCCCCCCCCCTCAGAGGGGCACAGCCCTGCACGGTCTGCATGAATACCTCTAAAACAATTGACATATCCAAAAAACTTAACATCTGGCTTTGTTATGGACCAGAAATCTATCTTCCTTTTGGTGCACCCTTCCAGTTTAATCTCATTTTAATTGATTCTGTAATATTCATGAGTGATTGTTAACAGAATGATGAAAGTCATGCAGGAAAGAAAAAGGTTGTGTGATATGATGAAATTAAGGAAGGCCTTGGGTAAAGTCTCGTGCAAATTGCATGATAGATTCCTGGAGAAGTCGCCAAAAACAGAGATGGGTTATGTACAGTGACTACAAATTGTATCAGATGTGATATTATGAAATGAGAAGATATGATAACATGAAACGGGAATATATGACGATAGATGTGTGTGTGGGACAACAGTATCCCTGTGTGCATGCACCCTACACATGTATACACAAACACACACACCAAAACACAGTTACATCAACATGAAATTTCATGTGTACATATGTATATAATCATGCATTTGACTCGCTGAGTTGAATGATTGAACAGTTGAAAGTGAGCTTGGTGCTGCTGCCAGAAGTGTAAGATTGAAACTACGGTAGTTCTGGTGAAGTGGAGAATTAGTTTCGTCTAAAGTAACAATTTCGTAAAACTTCTGGCCCATTTTTGTAGGTCAAGGAGTATCTCTGTTGTTTTTCTGTGTTCTTTATGAGTGTTATTATAGTCATTGTTATTTTTCCAGCCTTGTTTAATAAACATGATTATTTATGGACTTCTGTCTGCTTTGCAAATTTGGTATAAGCTATTTGAATGTGGAGGATTTTATTTGATCTGATTTTTAATTTGTTTCAGTTTGCATCTCAGCTACATGTATTTATCTATTACGTATTTGTTACTGCTGAATTCCTCCACATATTACACGGTGCCTCAAGAAAATGTGTTCATTTGTGATTTGACCAAGTAATGGTTGAACGAGATCGATTATTTTACACAATATGGGATGCTTATAAGACTGTTGTTTTGTATTTTGATAAAGCATGGAGTGATTTTTTCTTCTGGCAGTAGTTTTTCTTGCGGTTGAAGTAAATTTTTTTCACCCCATGTGGTTCTGCCAGTGAAAACTGTAGCAACTCAAATGTGCCAGTAACAGCCAATCAAATAGCACTTTGTACTTGGTGTATGGAGGTCCGAGAATGTGTTCACATGAGTGCAACCAATCAAACATAAGCATTTATTTGGCACATAGTTCACCCAGAATGTGACATTTGGGCAGCTGGTTGCTTTTCTTTAGGTTGTCATCGTCTAGGACATATTCTTGGACATCCATGCATGGACTAAATGACACTCGCTTGATGGGTTGTTGAATCCCAGTTTGGGTTGTCACAACTGTATAACCACCACTCCAAGGGTGAGAGAGATTAAGGCTTCTTGTGAACTGATAACGTAGACCTCATTTGTGTTGAGTATCCTGTATATACATTACATCTTCACATCTTCATCTTGATGTTTGTACATAAGTGTTAGAATTATGTACAGGTGATGTCATTTATACAGTTATTTATTTCGTATTTGCTTTTGAAAAATATATATTATTATAATGATACTGTAGGTATGGATGGTATAGCAAAATTTATTCATGGGTTAAGTGAAATTTTCATTGCTTGTGTTTCCAAATAGCTTTTAGCTTTAGGAAAGTGTGAAGATTTAGGGTATTTGGCACGATGATCTGTTTGTCTTAACTTGGTGGAAATTTTCTTCATTGATATTGATGAGTAATTGGTTTGTAATTTGTAGATTTGACTAAATTTTGTGTATTTGTTTTTATTACCTGCTAAATCTTACTTATTTCATTGTTAATTTTTATATTTCACCAAATTTTCTGTTTATTTTTATTATTCAGTAAATTACAATTATTTATTTTTATCCACTCGTTTATTTTGTTTATATTCATTTATTTTCTTTCTATTTTTTTTTTCTTATTATGTTTATGTTTAGCCATAATTGTTCTTCCAACAGCTAATACAATTTTTGTACTGTAATGAGACTCCATCAAGTCAAGATAGATAGACTATGGACAGTGTGACAAATAATGAAAAAAAATCTGATGCCAAATCACGCTTGTCACAAGAAATGTGAATTGTGTGCTTACTACTTTAAAACATTGGGATCAATATAGATTTTTATAATGCAACAGATATTTAGGAATCAGTATGTGTATTACAAGAATGTGTGAGATTGACTACGTGGTCTTTGTGAACGCACATACCCGTTCCAAAGTCCTCAAACCGTACGCTTTGAATCCCTCCCTACTATGCTAAGGCCACACGTATAAGCTGTCTCATCTAGCAGTTAGCATCATGCGCTCTCTGTAGACTTGCCCTCCGTAGTTGTCCGATTTCCTATGACCGTTTTCCAGGGCAGGTACTTAATTTAGACCTTCCTCTTTCCTTTGTTTTTGTGTGTGTATTAGTATTTGAGAAAAAAAATCATGTAGTTTGTGATTTAATGCAAGAATTAGTGAGGAACTTTGCTATTGTTAAAAGGCCTACACAATTGGCACCTTTTTCCTACTATGTATTGTTGAAGCAACAAAAGTTGTTCCAGGCGTAAATTTCCCACTGTGAAATAGCCACGTAGCAAACTTGTACACAGTTTACAAGCTTACAAAATTGAATATATTCTTGTTTGCTAAAATTGATCAAAGAAATAAATGATACACACACACACACACATACATATACATAAGGGGGGAAAGGGCCTTTTGGTGTATATATACATTATTTATATATAGTATACATATATATATATATATATATATATGAGCATAGCTCCAACCCTGTATATTACAATTAAAAAAAAAAACACATAAAACTCTCCACTTCCTTGGACCTCTCAGCCTTCGTACTTATATTCAACATCTCACTAGCATCATTTTCTGAGCATACGATTATTTTGATTTTGTCCACACTCACTCACAAATTTCTTCAAGGCAACAATTATCATTATCATATTTACATATGTATGTATATCCATCCACCTCATCCATGATAACCTCAAATTCACTCCATCCACCTCCACCCTCCACACCTCCCCCACCAATCCTTCCTCACTCATTCTTTCCATGGGCCCAAGCCACCTCAACTTCCCCACACTAGTCTTATCCACCACCTCCCCCTCTACACCCACTCCCCCCCACTTCATCCAGCCTCGCAATTCCTACCATATGTCTCAGATATTTCATCCCAAACACACATTCCCAGCTGCCTCTTTCTCATGGCACTAATTCCCCAAGGCATTTACCTTCCCTCAATCTATAATTTATACACACACACACACACATGTATTGTTGAGACATCCTGACAGGTTGACGTAAGTGGTGTAGGAAATACAGTAATCTTAGTCTGAATTTATTCCTGATTAGTTTTGCAGATATGCTTTTTCAAAGGAAAAAGCACACCTGCGAAACTAGTCAGGAATAACATCCGACTAAGACTCCTGTGTTTCCTACTCCACTTACAGATATGTATATTCATATGTAAATTTGATAATGATAATTGTTGCCTTGAAGAAGTTTGTGAGTGTGGGGAAGAGTAAAATAATAGGATGCTCAGGGAATGATGCTGGTGGGATGTTGAATGTAAGTGTGAAGGGTGAGAGGTTTGAGGAGGTGGCAAGTTTTATGTTATTTAACTATTTGTAACATACATAGTTGGAGCTATGCTCATGGGGTTCCACTGACAGTGAATGCACATGTGAAGCATAGAGTAATGGAGGCTAATAAATGTCAGCATGGAGTGAAGTGTATTGCGAGAGAAAAGTAATTTAGAAATGCAAAGAAAAGATTGCACGAAGGAGTGCTGTAAGGAGCAGAGTCTTTGGTCGCGTTTTACACCAAGTGAAGCGCATCGATTCAATTCATGAAGAATCAGCACGATTCATGAATTGTGTTGATTCACCACACTAGTTTCAATGTAACTAGTGTGGCGAATCGACACGATTCATGAATTGTGTTGATTCTTCATAAATTGAATAGATTCAATTCGCTTTGTGCAAATGCAGCTTTTGAATAGAAGAAGGTGGACATACACCAAGAGGCACATAACTGTAGCCAAAGCCATCAGTCATTACACCTGTCCTATGTGCTTGGATTCCTGGGGCAGATGACAATCACTCCTGGGAAGTGTAGCGGAGTGCAGGATTGAAACCCACAACTTAGTGAATGCAAAAGAGATAAAGTGTATTTGAGATGAAATTACAGGAATACCTTGTACGACTGAGTGCTATAAAGTAGGTAAAACAAATGTTGGGTGTATGTGCAAGCACCCCAGGAGGCAAAAATTGAGGGGGGGGGGAATAGACAGGGTCCATGAACAGAACTCTCCCCCCCTATTATTTACATGTAAAACCCTTAACCTCGATATACAAATTTTCGCATTGTGACTAGTCAGCTGGTAACACATCTACAAAAACAAAAATTGGTAGTTGAAAAGGGAGAGCGAGAAGCAAAGCTTATGGGGTTGTATAGTGAGGTATTTCTGTATTAAGAAATGCGACAAGTGTTACAAAAATGGGAAGTGAGAAATGTGGAGGTAAAGCAGAGGGTGGGGCGAGAGAGGGAGCTCTTAGATTGAGTAGAAAGCCAAAGTGGGATGGGCGAATGGAAAGAATGAACGATGAAAGACAAAGTACGGAGAGCAGAGGCGGATGGAGTGAGCTTGAGAAGAAGAATGAGATTGAGGTGGGTGGATGAGTTGAAAGGAGGGCTTTGGATGCAAATGGTATGTCTATTGAGCAGTTGAAGAGGACGGCAATGGTGAGTGAATGGATGAAAAGATGGCATGGCCCAAAAGATATTCGTCTCAACTTCGTAAAATATGTGTTATGTGCCTCAGGGATTGTTGGAGCAGGTAACAGTCACTGCCGGTAATCAGAGAAGGTAATTTGAACCCATGACTAAATTAATGTGAGATCAGTGAGCTTTGAATTCTGTCACCAGCTTAACAAGGAGCAGGGTTGTAGCACAGTGAAACGGTGAGGTAAAACACCTCCAGCTCGTAGGTCCAGCCATAAAAGAGCTATGCCTCACTGCATTGCCTTTTGACTGAAGTAGTGTGACTGGGGTGAGGAAGGTTCTTATCTTACACTGCCCTGTTGTTGCCTGATTGAGACGGCAGCACAAAGCATCCTCCTTGAGTGATGTGTGGATCAAACAAGAGATTGTTGCTAGTTACCTGGGGGCTGTGGGTTTCCTGTAAGAGGCAATGGATTGAGTGACTGATAGAGCGACTCTTCAGCTTTTAGGGACTGAGGTAGAACAGATGCTTGAATGGGTTTATGTTTCATATGGCTTCCCCCTTATGTAAAGAAAAATATACATACATGTATACATATACATACATATCAGAAAAATTTCAAGCATTGGACTCAGAGTAACAGATTTACTCTGAGTCCAGTGTTTGAAATTTTTCCGATAACATGGCTCCTGGACTCCAGCTCTTTACATATGTATACATACATATATACATATACATACATACATACCTGTATACATATACATACAATATAGGTTATTGCCTTTCTCAATTGCTCTTGAAACATATCATACCTTTCTTGAATTATGTTTTGATATGATTGCACAAGAACTGTATAGAAGAATTCTTTATGCTTTGAAGTAAGAGTATTTGATGCATCATATCACTTATCATCCTGGGCTCTACTACAATTTTTTTAATCAGTAAATTGCGTAAGGGATAGCATGGATCAACACAAAGATTTGATTTTATGTTCTTTAAATTTACAGCTTGCACAGCACAGGATTAGGTAGCAATAGTAACTGAAAATATATCCTGTTTACTGCCCCCGTGTTGTGTGGTATTCTATTCTCGTTTGTCTAAAAATCATTGCTTGTGTAGTACAGGATTAGGTAGTACTAGGTTTTGGGAGATATTTTGTTTTCCAGCTTATTGTTTTGTGGTGTTAATCTTGTTTGATTTTGGATGTCTCTTCAGTCCTGTAAATTTTGTAGGAAGAAATTAAACCAGAAAGTTTTTGATTAGATTTTAATGTTTCTTTATCAATGTTCAATCTTGTTTGATTTGCAGTGTTTGGTAGCACCAGCTATGGAGAAATTGGCTGAGAAAGGCTCTGATTATAGTCAAACATTCTTTTGTCAAATTGCGGGAGTTAAATACCTCACAGGAATGACAGATATAGATACATCTGTATTCAATAAACCTTCTTAGCATAGATGTGTACATGCAATTCCAGTCGAATATTTATTTAAGATACGAGCCTTGTACCAAAGTAGGATTCTGTGATGTCTCAAAGTTTTTCTTGCCCTTGTAAGCATACAATTGATGTGTAGCGTATTTTGAAAGCAGATAGTGGTCAGTAAGTACCCGTCTCTTGTAGTTACGACTTAAAGACTGTATAGTGATGCTAAAGTGGGGGTGATCTAGTAGTAAAGGCTGTATAATGTCACTGTGGAAGACAACTGTGCTTGCAATATTACTGATATTATTATTATTATTATTTTTTTTTTTTAATAGGACTATATAATTATCATCCTGTTAAACTATTATAAATGAAAGGTCCATCAAAGAGGAAGGTGGAATTGCTAAGAGATATGAAAAAAAAAAATGGGTGAGTTGCGTAGAATAATGTAACTTCTTTACTTCTGTCCAGTATTTTCTGTGGTTTTTCTGTGTTTAATGAATACTGATAATATATTTAGTGTCGCCAGTTTTGGCACTTGCTTCTTTGTGGATTTTTTTAATTTAATTTTTATTTTATTTATATATATATTATTATTATTTTCCATCTTTTTGAAAGGTGATTATTTTCGGGACGAGGGGGTGTCATGACTCTGAAAATTTACCTGAACTTGTGCATTGGAACTCAAGGATAGAGAAGCTTTCATATTATATATATATATATATATATATATATATATATATATATGTATGAATATATATATGGTATAGGAGGTACTGTATCAGGACAGGTGGCAGAACTACTAACAAGTACAAATAGTAACACTCATACTCCTGATGTCCTATCTGTGATATTATTTCTCATCCTAAGTGAACATATAAGAAAGATATTCTTTATTTCAAATGTAAACAGAGTCACAAGGACCAAATTTTTTTTGTCGGTTTTTATGCTGTGGTAGTCTGGTTGTTGTGTCGTTCTTCTGTGCAGCAGTAAAGGGTAACGAAGAACGAAGGCTCTCCTCCCTCGCTACCGAGGAGTGGGCGCCACAGAAATGAATAAAATAGCCAGAGCTGAAGGAACAAATGCCATTTAGTACAGAAGGGGTTAACGTTTAATGAGAGTTTGTGCTAGATTCACAGTTAAATATTTATGAAGTGTAGTTATAAATATATATATATGTATATTTATTATGATTACTGATATATAGAAGAGAGAAATTGTCTATACTGTTATCAAATTTTGAAGTAGTTTATATAATTATGTTATGGTTTGTGCATGGTTTATCTAGACTGTATGTGTGTTGAATTCGGGTAGCCTCTTTGATACCGAGAGAGTGCCGCAGAGGTGAATAAAATAGAAAAGTGCCATCTGGTATGAAAGGGTTTGATCGAGTCAGACCATATCCACTCCACCACCGAGGAGGTACCATGGAGATGGACAGAATATCCTGATGGCAGCCAGAATAAATAGATTAATTACCACCCAGTTGGGAAGGGTTTATTAAGGCCATAAATGGATTTTTCATTGCTAGAAATTAAATATTGTGTTGATATCACATTACGCGATCACATTAGACATAGGAAGAGTTTAACATAAAAAAAAAAACAATTATGGCAAATGGATAGCATAGATTAAAGTTATTTTGAAGTATGAAAAAAAAAAAACATGGACAGATGGAAACTTGGGCAATTGGGCAAGCAAGCGGATCACGTACCTCAATATTTTTTTTGTTTTGTTTCTTTATTTTCTAAGTATTGTACAGTTCGACCACTTTAGCCTTCTGGCATTGATGTAGGGGATGCTGCTCCCCGTAGGATCTTGGCTGGTGGCGGCATCACTGCATCCTCTAGCCTCTCACACTCCTCCACCCTCTCTAAAGTTGTTGAACAGACCATGTCCTTTAAGTCTTCTTCTTTTCCTCTGTCTTCATGTTCTTCCTTGTCTTTCAGTCTCTTCTTGTATTCTTTCCATAGAATCCTGAGCTTGCACGTTCGCAGGTTCATGTATTATTGCTGATGATAATATAGTGAGTATCCCTGAAAGGTCTTTTATTTAATGTTATCCTTAAAAAAGAGAGCGAGTGTTATTTATTATTATAATTTTTTTAATTCCTCAAATGGGACCATAATGTGCTGATGATATTGTTACAGTTTAAATATGATTACACAAAAACTGATAAAACAAAAGTTCATACACAATATTTTATACCAGAAATACATAAAATGCAGAACCCTCACAACTATTGACATAGTTCATGTGTGACCATTAATGTTCCAAGCGCTCTTCGATTTTTTTGTCTAACGAGAAAGGAAAAAGAAAAGACAAAAATTTCAACCCGCATGTCGCTCACGTCACAGCGCTCGTGTGCGCGAAACCCAAAGAACTCAATCAGAAACTTTGCGTTCGGTGTTTTCCACTGAACGCCGGAGCTTCGCGCCGGGTCGTGATTCTCTTACGATGCTATTTTCAAAATTGTTCGTGCGTGACAGTTAATGTTCTGAGGGCGCCTCGGATGCTCTCCGATTTTTTTTTTTCTTCTTTTTGTCCAACGAAGAACGAGGAAGAAAAAGAAAAGTGAAACACCAAATTTCAACCCACATATCGGTTCACGCTAAACCTAAAGAACCCAATCAAACCCTCACTGCGTGAGGTAAATAATGAACTGTGCACATCGATGAGAAACACGTTAAGTGAAATGATGAAATTGTTTATCCTGTTTTCAATGTGTACAATGAAGGAGTTATGGCCTGTGGTTCACCGGTCTTTCTATACTTATGGGCAATTTCATGCTGCTATTGCATTTTATATATCTCGTGTACTGCAATTATATAGTTAAAGGGGTTTATATTCTGTTTGATATTTATTGTTTATCGTATTCGTTGATGAATTTATCCAAGAGGTTTGAGAAATGAACTTGAGGCGACCGAGGATGAGGTGGATGGATGGAATGAAAAGGGCTTTGAGCAAGAGGGGAATCTCTGTTGAGCAAAGGGAGAAGGCGGCAGATAGGGGTGAGTGGAGGATGGCTGTGTGTTGATAATTTGATGCAAGGAAGGGGTTTGGGGGGGGGGTTAAGGAGTGGTTATGTGTGGATACGTTGACGCAGTCCGAAGGGATTTCTCCCTCTGTTTTCGCGAAAGAGGAGAAGGGTCGCCGATTAAGTGAAGCGGCTTTGCATCTGACCCAAGGCGGTGGGTGGGAGACAGGGATGACCCTTAATCCTCGAGGAGCTAAGATGAGAATGGTGGAATAGGTAGTAGGTCCGTGCCTTTTGATTTGGCTACCTCCCATTTAAGGGGAGAAAAGCCCTTGGTATATAGATATATTTATTTATTTTCAAATTTTATTTCTTTATTGATTTTTATTTATTTTATTTTATCTTATTTATTTATTTATTTTTAGGTTGTGAAGGGATGACAGAGGTATTGGTGTTTTGTAGTTTGGTGTTGCGTCGTTTTTGTTAAAGGAAGTAGACGAATAGACGACAGTAGGTGGCTGTTGTTGTGGAATGGTTATGTCAAATATTCTAATCGTGTGCGTGGTATTGTTGGTGTTGTATGCGTTGGCAAATGGGAAGGTCATTTCCTATTATGGGGTGACATGTTTAAGGCGGGAGTATCTTGGGCGCGTTGTCGTTCATTTTCCCTCCAAAAATCGGTAATTTTCTCCTCCATTGCAAACAAAACTATATAAATATGCAATATATTTCACAATGTTGGAAATAATAAACGTTTCATATAATTGTTTTTTCTGTATTGTAATTATGCAATATTTTTCCTTCATTGGAAATAAAATAAAATATAATGCAATATTTTAATATAGACATATTATTATTGGCGTATATTACCAATGCAATGAATAACAATAGCACAGTATATCGTTCATACTATAACATTTGATGCTGTTTCCTGGTTTAACTAATGCATATTACAACCTATTTTAGTTTATTTTTATTTCGTGTATTGTAATCCAAACACAAATTCTTCAAACTTTTATGGAGGTTCATAAACTTTCGACATATCCGCTTAGTATGACGTAGGCCAATACAATCTTGTTCTATGACTGCAGCAACAGAAAAAAAATGTTGGAACGCCTGTATTGCACGTCAAACAGAAGGACGACGATGTTAAATTAAATTATTTTTTATGATTCCACCTTTCACAAATGTTAGTAGTCCTAGCACAGTTATCTAAGGTCGCTTGACGTACATTTCATTTCTCAAGATGAGGTGGCACGAGGATGTCAATAGCATTTAGCTACATACACACATCCATAAACCAATGGCTATTTCCCTCTTACAAGGGAGGTAAATAAATAAATAATAAAAGGTTTAAAATCCACTCACCTTCACCCCCCCCCACTCCCTCTTGGCTCCTGGATTCGGCTACGTACGCATTAAAATAATCCAACAATAAACCCGTCGGGCACATTGTCCATTAAATATACTAATCCATCGTGCACTTTAGCTGTTGGCAGGAATGCAAGTCTATCCAACATTCCACAAAACAATTGAAGCTCCTGGTTTTCCATGTAGTGGTGCTATATTCCGAGAGATTGTTGTTTCACGTCATGTCGCTCGTGACAAGTGGAAAAAGCATCCACGCAGTCCAGTGGTTCTCAACCTAGTGTTAGGTCCCTGGAAGGCCATAGATTTTAAAAATGAGCTCCACAATTCGGAAACTAGTGGATGCACAGTGATTAACTGTAGTGGTGAAGTGGTCTCCTGCAGGCTAAGGAACAACAATACACAAAAAAACGTGTTGAGAACCACTGACGTTGTCTCTATTTTAATCGTCAAATGCTGACTTCACGCCTTGGTGTACGGCCATGTCGAAGTCGACCATTATCATTTGTGGATCTAGGAAGAGGTCTCGCTGTTGGCACTGGTCCAGTAACTCCCTGATGAATTTTTCATACGTTCCCTTGGTCTTTCGTTGAAAGCATGTGCTACTGTTATTGTTACTCCACTACATGCTCTTATGATTTGTATTTGTTCACACAGCGTTGGGGACACGCTGAAGTTGCCATCCATAAACAATTTTCTAGACTGCCCAAGCATGACAAGACTCTTTTTCACTTGCAAATACGATGATTCGGGAAGTGTCGTAGTCAGCTAGATAAAAAAAAGAATGTTGAAAAAATTTACTGTAAAGATTAGACCTATGATTGATATCGGGCCACGTCACACTACGTGTCTTTTGGGTCAGGATGGCTTGGAGCGGAAGTGAAAATCGCGCGCTTTTTACCCGTCCTGTTTTCAAACGGTGAATTATTGCCGTGGATGCATGACGCACATTACTCAATTCATCAAAGCTAACTGATATGCCACCCAACGTCACTGCTCTTTACCATTAAAAAGAAGAATGCTGGACGCTTCTCCGTAAGCAAACATTGGATAGCTACGTACAAATATTTAAAAAATTATCTGTGGAAGATGATGTGGACTTCCAAAACTACACGAGACATGCTCGTGACTGCGTTCCATACAGTACTGAACAAAGCAAGACCGCTGATTGAACGACGGGACACAAAAATGCGGCAAAGTATCTCAGCAGGAGCCAGGCAGGAAGCAACACTTTTGTTTCTTGCAACAGGCTGCAGTATTTGACTCGCCTAAGCAACATAGATCGAGAGAATTGTCAGTCCACCTATAGGGTACTCAAGGATGACTACATAAAGGTAAATAATCAAGGCTACAATGCATAATGCGTTCATAAGTTTATTGACCCCATAAAATCATTTCCGTACAAACACAATCCATAACGATAATTTAATGTATCTACGAAATGCCATAAATTAATCTTGTTCCTTTTCAGCCTATAATTTTGTTAGTGCATTTTGTATAAAATTATTTGTTTTACCCACTTTCTTCTTTCACTTCCCTGGACCACAAACGACAGGTCGAAAAGTAGAATAATTTGATGCAGATGGTGTTGGAGACGTGGAGGAAATTGATGGCAGTGAGGGGGCGGAGAATGGGTAAGAGGCAGAGGGTAGAGGTCCCATCTGTGTTGTCGTTGCATGATTCTCTTTTGACTGCTGAGGCTAAACAGGCCGTATATGTGTGGTCCAAACACTAAAAACAAAAGAAAATTATGTTACGTATTTTAAATTTGCCTTTCTTCTTTATAAACGCCATGCAAACCCAGATAGTGGATACAGGTTGCTGAACAATTTGCAACAAAGTGGAATTTCCCTCACTGCGTAGGCGCCTTTGATGGTAAACATTATCATTCGCCCTCGTGACAGTGGCTTTTATTATTATAACTATAAAGGAACACACACTAATGTGTTGATAGCATTGGTTGATGCAAATTATGAATTTAATGTCCAAGTTGGAACAAACGGTTGAGTTTCAGATGGGGTGTTTCGGGAAACACCGTCATATCAAGAATAACACCGTTGACCCCTACCTGACACAAATGGCAGACAGTAACAGACCAATACTTTATATGTTGGTCCAGGATGGTACATTTCCACTGCAAACCTATCTAATGAAACCATTCCCTTTTCGTGAGCAGGCAAATGAACAAAAATATTAAGCTACAGGTTGTCACGAACACGTTGAGTTGCAGAAAATGCGTTCGGCATAATGGCAAACGGATTTAGTTTTCCAGTCGTCATACATAAACCTTTCACCCAGCAAGACTGAAGTAATTGCCCTGGTATGTACTGTTCTTCATAACTTACTTCGTATGCAATTTGCGAATTATTACAGTCTCGGTGGTTCTCTGGACACTGAGAATGAAGAAAATGGCACTTTATCATTAGGAAATTGGCGGGAAAGTCAACCAGTTTTAGTTTACCTTGGAAAAGAAATCGAGAAGGACGGCAAAGGAAGCAAAGATGTTTATGAAGGAGTTCAAACAATATTTTGTCCAGGAATCTCAGTTCCGTGGCAGAATGCAACGGATGGTATGAATGAGCATGTATTCACTTTGGTCTTTGGATCACGTGTTGGACTCGTGATCGACAGCTATTTCCCTCCCGAAAGAGAACTCGTATGACCGATCTATGGGTAATGCTATGACCTTACACACACACAACTCCCCGCTCACGAGAGTCAGAGTAACGACCCGAGGCGCAGCGATACCGAAATAATTTCGGCCCTGGGCAGGATTCGAACCAGGTACTGCCTCACCTTCGTACTGGCAGTCCACTATTCTATCAACCGCACCACCAAATCGTGTTGTATAAATATGTAAGTGTAAAATTCATTTTTATAGCAGTTCTTGGTGCAGAAGTAATAGTCCTCTGCTTCTGACTATTTTGGTACGACAGTGAGATGTGCAATGATATGATAATATCTGCATTACAATTCCTCTCCTATCTCTAATTGCTGCATGCTATATCAATCCCCCCCCCTGGTAAGGGGGAAAAAAGCCTTGGTATATGTATGTATGTATGATGTATGTACAATTCCTCTCCTATCTCTAATTGCTGCATGCTATATCAATTGCAACACGATTATTTTCGTTCTTTTACTCAATCTTGTTTACAGTGGAATGGACTGAAATCAAATCTGATATAAAATTTCCGTATAGTTTGTCCTACCATAGTTCATTTAACTTTATGTATTCATTTTATTTTATCTGACATGTAGATGCAGTGAACACCCATGCAACACATACGTCTCGTAATCATTCGGCAGTTATACTACAAGTTAAAATTTATACACAAACAGCCGAGTTGTGCAAAACAGTGAATGAAAATTGCAACATTGAATTTGCGAAAGCCAAATAGATGGTAATGGATAAAATTTTGATACATCGATAAGTTTTCTTACCTCATCTACTTCAAAACCCAGGGTGTAAGTGGAGTCTCGAATTTCTTTGCCATCGTTCATGAAGCTAAATGCATCGGAGCTTAGGCTTGTACACAGCTTCAGCTCCGAGATTTTGTTGAATCATGTCTCTTCTCGCGTCGATACTGAGATCAAAGTGTATATATTTTTATTTACATATTTATTCCTCTATTCTTTTATTTATTTTTTTGTCAGAGCTTGTCACATTTGGCATTTGCTTTTTCAATCAGTCAAGCATTTTAACTGCAGCATCCCTAACATTTCGGTCTTTATACAAACTGCCCCTCTTGCCACAGGCACATGTTATCCTTATATAGTTCTATAAATCGGATTATATCCTCATGATGCCAGTAGAGCTGCAACTTCAACGACATGATAAGTGAGGCGGTTTGATGGATCTTTAATCGCGCGCCAAAAATCCACCATTGCTGGGAGGTCACTGGCGCGAGTCCAATGCCCTGCGCGCCTCAATTGGAGTGTGTTGCGGGGACAACCGGGGTCAGTTTCCCATGATTTGATGTGTAGTGTGGCGGGGACTTAGTCTTGACTTTTTCGAACAAGACTCGAATCCTCAAATTGCAACCAAGCGTCAGAGTTGCCAGATCGTGCCATAAATTGCATATTTGTCAGAAATATCGAAAATTCAGGAAATCGTCTTATGGCAGAAAATTATTGATGCCAGAACATGCCTCATTTTAAAGTCGGGTTGACATTTTTACCATAGATTGTCAGCACCTACTATTTTCACTCGATATTATCGATAACATTCGGCCTGGTTCGACAACCCCGACACGGACAGAGGGTTTGACTTAAACACACCTTGACTCACTAATCATAATGAACAACGTCCATAATCACACATTCCCCATCAATCCCTCCAATCATCAACACCACCAAAACATGATACACCCCAGTTGACCGCAGACACACATACACCAATTTCAAAAGAGCAAACTGGGAAGGTTTTACTGAAGAGACAGAACAACACATTGAGACAATGCACAGTACACCAATCACAGACATAGACACTGGTCTGCACACTTTCACCACAACTATACAAAACGCAGACAAGAAATACATCCCCAGAGGTAACAGAAAATAACACAACCCAAATTTCACACCAGGAATACAAGACAAAGAAACATACTCAAACACACCATCCCCATACCTATCCCTCAGAATATAATAGACAAAATACAAACACTTAATATGGACATGCACAATTATACCAAAAGGTGGCTGGCCCATTTGGCAGGTATAAATGCCTGTGCCATGTGATGGTCAATCATCGCACACCAGTAACTTTACGAGCGGAGTTCCTCAGGGCTCAGTCCTATCCCCCACACTCTTTAGTCTATACGTGCATGTTATACCCACGCCCCAGAAATACAAATTTATTGTTTCGCAGACGAGATAACAGTTATATGCACATACCGTAACGTAGACAGCCATGCCTCGACACAATCTACACCTGATTCATCACAACCACTCAAATTAACCCCAACCGAATTAACAGACACATTTCTCACCAATTGGAAGGCAGAACACAAATACATACCACGCCTCTTTATCAACAACACCCTCAAACTACATACACACACACACACAAGGTCATTGGAATAGCGATACATCCAGGTCAGTCAAACAACGCACCACAAACATAAGGACAAAATGCACACCTAGATTCAACGCGCATCACTTGCATGTTCAACATTCGAACGGAACAAAAACCACCACTACAGTAATACGCAAACAATATATACACTCACCAACACCCTACAGACTACACTGAACAAAACCCCAGACAATTATAGGTTGTACAAATACAACACCCACAGACTATCTACACCAGGAAACAAAAGTCCGCAAATTGACATGAGAGGTACACGAACATTTGCTGCAGCCCCAACAATCACAGTTGCATGACAGAACACCACACACACACACACACACACACACAATAAGAAACATGGAAAATGTTTTGTGGAATACAATGGTAAAATAATTGTTTTATTTTTAGTTTTCAATATCAGCCTGCTAATTTCCACAAAATGCCATAATTCAGATTCATAAATGTCAGATTATGTCGGGCATATCTGGCAGAATTGCCAAGCGTCGGTGGACTAAACCGGAAAGTCTTATTGACTTGTTTATTTCGTGTGTAAATTTGTTCCTCTGTGAAAACAATTACATCTTATGGCTTCCTAAATTCTATTACATTAACATACAGGATGCCCATGTGGATATCATGACGTAATTGGGTTTAAAAGTTTGGTAAAACTGGGCTGACATGTAATTTTTTGACTGTCGGCTGTTCCATAAGTTTCTTCCAATATGGCGTGGCGTCTTCGATAGGTAACGAATTTGGTATATTTTTATTTTCTCGCACGCGTTCTACTTTACTTCATTTATTTATGCACTCATTTAATTTTGTATCAAGAGGCATGTTTTCTCCAAAAGAAATTGGTAGAATAACCACAAATTGTTGTTTAATAGGATTATTATAATATTTCTAATTTTCATGACATTCCTCGTTGTCACGCAATAACTGCCCTTGCATAACTTAAGATATCACGCACTCACCAAGCAAGTCTTGAAAAATCTGTTTATAATCTTTCTACACAGCTGCGTATATTTTCATCTCTACAAACATATGACAAATGGATTATAATACCTTGGAATAAACAAGATTTTTCGACCGTATCTGTTACTCGGACGCGTATATATATTATATATATATATATATATATATATATATATATATATATATATATATATATATATATATATATAATATATATATATATTCTTTTTCTGCAGGGGGTGGGGGCGCTGGCTACAGGAAATATTGGTTTGCAATAGGAATTAACTAGATATGAATTAAAATCACATGCAGTTCAACAGCTGTTCCATGCTCACTTACCGTGCATGCGAGAAAGTAAAAAATCACCAATATGTTACGCTATTACGTGATAACCCAAGCAAACTTGATCCAATGTTACCTAACCAAACTTCATATAAGGGGTTAGATCCCCCCCCTACCTACCAAGTCCAACGAAGGAACTCAAGAAAATTGCAAACTAATACAATAATTGTGAAGTAGCTATTTTTATTGTGAAAATTTATCGTATTTAGTGATACAGTGAAAATAGTGGATCTTACCTCCGCCACCACCCAACGACGGAGATCCCGACTTTGCGCGCCAAATCTTAAGTCGTAAGTACCTTCAAACTAAGTTTATCTTTTATTCTTCGATATACTGTATATTACAAACAGTATTTTGTCTACATAAAAAAAGATAATTTTTGTTAGATAATGATATCACAGTTCATATGAAGTAAAATTATTGCAAACTGTGTATGTTGAAATATGATTATTTTTGTTGTATTCTTGATTTTCTAGATTCGCTGTTTCCAGATTATGTATCTGCTTATATTTATTCATTTATTTATATATTTGTTTATCTATTTATCAACTTATTTTATCTATTGCCCTTGCTTATGTACTTTTGGCATTGCATCTCTTATTATCATTTGGGGTGATTCTTTAAAGTTTCAGTTATGTTGAACGTTTAGACTATGTCTACTACTACTACTACTACTACTACTACTACTACTACTACTACTACTACTACTACTACTACTACTACTCCATAAAAAAAATTCCACACTCCCTTCCTCCTCCTTCCCCCCTCCCTCCTTCCCTCCTCTCCTCCTTCCTTCCTTCCCTTTCTCCTTCCCTCCTTCTCTCCTTCCTTCCTTCCCTCCTTCCCTTCCTCCCTCCTTCCTTTCCTCCCGTCCTCCTTCCCTCCTTCCCTCCTTCCCTCCTTCCTTCCCTCCTTCCCTCCTTCCTTCCCTCCTTCCCTCCCTTTTCCCTCCCTCCCTCCCTCCCTCCTTCCCTCTTTCCCTCCTTTCATCCTTCTCTCCCTCCCTCCTTCCCTCCCTCCCTCCTTCCCTCCTTCCCTCCTTTCATTCTTCCCTTCCTCCCTCTCTTTCCTTTCCTCCTTCCCTCCTTTCCCTCCTTTACCTTGCGAAATTCCGTCGTTGTTTTTCCTGAAGGAGGGATATTAGATGGTCGTCGTCGCCTTTTCGGCACCTCCCTCCTCCTCCTCCTCTTCTTCTTCTTCTTCTTCTTCCTCTTCTTCCTCTTCCTCCTTCTCCTCTTACTCCTCCTCCTTCTACTACTCCTCTCCTTCGTCCTCTTCCTACTCCTCCGCCTCCTTCTCTTCCTTCTCCTCCTCCTCCTCCTCTTCCTTTTCCTCCCCCTCCCTCCTCCTACTACTCTTCCTCTTCCTCATCTTCGTACTCCTCCTCCTCCTCTTCATCCAGATTATTGGATTACGTCCTCCTCTTCTGGTACCACACACACACACACACACACACACACACACACACACACACACACACACACACACAGACACAGGCATTCCCCTTTTGCTCAACGCCCTCTTCACCCCGTCCATCCATCTCATCCTCGGTCGTCCTCTCAAGTTCATACCCCACACCTCTACCTTCCACACTTCTTTTACTAATCTTTCATCACTTATTCTTTTCGTGTGTCCAAACCATCCCAATACTCTTTCATCAGCCCTATCTGCCATCTCCTTTTCCATCCCAGCTCTCCTCCTCACCTCCTCGTTTCTCACTCTATCCAACCTTGTAACCCCTACCATACTTCTCAGACATTTCATCTCAAACACATTTAAACTTTTCATCTCTGTCTCTTAAATTCCAAATCTCTGCCCCATACAGTGTCGTCGGCACAATCACCTCTTCATACATTTTTTTAGCATCCACACACATACACAGACATACGCACGCACATACACACACACACACACACACACAACACACACACACACACACATACATTCAGGAATAGGCTAATGCTCGTAGGGTTCCGTCTTGCTCTGTATCTGATACTTGTAGAATGATTGCGGTCTTGTATAAATCTTAAAGTCATATTGATAAAAACTAAGTAAATAATTGAATAGAAAATAGAAAATGAGAGGTTAAAATCATACACAAATAAATAAATGAGCAATGAAGTAGAGAGAGAGAGAGAGAGTTTTGAAAATTCGCTTCAATTTAGACAGCAGTATCGACTTTCGTTCCAGCCCGGTGGCCGTGGGCGGATTCCCCGGGGCCGCGGGTCTCTTATAAGAGGTCTTTGGCCGCGGTTGATCTCGGGTGCCGTCAGACGATTTTATTCAGTTTTGAGGGTCGACTCAATCATGTGACTCTCTTAACCCAGTTTAGGCGATGTTATTCCAGGTGTGGGCAGGAAAATTGGTTGCTTGGGAGGAGGATGAGAGTACTTACCGTGGTATTCTTAAAAAATTCTTTCCCTTCCAAGGGTCTATATAACATCTATTTAAGGAAATATTTTTCTTAGTACCGCCGTAAGATTCTAAAGGTGGTAGTCTTAAAAAAAATCTTTCCCTTCCAAGGATTTATATAAGGAAAGATTTATATAAGGAAATATTTTTTTTAGGAATACCACTGTAAGATTCTTACGGTGGTATTCTTTAAAAAATTCTTTTCCTTCCAAGGATTTATATAAGGATTTTTTTTTCTTTCTTTTTTTGAGAAGATCACCGTTAGATACGTAAGTGCTCCCCCTGGGCAAAGTTCTCAGTGACGTCATCCCCCCCCCCTAAACCCACATCACCACTCTCTAGCTCCACTCCTAGCTCCCTATGACCCTAATATGTATAACGTCATTATACGATATCGGTATGCATAATAAGAGACGCATTTGCTGTGTGTGTGCTGTATAATCAAGTGAAAATCAAAGATTAAATAATATTTTTTCCATAGATAATAGAACAAAGCATTCCTCAGACTGCAGTGTTGTCGTCATTAAGGAAAATATGTCATGTTTTTGTTGAATCTAACGCAGAAATTGTTGATTACGGTAAAATATTCAGGGGTTCTTTGACCCCATTATTATTATTATTATTATTATTATTATTATTATTGTTATTATTATTATTATTATTATTATTTTATTATTATTGTTGTTGTTGTTATTATTAATTATTATTATTATTATTGTTTTTATCATTATTATTATCATTATCATCATTATTATTATTATTATTATTATTAATTATTATTATTTTGTCAGCCTTGTGGGTAGCAAATCCAGACTAGAATTGCCCCCCCCCCCTGGGCATATACACCTCCCCCCAATCCCCTGCGAGGACCCTGAGGATGAGAAGGATGGAAGGGGGATTCCCCTTCTGAAGGTGAAGATCCCCCTTCTGAAGGTGAAGATCCCCCCCTGAGGGGGGAGATCTTTGACGGCAAAGGAGTGGATTGTCCTTGAGGAGAAAATGGATCATTCTCTCTCTCTCTCTCTCTCTCTCCTTTTTTTGTCTTCTTCGGTGTGAACAAGAAAGTTCGAGAATTGATGAGGATCCTTCAAAACCAGACTAGGAGACCCCGATCTGCATGGAGGCGACCTCTCTCACTCACTCTCACTCACTCTCACTCACTCCCTTCCTTCCCTAAACCCCCTCACTCCCTCACTCATTCACTTTCACTCCCTCCCTCACTCTCACTAACTATCACTATCTCACTCCCTCTCATCTTTTCTCACACCCTCCTTTCTTCGCTCTCACTTCCTCTCTCACCCTCCCTCACTCGCTCTCACTCCCTCTCTCCCTCTCTCACCCTCCCTCACTCGCTCTCACTCCCTCCCTCCCTCACTATTGTCCTTGTTCATTCACTACCTCCCTCACTCCCTCATTCTCTATCTCCCTCCCTCCCTCTCACTCCCTCACTTCCTCCTTTCTCTCACTCACTTCTTCCTTCCCTCTTCCTCCCTGTCTCACTTTCGCTCACTCTCCTCCCCTCTCTCCCTCACTTTCACTCTCTCACTTCCTCCTTCTTTCTCTCCCTCCCTCCCTCCCTCCCTCCCTCTCTCACTTTCGCTCACTCTCCTTCACTCACTCACTCTCCCTCCCTCCCTCACTCCCTCTCTCCCTCACTCCCTCACACACTTCCAGCTGCACGATATTGTGCATAAGGTTAGAAGCGCAGGTGAAGTATGGCCGATAATGACTACTTTACAACCCTCACCCCCCCCTCTCTCTCTCTCTCTCTCTCTCTCTCTCTCTCTCTCTGCCTGTCTCTCTATCTGTCTGTCTATTTGTCTTGTTTTCTCTGCCAGTCTCTCTCTCTCTCTCTCTCTCTCTCTCTCTCTCTCTCTCACACACACACACACACACACACGCACGCTGTGGTTAGAGCTCTGGCCTGCCACTACGGAGGTCCGGGTTCGACTCTCGCCCGGGGCTGAAATCATATCAGTACACGAGCTCTGAGCTCTCTTCCAGGAGGGAAATAGCTGTCGATCACGAGTCCAACACGTGATCCAAAGACTAAGTGAATACACACACACACACACACACACACACACACACACACACACACTATTAAGGTGGAGGGAGGAAGAGAATAAGAAAGAGAGAGGGAGAGAGAGAGAGAGAAATTGAGGGAAACAAAATGAGGAAGAAGGAGGAAGAGGGAAGAGGGGGTAAAAATATGTAGAGGAAGAGGAGGAGGAGGAGGATTGTATTTGGTCACCTGAAACCGGCGCTTCTATCCATGGAGACAATATCGCGCCAAAGAGAGAGAGAGGAAGAAGAAAAAAATAGAGAGGAAAAAGAGAAAAATAAAGATAGAGAGAGAGAGAGTGGAAGAAGAGAAAAAATAAAGATAGAGAGAGAGAATAAAGAGAGAAGAAGAGAAATATTAAAGATAGAGAGAGAGAGAGGAAGAAGAGGGAAATAGAGAGAGAGAGAGACTAAAATGAATTGGGGGATGGGAGGATGAAGAGGTGGGGGGAAGAGGAGGGGGGGACGGAGGGACAGTAAGAAGTTATTATAACACCTGGTGGGATGAAGGAGAAGGGTGGGGGGGGGAGACATGGGGGGGAAGGAGACAATGGTGGAGAAGTGTTGGGGAGAAATTGTCGGAGGGGGGAGAGGGAGAAAGTGGGGGAGAAGGAACGCTGGAGGGGAGAAAAAATGGGGGTGGGGTATAATTGGTGGAGAAGGAATGAGGGAGAAGGAGTTGCGTGTTGGAGAATGAGGCATTTAATTCCCCCCCTCCCCATCCCCGTAAGGCGATTCTCATCACCCGCAGCACAAGGGTTAGGCCTGTTCACACTAGCGGTTTGAACCGCGCGGTAACCGCGGCGGCACCGCATTGTCAAGGAAACATTGCACGGTTGTGTGTGAAGGCCTCCATTGACTTACAGTGTAATTGAATCGCCGCGGTTGAAACCGCTAGTGTGAACAGGGCCTTTATACCTGTAGTAGTAGTGGCACGCTTTATTAATTTTATTCTCGTTTACGCCAGGAGATTGTTATTTAGCTGTGGGTATTCTTGATGAACGGTTGAGTTCTTTAAATATTTTATTCTAGTTAACTCGAGGATAGAAACGCAGGTGCTTGATGGGCGAAAAGATCTAAAATTATAAACATCAGACGTGCGGGATTCGAACCCACGACTAAGATTTAAGAAGGAAATAGGCAAGAATTGGTTCACCAACAGAGTAGTTAACGAATGGAACAGACTTGTTAACCATGTAGTTAGTGAGCCCTGAAACTATCGGTTGCTTTAAGAAAAGGTTAGATAACTTTATGGATGGGGATGGTAGGTGGTAATGGACATGGAACTGCCTAGTGTAGGCCTTAGGGCCTCTTGTAGTCTCCTTCAGGCGTGTTCGTAGGCAATGAGACGACAACCGCCATCTTGGATCATATGTTTCAAACGTTTCGTCAATCATGTTGTCATCGTCAGTATAGATAATAATGAATAATAAATTATAAATAGATAACGATGAATAATGTGAAAGAAGTAAAGATAATAAGATAAGATAAAATAAAAGAGTGGATGATAGCAAATGACACCAAATAAAAATGTTTTTAATAGTTTCACAGACTACAGAGACGAACAAAGATCAAAACAAAAGACAGGACAGACCATTGATGGAAGAAGATATTAATTATTGGAGTATGAGAGAGGTGGGAGTGGGAGGTGGCAATAGATAGAGAATTGAGAGATTGGGAGTAAAACAAAGTCTAGGAATTGATTTACTTTCACGTTGCGACCACCTTGGTCTTTTTCAGAGAATTGTGTACGTTTAACCCTCATGTCAGCCGCTTGTGGTGTAGATACGAAAAACCGGATATGGTAGGCCTCGCGGCGGCCCGTACATCCGAATATCATCTGACGCTGCTTGACCGCGCGAGGACTGACGTCACGTTTTTCTGGTGTTTGATCAAACATTTTGGTGTTTTATGATTTTTTGTTTTATTTGACCAAATGACAAGAATGTTGTCATCGGGGTTTAAAGGGTTAATGCCCAATCTCTCATTTCTCCTTTTCTTCTCTTAATCAAGATTAAGGATTATTGCAGTTTCGAGTGTTTGGGACATAGAATCTAAGATGTGGTTTGCCTTCTTGATTACTCAAAAACACATAAATTTTGAGCTTGAGGAAAGAAGCGCTGGTGAAACGTCATAGACTATGTGACGTTGACTGAGCTTAAACTCCTAGTTAACCCCAGACTCTTAACTAGCTTCTTAAACCGAGATATATCTAAACCCCGTTCGGTTAGGATTAAACTAGACTCGCTCACGGTTAGGCTGTCTAACGTGTTTCCTTTCGTGTCTTAAGACTTCCTTCTCCCCCCTTCCCCCCTCTTCCCCTCTCTCCCCCTCTCCCCCCACCCTCTCCCCCCACCCCCCTTCCATGACTTCGAATAATTCCAAATTTCATTTGATCTTGCCAAGGAGTCTTCAAGTTACCTTCCCCCCCTTCCTCCCCCCTCCCCCCGCTTCCCCCTTCCTCCCCCTCCCCCTCCCCCTCTCCCCCCTTCCTTTATGACCTCAAATTATTCCAAAATTTGCTTGACTTCGACGAGAGGAATAAAAGCCTTCTCCCCCTCCCCCTCTCCTTTCCTCTTCCCCCTCCCCTCTCCCTTCCTCCCCCTCACCCTCCCATTTCCCTTCTTCCCTCTCTTCCTCTTCTCTTCTTTCTTCCTCTAATTCCTTTTCCCTATTCTTCCTTCCCTCCATCATCTTATCTCCCCTCCCCCCGTCCTTCCCCCCCTCCCCCATCCCCCCATACATATGAATTATCTTTAAAATTCTCTATCACGTGATGGTGGGTGGGGGTGAGGGGAGGAGGATGGGGAGAAAAATTTTCAAATCCCCCCCATCCTTCACCCCCTCTACAGCACTTTCCTCCCCTCTCCCCTCCCTCTCCCTCTCCCTCCTTTCTCTTCCTTCTCGTACCTTCAAATTATTCTGAAATTTGCTGCACCTTTGCTTGGTGGTGGTGGTGGGGGGAAGTGGTGGGATGGGGGGGAAAAGGTGCTCTTCAATTTTCTCCTCCACTGGGTTGAAATTGATAGTCTACATCAACTCCCTTCGGTTCGGTAGGGATTTTCAGTAGAATAGAAATAAATATAGAATAATGATGATAATAATGATAATGATGATAGTGATGACAAAACTGATAATGATAGAAAATGAAAATGTAAAAAAAAATAGTAATGATGATAATGGTGATGATGCCAACACTGATAATGATAAAAAATGAAAATGCAAAAGAATTATGATAATGATGATGATGACGATGATGATAATGATGTCGGTGACGACGATGACGGTGATGATGATGATGATAATGGTGATAATAATGATAAAAAATAGAAATGTAAAAAAAAAAAACAATGCAAAAAAAAACTATGATAATAATGATGATAATAAGAATGATGATGACGATGATGACAATGATGATGAGTCCATGCAAGGACGCCTCCCGTGTCGGTGTGGTTAACTAAGACACCTTTAAGCCGCTTGTTGTGACGTTATCGCTAAAGGACTAACCTAGATAAGCTTAACTATTCTTTCAGTGGAGGTTTCCTCAGCTGAATGAAATCGCCCGGCGGCAGCCAGAATGAACGCAAAAATCGGCCACAGGCTCCCTTAAGATTATGTATTTTATTGTGTTATATATTTTTTTGAATTCTTCTCGAAATTTTGAGTTAGGGAATTTAATTTTTAGGAAATTGTTAGTTCTTTAAGAAATTTTGAGTGCTTTAAGAAATGTCTTTGAGAAATATATATATTTTTAAAGAAATCTTTGGTTCTTAAAAAAAATTGGGTTCTTTAAGAAAATAGGAGTTCTCTAAGAATTTTTTATTTTTCGAGATTTTGAGTTAAGAAATATGTTTTATAAGAATTTTTTAATTCTTTAAGAATTTTTAGTGCTTTAAGAAATTTCTTTGAAAAATATAATTTTTAAGAAATCTTTAGTTCTTTAATTTTTTTTGGGTTCTTTAAGAAATTTTGAGTTCTTAAGAGAAGTCTTTGAGAAATCTACTTTTTAAGAAATCTTTAGCCCTTTAATTTTTTTGGGTTCTTATAAGATTTTTTTTTTTTTTTTAAGAAATGTCTTTGAGAAATCTACTTTTTAAGAAATCTTTAGTCCTTTAATTTTTTTTGGGTTCTTTAAGAATTTTTGAGTTTTTTAAGAAATGTCTTTGAGTAATCTACTTTTTAAGAAATCTTTAGTTCTTGGAAAAAAAAATGGATTCTTTAAGAAATTTTGACCGAACTTAGTCCGGTCTTCATGGAACTGGAAACCCAACTAGAGGAAGTTAACCCATCAAACTCCGATGACAAGATGTCTTGTCATTTGGTAAAATAAAATAAAAAATCATAAAACACCAAAATGTTTGATCAAACACCAGAAAAATATGACGTCAGTCCTCGCTGCGAGCGAAGCGAGGACTGCTGACGTCATATTTTTCTGGTGTTTGATAAAACATTTTGGTGTTTTATGATTTTTTGTTTTATTTGACCAAATGACAAGACATCTTGTCATCGGAGTTTAATGGGTTAAGGAGCGTCTTGGACTTAGCTAGGACCTCCTGGAAGTGATTGGGAGGTCAATAAAAGAAGTAATTTATTTTATATTATTTCTTTGTTATCATTTGTCTTTATTATTATTATTTGCGTGATTATCATTTATCATTATTTATCTGTCAGTTTATTATTATTTACTATTTACCTGTTTGTTTATTATTTAACTTTACCTATTTATATATTTTATTTATTATTATATTATTATAATTTTTGTTTATTTATAATTTTTTCGCATCCAACTTAGTTATGGACCAAAAGGTCTCCTGTCGCCATGCTCCGCCTTTGCAATCCTTTGTAAGTCCGGTTGGCTGGGTGGGTTCCAAAGCATCAAATGCGAAGGATTTGAGTTCTTTAAAGAACATATGTGCTCAAAAACCTTCTAAAGGATTCTCTAAAGCAGTGGTTCTTAACCTTTTTTGGCAGCGACCCAAAATTTTGCACAAATCAAGCATCGCGACCCAAGCCTACATAGATATACATTGAAATTTCAAAACACTTCAAATAAATTTTCTGCTTTGGAGTTTTTATTTAATCATGGTCTACTTAGAATCCTAAAACTAGGCATCATGTATTTTAATTATTACAGTATATAATTATAATATATTTGTAGTGGGAAAATAATTATTTTCTGCAAACCCTTAGCGACCCAATAAAATGGCTTGGCGACCCAAATTTGGGTCGCGACCCAGGGGTTAAGAACCACTGCTCTAAAGTATCTGTGATCTTATAACATTTTTTGTATATATATACATATATATATGTATATATATATGTATATATATATGTATATATATATATATATGTATATATATATATAAGTATATTATATATATATATGTATGTATATATATATGTATATATATATGTGTGTGTGTGTGTGTATGTATATATACTGTATTTGTGTATATTTGTATATATGTATATATATATATATATATATATATATATATATAATATATATATATAGGGTTAAAGGTTCAGTTGGCAAGACGATGGCGCCGTGATTTGAATCCGGGGACGACAGTCGGAATTATTCGATGTATATATATATGCACACACACACACACACACACACACACACACACACACACACACACACACACACACACACATATATATATATATATATATATATATGTGTGTGTGTATATAAATATATATATGTATATATATATTATATACATATATATTTATATATATATATGTATGTATATATACTTTTATAAAATCTTCCCCGTTCATTTATTAATTCCTTTGATCCAATATTTAGTCATGCCTTTTTTCTATTTAGGGACAAAGAAATAATAGATAAAAAAAAACTATTGAACAAGACCTGGGCCGTGGACAGAAGCGCTGGTGAACTGTCTGCGAGAAAAATCGAGGCAATTTGTCATGGAGCCTAACAAGGTTGTTAAGGTGCCCCCCTGTGACGTCACGGTAATGACTTCAATTCCGGTCTTTTGGGTGAGAGGGAGAAAGAGAGAGAGAGACAGCTAGAGAGACGATTTTTACGGATTTTTTTTATACTTGTTTGAATATGTTTGTTTCTTTAAGTAATTATTAAGTTTGTTTGTTTAATTATTTTGAAGATTGAGAAGCTATTATCTGATTTTATTTAGTCATTCATTATACATAAAGTATATATTCAGGCGTGAGTAATTCGTTCCTTATTGAGAAGTATTTTTAATTTTGTTATTTTTATTGGCAGAAAGATGTATTCATTTCGACCGCGCGGGATTCTGTAGAAAGCTCAGGGATTATTGAGTCCAGTGCAACCGTTGCGTTTTCGTCTGATTGGAAGCAATGTTGTTGACACTGTTTTGCTTTTCCGTTTCAAAAATCGCCAAATAGCCATGTCGTCATATATTGAAAACGTGAATATCCTAGATTGAATAAAGTCAAAACAAACGCGATTTTTTGGACACTCTGTAAAAGATATTGCCAGAAAAGTGTAGAATATTGTAAGCGATTTATTTATTTATGTATTCTTTTTATTTTGTAAGAGATTCGAATGCTCAGTCGTTGAAAATTCATCCACTCTGATGCAGACATGCGTGTGACGTCATTGTGTGGGCGGAGTCATGGACGGACAGACGACTCTCAGTTTGTTTATTTATACAGTACATCTATTTATTAATTCTTTTTATAACAATGTACATGTTCTTTTATTCATTACCATGAGTACTTAATTATTTTGATACTTTCAGTACGAAGATGTGAAAGGAAGTATCACATTTTTTGAAACGAATTTATTTAAACTATTTTTAATTTGTTTATTTTTGACATGGTAGGTTTTGCACGACAGAAAAAAAAATCGGCAAATCCAGACGGGGTTTGGTCTACATATTGATAAAATCACCAGTAGGCACATAAATTGAACATATAATTATTGAAGTCACGAATTATGTGACATTTAATAAATACTAATTATTCACCTATATTATATAATTGTTTAGTTTTGAATGTTGGTCGGTTTCTGATATGATTATGAAGAAAGCTATACAGTGTGCACGGCAAGAGATCGCTTC
>NC_134791.1:2133095-2140595 GCF_046742065.1 Oratosquilla oratoria | reverse complement strand
AGAGAGAGACAAAAAAAAAAAAAATGTAACGTCTTTGGAAAATGGCAACAACGACGACGACGACGACGACGCCGCGCGCACTCGAACGCACACAAACATCACAGACGGTCCTCCTGCCTGGACGGCCCGCGCCATCTGTGGCAAAGGAAAAACAAAAAAGAAAAAGACAAAAAAACAACAAAATGGAAATACGAGTGAGGAATAAAGAAAAGGGGGACGAGGACTTGGGGGAAATGGAATGTGTGAGTGTAAAGAAGAGAGAGAAATATGAGAGTGGGAAAGGGTTGGAAAAATGGCAGAAGGATGGAGAAGGGGAGACCAAAAATGCAAAGAAGAAAGAGGAAAATGTTTTGGAGGAGGAAAAGGAGTGTGGAGGGCGAAAGGGGGGAGAGCGATAAGTGGAGGAGAAGAAAGGCGAGGAGAATGGAGAAGGTGGAGTGAGAATCTATATTCGACAAAAATAGAGAAAACCAAGAAAACGAAATAAAAGTTGTTACGGATAAAGGAGACACATGCGCGCGCGCACACACACACACACACACACACACACACACACACACACACACACACACACACACACACACACACACACACACACACACACAGAAAGAGAGAGATAGGGAGCGAAAGAGAGACAGAGAGAGAGAGAGAGAGAAGACATCGCGACAAAAAGAGAGAGAAAGAGAGAGAAGACGGACAAAGAGGCAATCTAAGGAAGAGAGAAGAAAAGAGGAGTGTGTGCGTGGGGGGGAAGAAAGTTGGGGAGAGACCGGCAGAGGGAAAGAGAGACAGAAGAAGAGAGAGAAAGGAAGAGAGTAGAAAAGAGAAAGAGAGTGGAAATGAAGGAGGCTAAGGAAACACACACACACACACACACACACACACACACACACACACACACACACACACACACACACACAGATAGGGAAAGTGAGAGTAAAGGAGAGATAGGGAAAGTGAGAGTAAAAGAGAGTAAAATAGAGAGAGAGATGGGGAGAGTGAGAGTAAAAGAGAGAGAGAGCAAAATAGAGAGTAAAGAAGAGAGAGAGAGCAAAATAGAGAGAGAGTAAAAGAGAGAGAGAGCAAAATAGAGAGAGTAAAAGAGAAAGAGAGCAAAAAAGAGAGAGAGAGTCGACGAAGACACGAGAAGACCAGAATAAAACTCCTGGAGGAGAAAGACCTTCCGTGAACTTGTTGGTTTCCAAATAGATTCCCCCCTCTCCCCCCTCTCCCCCTCCCTCTCTCCGTCTCCCTCTCCCCCTCTCCCTCTCCCCCTCCCTCTCTCCCCCTCCCTCTCCCCCTCTCCCCCTCCCTCTCCCCCTCCCTCTCCCCCTCCCTCTCCCCCTCTCTCCTCCCTCTCCCGCTCTCTCCTCCTCCCTCTCCCCCCTCCTTCCTCTCCCTCTCCCCCATCTTCAGGAAGGCACGGGCAAGATGGTCAAGGAAGAAGAAGAGGAGGAGGAGGAAGAAGAGGAGGGTAGGAAAAGAAAAGGAGGTGGGGAGGAAGAAGAGGAGGAGGGGGAGGAAGAAGAGGAGGAGGGGAGGAAGAAGAGGAGGAAGAAGATGAGGGGGAGGAGGGGAGGAATAAGAGGAGGAAGAAGAAGAAGAGGAAGAGACAGAAAATAGTAGTTAGGAAAAATGACAGGTATAGGAAGCAAATGGATAATAGTAATAGTTCTTGTTTTAGATTTAATAGTAATATAGTGGTAATAGTCCAAGTATTCGTAGTAGTTATTTAGTAGTAATAGTAGTAGTAGTAGTAGTAGCAGCAGTATAGATAGCTTTAGCAACTGCGTAATAGTAATTTTGTAGTAGTTATAGTAGTAGTACTAGTAGGAATTGTGTTGGTTGTGGTGGAAATAGTAATAGTAGGGATGATAGTTGTAGTAATAGGAGGAGGAGGAAGAGCAGTAGGAAGAAGAAGAGGAGGAGGAAGACGAGGAGAAGGAAGAGAATGAGAAAGAGGAGGAGGAAGAGGAAGATGAGGAGAAGGAAGAAAAGGAGGAGGAAAATGAAGAGGAAGAGAAGGAAGAGAATGAGAAAGAGGAGGAAGAGGAAGACAAGGAGGAAGAGAATGAGAAAGAGGAAGATGAGGAGAAGGAAGAGAATGAGAAAGAGGAGGAGGAGGAGAAGGAAGAGAATGAAAAAGAGAAGGAGGAAGAGGAAGACGAGGAGGAGGAAGAGAATGAAAAAGAGAAGGAGGAGGAAGAGGAAGACGAAGAGAAGGAAGAGAATGAGAAAGAGGAGGGGAGGAGGAGGAGGAAGAAAACAAGGGGGAGGAGTAGGAAGAAGAGAAACAAGAAGAGGAGGAGGAGGAGGAGGAGGAGAAGAAGATTAGAATATTCAAATGGAAGGCCCAAAGTCTGAGGAGAAGATTAGCATAAAGAAAAGAGAGGAAGAGGAAAAATAGAAAACGAAAAAGAGAGAAAATAAGAAGAGGTTGAAGAGCAGAAGATAGATGGATAGATGGAGAGAGAGAGAGAGATAGGGAGACAGAGAAAGAGAGAGAGAGAGAGGTAGACAGAAAGAGAAAGAGAGAGGAAGACACAGACAGAGAGGAAGACAGACAGAGAGAGAGGGGGCAGAAAGAGAGAGAGGGAGACAGAGAGAGAAAGAGAGGGGGAGTAATTGAATCTTATCGTTTTTGTCAGATAATATTAATAACTGTTGTTACAAGCTTCCTTGAGTAGAAACCCGATGTCCCAGAGCGGCCGGCAACGATCCCCCACCCCATAGATGCCTCTCTCTCTCTCTGGGATGAAACTTTGGGCTTTTGTCTGTGTCAGGAAGCGATCAGTCACCGGTTGTCAGTTTTTGTGTGGAAAATGTGACCTTGGGTCTGGTCCGGGCACCGAGTGTCATCCCCTCAGGGAGGCAGCTCGAGATGGAGGTGAGGGGGTTGACATGTTTTGAAGACGAGTGGGAGATGATTCTCTCTGACGTCCATCTTGCAGGTAAATACGTTACTGATCCCCATACCTTCATATATATATATATATATATATATATTATATATATATATATATGTACATATATATATATATATATATATATTATATATATATATTGTCATGACATTTGGAAAGAAAACTCCGGTGAAACACAATACATACTGTGTTTCATCCGGGTGCCCTCTGCGGAATGATTAGACCATGTACTCATTCCGTTTTGTAGGGTCATGGTGGCACGATGGTATGGACTTCGTCTTATAAAAAGCAAGCTGCTCAGGCGAGGGTTCGAATCCCAGTTGGAGATTTTATTTCCATATATATATATATATATATATATATATATATATATATATATATATATATATATATACATATACATAAGTGTGTAATAAATGTTCAGCCATGATGGTTCACTGCAGGTCCACCTATCTATTCTCTACGGAACGATACATCCTATGATAAATAGTATTAAAGGAAGCATTGAGTAGTGTATTAATATGCATACTAAGACAGATAACAAGACAAAAAATAAGAATAGAAAAGAAAATAATGGTGTTATAAAGAGGGTATTCCAGCTAGTTATTGTATTTTTCTCTGTATGATAATTATATATTTTTTTCTATAAAAAATGGTTTGTAGATGTACCGAAGTATTATTGTGAGATTAATTTTAAGCCAATAATTTGTTCTTTATATTAAGAAAAAAAAATCTACCAAAAATACAGAAAAATATTATGAAAATAAGGTTAAGATAGTAATGATTTTTTACGTTCTGTAAAATGAAATAAGAAATAAGATAAATAGATAAATAGAAATAAATAAATAGATGAAAAATAAAAAACAAATCAACCTATAAGAATGATAAATAAATTAATAAATAAGATGAAATAAAGTAGAAATAAAAAAGTAAATAGATAAAACCAATAGATTAAAGAATAGATAATTGATGAAGAAAAAGAAAAAATTACAAAAACTTACGGAAAAATTATATTTTGAGATTAACTTAAGACAATTAAGACAGTGATCATTCTTCAAAGATGTCGTCAATAAATTGACACACAAAACTTTCTCCCGTCCGAGCCTGAAGGTCCATCTCCCTCTCCCCCTCCCTTCCCCCCCCCTCCCTTCCCCCTCCCCTTCCCCTCCCTTTCTCCCTTTCTCCCCCTCTCTCCTTCCTTCTCTCCCTCCCCTCCCCCTTCCTTTCTCCCTCTCTCCCTCTCTCCCCTCCCTCCCTCTTCCCTCCCCTTCATCTCTTTCTTCTCCCCCTCCCCCTTCTCCTCCCTTTCTCCCTCCCTCTCTCCCTCAACCCTCCCTTTTCCCTCCCCTCCCTTTCTCCCTCCCTCTTTCCCTCCCCCTCCCTTTCTCCCTCCCTCTCTCCTTCCCCCCTCCCTCTTTCCTCCCTTCCCTTTCTTCCTCCCTCCCTCCCTCCCTCTCCCTCCCCTACCCCTCATTTTCTCCCTCATCTCTCCCTCCCACCTCCATCTCTCCCTCCACCTCCCCCTCCCACTCTCCCTCCCTCTCTCCAATCTCTCCCTTTTCTTCCTCTCTCTCACTCACTCTCTCTCACTCCCTCTCTATCTCTCCCTCCCTCTCTCCTTCACCCCTCCTTCTCTCTGTTTCGTCCTGCATCCCCTCTCCCCCCCCTCTGCCCTCTCCCTCTCCTCTCTTCCTCCTCCTCTCCCCTCTTCCTCTCCCTCCCCCCCCCCCATCCCTCATGGCACCAATGGGCCAGTTACTTGTGGCCGGAGATACAAAATGGCGCACAATGAGATCTATGACTGCGGTCACCCGCTCCCTAGGTGGACAGAAGCGCTGGTGGCCTGGGTGTCCCCCCTCCCTTCCCCCTCCACCCTTCCCCCTCCTCCCTCCCCCTCCACCCTCCCCCTCCACCCTTCCCCCTCCCCCTTCCACCTCCCCCTTCCCACTTCCCCCTCCTCCTTCCCACTTCCCTTCCCCCTCTTCCCTTCCCCTTCCTCCTTCCCCCTCCCCCTTCCCCCTCCTCCCCTCCCCCCCATAGGAGGGGTAGTGGGAGTTAAAAGTGATTATCACTATCCTTAGAATGGATGTATGCTGCGAAGCTCTGGTCCGTAAGGGTGGCACAAAGGTTTCTAAGAGGGAGGGAGGAAGGAAATAGGAGAGAAATGTTAAAAAAATTATATATATAAAAAAAAATCGAAAAAAGTAAAAATAAAAATGATGCGGAAAAAGGACGGAGATGGGGTGGGTGGGGAGGAGGGGGCTGGAGGAGGAGGATTGGTGGGGAGGAAAGACCATTCAGCCGGGGGGGAAGCCGGGGGGAAGTGGGGGGAGACAAAGGACTCCTCCTCTCTCTCCCCCCAAAAGAAAACTTTGTTTTACGGAGAATGTAGAGCCTTTATTACAAAGGCCTTTGGACTATATTGCCTCCATTTTTTTTTTCTTTTTTTTTTATTCGCCATTTTCTTTTCCTCGTAGGGGAGTGGGTGGAGTGGGGTGATGGTACAGAAATTGCCTATCGGCAGCTGATGTTCTGGGTTCGATGCCCTTTACGTCATCATAATTTTTTTGTTTATTTATTATTATTAGTTTTTATTTTGATCTTTTTTTTATATATTTTTTTCTTATTCATTATTATTTTTTTATCTATTTATCTTTATTTTTAATTTCTATTCTTTGTTATTATTTTTCATATCTAGTCATTATTATTTTTAATTTCTATTTATCAATATTACTTCTTTTATTGTTAAAGAAATTATTTTAATTTATTATTATAATTTTTAATTTTTTTATTAATTTTTTTTTCTATTTATCAATTTTCAATTTGTTATTGATATTTATTATTGATTATTATTATATTTTTATTTGTTATTGTTTTTTCATTTATCATTAATTTATTATTTTATCTATTATTATTATTATTATTATTATTATTATTATTATTACTACTATTATTATCATTATTATCATTATCCATTAATATATTTTTATTTATAATTTTTATAACTTTTTATTTTCATTTGTTGTTATTATTTTAATTTATCATTAAATTTTTTACTTTTATTATTATCATTATTATTCATTTGCCATTGAAATTCATTATTGTTATTATTATTATTATTATTACTATTATTATTATAATTGTGATGATTATTATTATTATTATGATTATTATTATTATTATTATTATTATTATTTGTTACTATTTAAAAAATATAAATCTTTATTCTGTTGATTATTTTTTCATTTATCGTTAAAATTTTGCCACGATAGTGAATAAAATCGCCTGGCGACAGTCAGAAAGAAAAGGAAAAGTATCACCTAGTATGTAAGGGTTTAATGGAGATGGGATTCTTTTATTTATTTGTTAATTTATTCATTTATCTATTTAAGTATTTATGTATCTGTTTATCTATCTATTCATTTATCTATTTATGTAATTACCTATTTATATACGCATTTGTCTATTGATTTATATATTTTTGTATCTTAAAATGAGGCATTGTAGTTTATATATATTACTATTCATATTAATATGTATATTATTCATGTTATGTTTTGCATGTGTGTGTGTGTGTGTGTGTGTGTGTGTGTGTGTATTAACCTATACTCGTGTGATCCCGTCTTACTTCAACTATCATACTTATTTTGTGTTATGTGTGTGTGTGCGTGCATTTGCGTGTGCGCGTGCATGCACGTGTGCGTCGTGTGTATGTGTGTGCGTGCGCGTGTGCGTGTGTGCGTACGTGCACGTGTGCGTCTGTGTGCATGTATGTGCGTGCGTGCACGTGTGCCTATGTGTGTGTGCGTGCGTGTGCCTGTATTTGTGTGGGTGTGTATGTGTGGGTGTGTGTATATGTGTCTGTGTGTGCATGCATGTATGTATGTGTGTATGTGCGTGCGTGTGCGTGCAAGTGTGTGTGCGTGCGTGTGCGTGTGCGTGCAAGTGTGTGTGTGTGCACGCGCGTGCGTGTGTGTTAAATGAAGACTTCTCCAGTTTCTCTCTCCTTGTTGGGACGAGATTGTCCAGACTTTCGGTTCATAATGTTGGATTTCTGTCCCCGGTGACCAACAGGACTCGCCTGCTGGTGATAGTGGTGGAGATCGTGGTGTTGGTGGTGGTGGTGATGATGATCGGAGGAAAGTGTTGGTGATGGTGGTGGAGATTGCGGTGGAGATCGCGGTGTTGGTGGTGGTGATCATGGTCGGAGGAAAGTGTTGGTGATGATGGTGGAAATAGTGGTGGAGGTGGTGATAATGGTGGAGATTGCGGTGGAGATCGCGGTGTTGGTGATGGTGATGATGGTCGGAGGAAAGTGTTGGTGATGGTGGTGGAGATAGTGGTGGAGATCGTGGTGTTGGTGGTAGTGATGATGGTCGGAGGAAAGTGTTGGTGATGGTGGTGGAGATAGTGGTGGAGGTGGTGATAGGGGGGGAGATCGCGGTGTTGGTGGCAGTGATGGTGGTCGGAGGAAAGTGTTGGTGGAAATGGTGGTGATGGTGGTGGAAATCGTGTTGGTGGTGGTGATGATGGTCGGAAGAAAGTGTTGGTGATGGTGGTGGAGATAGTGGTGGTG
>NC_134791.1:2120595-2130595 GCF_046742065.1 Oratosquilla oratoria | reverse complement strand
GTGTGTGTGTGTGTGTGTGTGTGTGTGGATAAATAACATGAAATATAATAGAATAAAAATAATAATAATTGAGTAGTGATTAGCCGAAACGGGCATCCAAACTCACCAAGACCTAATACAAAAAAAAAAAAAAAAAAAAAAAAAAAAAAAAAAAAAAAAAAAAATCTGGCTCGTTGATAGGCACCTTCGGGCGAAGTTGCCGGCCACGTCCGTTGGCGCTGTACTCACCTCACGTTCGCACAGGTTGGCAGCCCTGAACTGTGTACATCTTTGATTTGGCAACGTTGCAGGCTTGGAGTCTTAGTCGCCTTTGATTTTGCAACGCTAAATGCCCAGGTTTGATTAGTTTTCATGAGTGGTTGGCAACGTCGCATTCATGAAATTGTTCTTGTCTTTGATTTGGCAATGTTGCATTCACGAAATTGTTCTTATCTTTGATTTGGCAACGTTGGAAGTTATTTTCGTCTTTAACTTGGCACCGTTGCAGCCACGAAACTGTCCTCATCTTTGATCTGGCAACGTAGCAGAACCAGAATTGTCTTCGTCAATGATTTGGCAACGTTGTTTTCCCGTGTTTGTTTTCACTTTAGACTTGACAATGTCGCAGAAGAGGACTTACATTCACCTACAACGTGGCAACGGCGCAGAACCGGGATTGTCTTAGTCAATGATCTGGCAACGTTGCATTCCCGTATTTTTTCACTTACGACTTGACAACGTCGCAGAAGAGGACTTATATTCACCTACAACGTGGCAACGTCGCAGAACCGGGATCGTCTTCGTCAATGATCTGGCAACGTTGCATGCCCGTATTTTTTTTTACTTTAGACTTGACATCGTCGCAGAAGAGGATTTACATTCACCTTCGACGTGGCAACGTCGCATCGCCTTGAGAGGTTCTCATTCATCTCCTCTTTTTTTTTATCCTTTTCTTTCTCTCCATTCACTCTTTTTCTTTCATCCTTTTAGGACTTTTTTGTCGCCCTCTTTCTTTCTGACTCTTCGCTCACATCTGCAACTTCCTATTTGCTCTTCGCTTTGCGGTTGTTTGCTCTCTCTCTCTTCCTCTCTCCCTTTTTTTTTTTTTTTTTAAGCCACAGTCCAGTAGCCACCTATTTAGGAATCTTCTCGCTGAAGAGGTGAGGGGGTATGGGTGGGGGTTGAGGGGGAGTATGAGTGAGGGAAGGGGGTATGGGTGGGGGTTAAGGGGGAGTACGAGTGGGGGGAGGAGGTATGGGTGGGGGTCGAGGGGGTAAGGGTGGGGGTTGAGGGGAGTATGGGTGAGGTGAGGGGGAGTATGAGTGGGGATGAGGGGGAGTATGGGTGGTGGTGAGGGGCAGTATGGTCGGGGTGAGGGGGAGTATGGGTGGAGGTGAGGGAGTTAGTATGGGTGATGGTGATGGGGAGTATGGGTGGGGATGAAGGGGGAGTATGGGGGGTTGAGGGGGAGTATGGGTGTGGGGGAGTATTGGTGGGGTGACGGAGAAGTATGGTTTGGAGGGAGAGGAGTGTGGGTGGGGGTGAGGGGAGTATGGGTGGGGTTGAGGGGTTTTGAGGGGGAGTATGGGTGAGGGGGAGTATGGGTGATGGTGTGGGGGAGTATTGGTGGGGTGACGGGGAAGTATGGATTGGAGGGAGAGAAGTATGGGTGGGGGTGACGGGGAGTATGGGTGTTGGGGAGTATTGGTGGGGTGACGGGGAGTATGGGTGGGGGTGAAGGGGGAGTATGGGTGGGGGTGACGGGGAGTATGGGTGGGGGTGAGGGGGAGTATGGGTGGGGGTGAGGGGGAGTATGGGTGGGGGTTGAGGGGAGTATGGATGGGGTGAGGGAGAGTATGGGTGATGGTGGGGGAGGGGGAGTATGGGTGATGGTGGGGGAGGGGGAGTATGGGTGATGGTGGGGGAGGGGGAGTATGGGTGATGGTGGGGGAGGGGGAGTATGGGTGGGGATGAGGGGGAGTATGGGTGGGATTGAGGGGAGTATGGCTGGGGGAGGGGAAATAGGGGTGATGGTGGGGATGGTGGTATGGATTGTGGATGAGAGGATATGGGGGTGAGGAAGGGGAGTATGGGTGGGAGTGACGGGGGAGATAGTGAACCGGGTTGGAGGATTCCTAACCCTTTTTCTCCTTCTTACCCTCCTCCTCTTCCTCTCTCTTCCTTCTCGTCCTCCTTCCCCTCCCTCTCCTCCTCCTCCTCCTCCTCCTCTTCCTCCCCTTCCTTCTCTTACCTCTCCTCCCCGTCTTTCTCCTCCTCCTCCTCCACCTCCTCTTCCTCTCTCTTCCTCCTTCTCCTCCTCTTCCTCCCCTTCCTTCTCTTACCTCTCCTCCCCGTCTTTCTCCTCCCCCTCCTCTTTCTTCCTTTCTTCCTTCTCGTCCTCCTCTTCCTCCTCCTCCTTCTCCTCCTCCTACTCCTCCTCTTCCTCCCCCTTCCTTCCCTTACCTCTCCTCCCTGTCTTTCTCCTCCTCCTCTTCCTCTTCCTCTTCCTCCCCTTTCTTCCCTTACCTCTCTTCCTCATCTTTCTCCACCTCCTCCTCTTCCTCTTCCTCTTACTCCCCTTTCTTCCCTTACCTCTCTTCCTCATCTTTCTTCTCCTCCTCCTCTTCCTCCTCCTCCCCTTTTCCTCCTCAGCATCTTTCTCTTACCTCTCCTCCTTCTCATAATATTCCTCCTCTTCCTCCTCCTCCTCCATCTCCTCCTCCCCCTTTTTCTCTTCAGTATCCTTTCCTTACCTCCTCCTTCTCCTCCTCATAATCTTCCTCTTCCTCCTCCTCCTCCGCTTCCTTCCCTTACCTCTCCTCCTCACCCTCCATGTATTCCTCTTCCTCCTACTCTTCCTTCCCCTCCTCGTCCGCCTCCTTTTCTTCTTACCACTCTTCCTCCATCTCCTCCTCCTCTTCCTGCTCCTCCTCCTCCTCCTCCTGTTCCTTCTCCTCCTGTTCCTCCTCCTCTCCTCCTCCTCCTCCTCCTCCTCCTCCTCCTCCTCCTTCTCTTAACTCTCCTTCTCACCCGCCTCCTTCTCTTCCTCCTCTTCCTCCTCCTCCTCCTCCTCCTCCTCTTCATCTGTCGCGTCTTTCTGATGGTGTGTCTTTATTCGGATCCAGCCTTTGATCCTCTTTAGGGGCTCCTCCTCCTCTCTTCCTCTCTTTTCTCTCTTCCTCTCTTCCTCTCTTTTCTCCCTTTTCCTCGGAATTAGCTTCCTTGTCATTTGGCCTACCGCTCATTCCGTCCCTGATTTTTTTTTAAATATTTTTCTCTCTTTCTTTTCTCTTTTTCATTATTCATTTTAATCTGGACCTAATTTAATTTCTCTCTCTTTCTCTCTTTCTCTTTTTTTTTGTCCTCTCTTATCTTCTTCAATCCAGAGTTCATCTTTATCTCATATCATCTTGAACCCAGAGGAGGAGAGCTCCCTGCCCAATTACATAGCCCGAGGTCGATCCCGCTCTCTGGGAACGAACGGTACAAGTACACACAAACTCCGCTTTCACGCAGCGTCGGCGCTGACGGACTATCAGGTCAGCGAGGAAATTGGGACCTTGAGGCTGTCTTGGGTGACATTTTCAGAGGGATGATTAATAGTTCGGTTTAAATCCCCCCCCCCTATCAGGAGGCTAGGACGGTGCCCCTCACAGAGGACTTTGTAGCGTGGAATTGAGTGACCCATGCCCTTGGTCCAACTCGCTGGCGGCAAGGGTTCGAACCGCCATCACCTCGACCTCCGCCGCAAGTGGCGACGCTCTAACACGCTCGGCCTTTATTAGAAATAAAGAGAAATGTATAGAAAACGAAAGATAGGAATCATGAGGTCACTGGCTGACCTGACTTGACCTCGGTTGTCCCAGGATCTCATTGTTATTGTTAATAGTTTAGCAAATTAATAAGTTGTTAGCCATTCAGCCACGAAGAGATCTCAGGTCATTCCTGAGGCTCAGGTTGAGTGAGGTCATTGTGTGACTTTGCCCAAGATATCTTCTATTTATTTATTTATTCTTTATTTTATTTGTCTAATTTGTGATATTTTTGTATTCCCTCAAGATGGTAATATAGACGAAAAAGTTTGTACAACGTCCCTTCTATCACTCATATATATATATATATATATACTGTATATATATATATATATATATTATATATATATATATATATATTAATCACTTCCATATCCAAACTCATTGAGCTACTGGGTGTTCGGATATGCGAGGTGAAATTCCTCTCTCCCCCCCCGGCCCTACTTCCCGAGTCTCCACTCCTATCTGACAAATACTTTTTCCCCCATATATGGGAGGTAGCCAGTCAAGACACGCACCTATCCCACGCCCCTCCGACACTTTTTTTGTTTTGTTTTTTCTTTTTGCTCCTTGTGGATCAAGGGTCATCCCTGACTTCCGCCACACGGCTCGCGCCAAAAGCAGTGCAGCAAGGCACAGCACATCCACAGTAGAGCCAGGTGATTCATTTACATGACCTTCCCTTTTCCCTCATTCATGTTCGGATAATAGCGATGTTCGTATAAAGGCAAATTTTGGATAACGAATGTTCGGATACTGACGAATTTCTGATAACGAATGTTCGGATAATGACGAAATTCGGGTAACGGAAACTCGGAATATGTATGGCGGCACTATTCGGTTCTCTGAGTCCTTTTACAGCGGGGCCATGGTTTCCACATGGAGCTCTGAAATATTCATGCTTCTAAATGGGGGACTTCAGCGCTGAAGCTGAAACTGGAGGTCGCCAGTGAGCAGGAGCTTTTCGCTTCATAGTATATGAATGCCTTTGACAGGGTGGGGTGTGTATATGAATATATACACATATCGTTGTCGTTATTATTGTTATTGTTGTTATTATTATCGTTATTATTATTGTTATCATTATTGTTGTTATTATGGCTATTATTGTTAGTTATCATTGTTATCAGCATTATTATTATTATTATTATTATTATTATTATTATTATTATTGTTGTTGCCGTTAATATTATTATCATTATTACCATTATTATTATTACTATAGTTATTATTGTCAATATTATTATTATTATTATTGTTATTGTTATTATGGTTGTTGTTATCATTATTGTTATTATTATTATTACCATTATCATTGTTATTATTATTATAATTATTATTATTATCCTTATCATTATTATTATTGTTACTATATTATTATATTAATTAATTGATTTATTTTGTTTATTATTATTATTATGATTTTTTTTTTTTACAAAAGAAAGGAAGAATTGAGTTGGTCTATGTTTACCTGCTTCTGTTGACCTAATTGCAAATCCTGTCAGGGTTAATACAATTTGTTTCTTTTCGTTCATTTTGGCTCCGTCTATGACACCTCAACTGAAGGGAAAACATGGTTTCTGGTATTATCATATTTTTCCCAAAAAAGGCTATAGAGAAAAAAAAGTGTCTATATACTTATCTGTTTCTTAAATTTATTTATTTATTTATTTGTTTATTTATTTTTCTATTCACGTATTTTTATCCTTTTTTATTATTTTTAGTATAGTGTTTTTTGTATTTTTTATCGAATGCTGTTGGCCTGTTTTTTTCTCTATTTGTCTTCGTATTTATTGAATTTAAATTATTTATTGTTTTGCTTTATTTTGTATCGGATGCTATTTCTGTTTGTTTACATATATTGTTTATTTATTCATTTATTTTGTTTACGTTTTTTAGTAAGCGTTTTTTATTTATTATAATTTTCTATTTTGTATCAAATGCTTTCAGTATTATGTATTTGTCTGTTTATTTCTCTGTTACTTATATTTTTTGTATTTAAAAAGAAGGGTCTTTATTGGTTAATGTGTTTATTCTAATTTTGTAGCGAATGTTGTCCATGTCTTTATTTATGTATTTGTCTACTTATTCGTTGTTTATTTTGTAGTGATCACTTTAACATTATTATTATTATTACTATTATTATTATTATTATTATTAGTAGTAGTAGTAGTAGTAGTAGTATTGTTATAGTATTATTATTATTGCTGTTATTATTATTATTATTATTAGTAGTAGTAGTAGTAGTAATATTATCGTTATCATTATTATTATTATTATTGTTATTATTATTGCTATTATTACTGTTATTACTATTATTATTTTTTTATTGTTGTTATTATTATTATTATTCATTATTATTATTATTATTATGTTATTATCATTATTATATTATTATTATTATTATTATTGCTGTTTTTATTATTGTTGATGTTATTGTTGTAGATGTTATTGTTATTGCTGTTATTCTTGTTATCGTTATCATCGATATTATTTTTCTCTAATCTCTAGTTGGGAGCTTTTATAAAAAAAATTATTCATATTTTCGTTTTATCTCTAATCCCATTTTATTTCCTATCTTTACTTCTCAATTTCTATTTTCACATCTATCTAAACATATCTTATTTTTAAAATCTTGTTCTGAACGCTGTCGATCTCTGTGCCCTCTCAGCGGAGGTAAAGCACCCGATTTTCGTTTTACCATTTTGGGCCCAAAGGCTGAATATTCGACCAAATGCGTCGGCCCAACTCTCCCTCTCTCTTCCCCAATTATACATACGCATGGGGGCCGCATATCTCTGCGCGAACTATTGTGCTCCGGCCATTTTAAACCGACCCGGCGCGCGTCAGAAGTATGTAAATCTAAGTCTCGCTGTCGTTCGACGGTCTTGTTGTTTTGTTGTTTTGTTTACGTAAAAGAAAACGGTGGAAGGAAAATGATTTGTGTATAGACACACAAACACACACACACGCACACACACACACACACACACACACACACACACACACACATATATATACATATATATATATATATATATATATATATATATATATATATATATATATATATATATATAGCGTAATGGGTTAAGTCACTGATACTTTGTCACGTCCGAGCTGAGATCGAGTCCTCGGCTTGACCTCGTTTCAATATCCAATATGTGCCTCCTTCGAGCTTATCAGTCTCGACTGCGGTGGCATGGAGTTAAAAGTGAATTGTGGTTAAAAAGATGATATGTATATTATATATATATATATATATATATATATATATATATATTTGACAATGTGGATCAGAATCATTTGTCCTTTATAATAAACGTTTAGGTTCCGCGTTTATCCTTACAGTGACGTATTTTATCAATCTTGTTCAGGCTGCCGCCAGACGATTTTATTCAGTTGATGGAGGGGGGAGACGATTCTCTCTGACGCCCATCTCGAAGGAACACTCGTTCTCGATCCTGTGTCGTTTATATATATGCATTTAGATAAATTAGAATAAAATAGATAAATGAATTAATGAATTAGTAGATAAATAGATTATATTATTAGATAAATGAAAATATGAATAGGTAAATATATAAATAATTAGATAAATAAAAATAAGTAAATAGATAAAAATGAATAAATAAATGAATTAATTGGAAGATGAATAAATGAGTGAATTAACAGATAAATGAAAATATAGAAAATAAATACATAAATGAATAGATAAATGAAAAATAAGTAAGTAGATAAATGAATGAATAAATGATAAAATAAATAAAAAGATAAAAACTAGTTGGTAAATTAATAAATTAATAGATAAATGAAAATAGAAATAAATGAATACATAAATGAATATATAAATAAAAATAAGTAAATAGATGAATAAATAAATTAATAAATAATAAAAAATAAAAAGATAAATGAAAACGAGAAAGATTACATAGCCCTTTCTCCCTCTGCTGTTTCTTTTCCTGTACTTTATTTTGTTGGAGATTTTGTTGGAGATTGTGTTGGAGAATTTGTTGGAGATTTTGTTGGAGAAGAACCCTCAGGAAATAATCTGACGAGGGAAACGAACCACCTGAGGCAGCTGGTGAACTCGACCCTGTTCTCCCCTCCCAGAGGAGAGGTCACCTGCGAAGCTAGGTCACCGGCGGGGGCGAGCCAGGTCACAGGTGGGGGGAAGACAGGTCACTCGTTGGGGTAAGTCAGGTCACACTCAGGGGCGAGCCAGGTCACCGGCGAGGGGAAGACAAGTCACTGGCGAGGGGAAGACAGGTCACTCATTGGGGTAAGTCAGGTCACAGGTGGGGGCAAGCCAGGTCACAAGTGGGACAAACCAGGTCACAGGTGGGGGCGGTCCAGGTCACAGGTGAGGGCAAGCCAGGTCACAAGGCGAGGGCAAGCCAGGTCACAGACGGGGGCAAGCCAGACCACTGGGCCACCAAGCGGCCCAATGAAATAAGTCATTTTACGTATAGAAAAGTAAACTATTGAAAAAAAATCATTACTTAAAACTTACGATTGTAAGAAATGTTAAGTTACTCCGAAGACTCAGCTTCATGAAAGGCGGTGAGAATCGTTATAAAATAAAGAAATGAATAAATTAATAAACGAATAAATGAATAAATAGGTGAGTAAAGTGTAAAGAAAATGAAATCCACACAGGCAGATTTATTTATTTATCATTATTATTTATTATTTATTTATTGTTATTATTTATTTATTATTTATTATTATTATTTATTATTTATTATGTATTATTTATTATTATTTATTTATTATTATTATTTATTATTATTATTTATTATTCATTTATTTATTATTTATTTATTTATTTATCTATAATTTGTCACAATTCGAAATAATGATTTTGAAGACTAGGACAAAGTCTGAGCAGCCAAGTTTAGGACACACCAGAAGTTCTGCTGCAGGAATTAGAGCAGCACAGCACGGGAAATTTAAAAGACAACATTGTATTCATTTCTTTGATTAATCTATTTATGATTGTTAGATGATCTGTTTTTCTAGAAAATATTTGTGTGGCTCAATCTTAAAGACAGGGGATCTGTTCTTTAAGAAATTCAATAATAATAATAATGATAATAATAATAATAATAATGATTATAATAGTAACAGTAATAATATTGATATTAATGAAAATAATAGCAGTAATGATAATAGTAATAACGATAATAACAACAACAGCAATGATAATAATAATAATGAATGATATATGAAAGAAAATATAATAATTGAAAATACTAATAATACCAATTATGATAGTAAAAGAAAGAAAAAAAGAATAATAAAATCTGTAATTTCCACCGTTGAACAACTATGATGACACAAGAATAGAATTGCAACACATGTTAAGCTGATTGAATTAAGGCCATGCACTCTTTCTCTCTCTCTCTCTCTCTCTCTCTCTCTCTCTCTCTCTCTGAAAACATGGCGGTATGAACCCTCAATTTTTTTCGGTCTGCAAATTATACAAGGGAAAAAAAATAATAAAAATTGCAGATCTCTCGGAAAATCGAAGTAATATATGTATATATATATATATATATATATATATATATATATATATATATATATATATATATATATATATATATATATATACATATATATATATATATATATATATATATATATATATGTATATATATATACATATATATAATATAATTATTTTTAGGTACTTTTTTATTTTCGTTCAATTATTTATTAATATTTTTATTAATTTGCCTATATTTTATTTATTTATTTATGTATTTATTAATTTATATTTTGATAATTTATTTACTTAGTTATATTTCATTTATCTATTTATCTATATTAATCAGTTGATTGATTAATTTATTTATCTATTTATTTATTTACTTATCTATTAATAAATTAATTGATTGATTAATTAATTAATTTATCTATTTATTTATTACCTTTGATCCTATCTGCGTTATTCATTGTTACGGAAATAAGACAAATATTTTCCTTTGCTTTAGTTAAATCATCTTATAGCAACTAATATTAATTACATTATATTAACCGGACCAAATGGAATTACAGATAAGTCTTGAATACTTTGATTCTTGTTGGCGTCAGACGGTTTTATTCATCTCAAAAGGGGGGTAACCGCCCCCTCTTTCCTTATAAGGGTAAATATCACGATTTCAGGGAGTTCGAGTCCTGAAATTGAATAACACATTATGTTA
>NC_134791.1:2078095-2108095 GCF_046742065.1 Oratosquilla oratoria | reverse complement strand
CTGCAACATCAGAACCAGTGATCTTACTTTCTTCTTCTTCTTCACTACTACTACTACTCAACTTTTGCACTTGAGTTGTTGACGGTTCTGATGAATTTCTTGGCCGTTTCGAAGGCTGGATCCTTGACACAGGACACGAGCCACCCCACTTTCTCAGTCGTGTATCACACTCGGCCTCCTGATTCTGTTTGTTTTCTGTAAAGTTCTTTGTCTTCACTGCAAAGACAGTTTCCACCCCCTTTTGTAATATTCAAAAGATGATTGAGATTTCTTTCAAATTCTTCATTTTGCCGCTTTCTATATTTTTCAAACACTTTCACTATCTTGTCAACCTTTGCAGACTGAAACTTGCTGCTTAGAAAGAAAAGGGAAGCTGATTTTCTCCCAAAGCTTCAGCAGTTCTTCAGATATCTTCCTCATTCGGTCTGCTTGCACTTTGAGTTCATCGTACAACTCCAAAAATCTACCAACATATATATATATATATATATATATATATATATATATATATATATATGAGAGAGTGAGATATATATATATATATATTTTATGGAAGAAAGTATACGCTGGACTCGACGTTCGTCAATTTATTCCGACGTTTCGAACCCTGTCCGGGGTTCGTCTTCAGGGTCGGAACGGTTCGAAACGTCGGAATAAATTGACGAACGTCGAGTCCAGCGTATACTTTCTTCCATAAAATGGTTCCTGGACTCCAGCTATTTTCGAATATATATATATATATATATATATATATATATATATATATATATATATGTATGTATATATATATATACATATATATATATATATCCGTATGTGTAGTCATGTGTCATATACTTCTTATCCGCTTCACATTACCTCATCATAGAAATCCGATTAAATAAAAAATAAACTGTAATTTGCATCATTCCATTAAACGTGACAGCTTGCATTGCGACCCTCGAATCCTCACACTCGCCCGAACTCCAGAAATAGTCATTCAAATCTTTTCATTTACGCTTGATTTTCGTTCATTCCCCCCATTAACTCGCCATTCAACCCCGGGACGAAAAATAAAGATGACCGTCCGATATAATACGCATCATTTCAGGGCTCGAACTGGGGTAATATATTCTAAATTAAACTCTGCGTTTATCGCTCACCTTTCAATACGGTTTCCCCCACGCTCTCGTCGGATGTTTTTATACTTGCCGTCAGTCAATTTTAATCAACTTTTGGGCCGGTCTGTGGGTTGAACGGGGGTTCTAGGGGTCGGGACCCCATGTACAAGCCAGATGGGACCCTTGGCTGAATGGAATCGTCCTGTTTTGGGCCACAAAAAGAGCTGAAGTGACTGTTACTGCCATGAAGGTGAGCAGGCCTTTGACACAAGCTTAATTAAGTTTTACCCAAAGGTCCTCCCAATCTGCTGAATAAAATCGCCTGCCGACAGGAACCAGAACAAAATCAATCAATATCACCAGGGTTTAACGTCCAACTTTGACCCACTGCATGACCTTCGGCCTAACCTTTGTGGGACGGTACAGCCTAAGGAAAGATATGTTTTACGTAGCCCTTATTGGTCCTGGGTTACTTCTGAATGTCGCCAAAAGATACATTGTGACGATATCCTTATCTCCACCACGGGGTGAGGAAGCACAAGCGAGATTGCTGTAATTACTACATCCATACATGCAGTTCCCTGATGTATTCATACACTGATCAAATTGTGTTTATCTTCGAATGAATATATACATAGACTTCGGGGACCCCAAGATGGCGCCGGCCTTAACTGGTTTGGCAGACTAGTACTGGGTAGAGAGAGAGAGAGAGAGAGAGAGAGAGAGAGAGAAAGAGTGAGTGTGTGTGTATGTGTGCGTATGTCATAGAGATAGACAGAAGAAAGAGAGGCTGTGAGTGTGTGTATATGTGGTAGAGAGGAAGAGAAAGAGAGAGTGTGAGTGAATGAGAGTGAGTGTGTGTGTATGTGTGCGTGTGTCATAGAGATAGACAGAAGAAAGAGAGGATGTGAGTGTGGGTATGTGGTAGAGAGAGAGAGAGAGAGGTTTAGTATCGTATCAGATTGAGAAAATTCTAATCATCCCGTCAAGTTTGAGAATTAGCTTAGTGGCACTTGTAAGAGAAAAACTCAGTGTGACATACTGAGAAAGATGCTCAGTGTATTGTGAGGCTGAGATATAGTCTCAGTGTTTTGCTTATCTAAGGGTTCAGTATCAGTCGAGATTGAGAGATATTCTCAATTGTGGAACTCTGAGACAAGGGCTCAGTGTTGAATCAGGCTGAGAGAGAAGATATCCTTGCTTTCTCAGGCTGAGAGAAATATCACGGCCATCTCAGTGTCGTTCGAGGCTCAGACTTGTTCTCAGTGTCATGCCAATCTGAGACGAAATCTTAGCATGTCGGAAAGATGAGAGATAGACTTTCAGATTTTTTTTATGTGGCTGAGAATAATTCTCACTGTCATGTCAGTTTGAGAGATGATAGGGCTTCGGTATCCATCCAGGCTGAGAAAAATTCTCATTTTCACGTCATTCTGAAAGAAATTCTCAGTGTCATACCAATCTGAAAAAACAGTATAAAAGCAAAACGAGGCTTTCCGTACCCCCTACAATTCTGAGAAAAATTCTCACTATCATATCACTGAGAAAGCTTCTCAAAATTACACCATTCTGACAGAAGTCTTCCAAAACTCGAAAGATATATAAGTTTTCCATATCCACCATGTAATCTGTAATGATTATAATTTATTTTATATTATTTGTTTTTTGTTTTGTCATCATTTGTCTGTTTGATTTTCATTTGTTATTAGTTATATGTTAATTTATTATTATTTACTATTTACCTGTTCGTTTATTATTTAAATATACCTATGCATTTATTTATGTATTTTATTTATTTACGTTATTATAGTTTTTATTTATTAATCTATTATAATTATGATTTTTTTCGCATCCGACCTAGATATGGACCAAAAGGTCTCCTGTCGGCATGCTCCGCCTTTGTAATCCTTTGTAATATATATATATATATATATATATATATATATATATACATATATAAATATATACAAATATATACACATATATATACATATATACACACACATATATATATATACATATATATAGATATACACACACATATAATATATATATATTATATATTCATATATATATATATATATATATATATATATATATACACAACACTGAATGGGTCCCAGTGAACAGATATACACTTTAATTCTAAGCCATCAACATCGAGAGACTCGAAGAGACCAACATGCAGAAATTGAAACGTGGTACAGCCAAGGACTCGAACCTGTGCTACACGTGACAAGTGTTAGTGACTTAACAGATTGCGCCATCGATATATATATATATATATATATATATATAAATATATATATTTATATATATATATATATATATATATATATATATATATATATGCATTTGGACATTTATACTTGACAAGAATGAAACAAACCCAGCTTCATACAACTGAAATTTCATTAAATTTCAATGTAGAATGATGGTCCTAGCGAACGCACACACACACACACACACACACACACACACACACACACACACACACACACACACACACACACACACATACTTATACGTACGAAGATTTTCTGGTAATGTGTACTGTCTTGGGTTGCTAACTCAGCGGTCCCGAGAATGTTCCCTGTCCAGGATATGAAGAGGGTCACAGCACTGTATGTTGTCACTCGGTCCATTGAGCAAGGATGTGTGTGAGCGTGCGTGTGTGTATGTGTGTGTGTGTGTGTGTGTGTGTGTGTGTGTAAGGTCACACAATTCCCCCATAGATCAGACCGTATGGACTATAGTTCTCTTATCCGGGAGGGTAATGGCTGTCGATCACGGGTCCAGCACGTGATCAAAGACCGTGCTGAATCTTGTTACGGGACGGGCTGGTTATGTGAAGAGACGTTACGTATAACGGATAAGTGCTTAAGAACCAGCTCACTTCTAGAAGCCACTGTAGGACTGAACTATCTGGTCAGGGCCTAGATAATTCGTAAGACTAGAAGTAAAGGTAACAAAGAAGATTCCAGGAAAGGAATATTAAACTAGCGATAAAACTAGTAAACGAAATTATTAATATCAGGGAAAATATTTACAGGCAATCAACACAAAAGAGAATGGGCAGTAGGGGTCAATGGGACCGTTACATGATTATAAGAATATGGAAATTATCGTTCAAATAAGAAACACAAGATACGTATACAATATGGTACTATCTAAGTACAAAGAGATCAGGAACATGTATCAAAATAAGTAATAAGTACAAATATAAGTATAAAGTAAGGCAATGTATATAAGACACGTAATGTAGGCAAAAAGGGTGATCACTTCACACCAATCGTCTCATGAGTCCAAACTTGTATTTTTATCAAGAGATCGATATGCGAGAAATGACAAGGTGTGAGTGATTTCCACCGCTTATATACCATTGGACCGGAAGCGGGATACTTCCGGTGAAGGGTGCGGGTGAGCGCAAAGGGGGGAGGAGGGTAAGTTAACACACGTCAACATGGGTAGTTTTAAGACCCTCGACTCGCTTGAACAATCTACTTATTTAGTAACTGTCAAATCTGTGCGCTCCGAACTATTCAGGATTTCGCTTGTCTGTTTGTTCTACAAGAGTGCGCACCTTTCTCCGCACGTAGGCAAGATTACATATAGTGGACGGGCGTTACTGCTTAAGGGACTGTAGGGCGCGAAAACACGAAAAATTCTGGAAAATCAACGAATTTTAGGTAAACATTTCAAAAGATTCTCTATGATGGTGGTAACACTTTAGCCAAATATTACAGCTCAATTCCGTTTCTTTTCTTATATATAAAAAATAAAATAGATAAATTTTTGGCAACCTCTGGCAACCCCATTGCATGAAAAAACATTCTGTATATTGAAATAAAGTCAAAATTTTGATACCCAGTTCTGTTTTGTTTACTATAATTAATATATATGGAGATATCTGGCAACTTGCCCAACACTAATCGTCAATCACCACAAGGATCTCAGTATCTCTTCAAAGCTAAAGGAGAAAGGATGTCGCCCTGTCGCGTATCTGTTAGCCTACCAGTCATGCATGCGATCGTATTATCTTTTATTCTACCAACAGGTATTCAAAAGATTCTCTATGATGGCTGTAACACTTCGACCAAATATTACAGCTCAATTCCGTTTCTGTTCTTATATATAAAATGAAATAGATAAATTATTGGCGACATCTGGCAACCCCATTGCATGAAAAAACATTCTGTATATTGAAATTAAGTCAAATTTTCGATAGCCAGTTCAGTTTTGTTTAAAGTTTTAAACGGAAACGTAAAAAAATAGACAATGTCACGAGTGAGTACGCGGCCGGAGGATTTTAAATGCCGGTGCGCTCCTTTAAACTTTAAATGCCTCTCCTGAAAAGTTTATGTTTTTTATATTTAAATAGCCATATCTCTGTTTCTTTTTGTCCGATTTCATTCATTCTTTCGAATTTGTAAAGAGAAAGAGTAATTCTTTAATTTGATCAGGAAAAAACAAAGGAAACTGTAACTTAATTTTTTTGTTTAATTTATCATAGCAGATTTTCACTGAAGTTTCTACTATTCAAAATAAAAAAATCATAAAAAAGAATAAAAGAGAGTAGGAAAAAATCTAACTCAATGAAGTTGTTTCCAAGACTCTAATCTTTCATTTCCTACATAGTAGGCTGATTACCTATGCCTGTGGATACTTCAATGATTACAGATACTATCATAAAAAAAAGAAAGAAAAAAAATTAACTACACGTAATATATACATGTTACTAAAACAATTTAGTATGCAATAATACTCTTTCCGATAGAGTAAGTATACATAAGTTCACCAAAGAAATTGAACAACTTTTATGACACGTTCACCTATAAGCACTTCCCACAGTCCCTTAACATTGTTACAATACATACATAGACAAGAAATATGAACATAGTTATGTAATACAAAGGAACACAATTCTATAACATAATTACACATATGACGTAATATCTAATATTACGTTACACCTCCACCGTTTGGGAAAGCTTTTCACTTTCTGTTGAAAAGCTATGTTCTAGAAAGGACGTCGGCTAAAACATTAAAGACGCCTTTAATGTGATGAATTGTTAGATTAAAGGGTTGGAGAAATAAACTCCAACGTGTAAGTCTCGGATTCTTGTTTTTCATAGTCTGTAGGAACTTTAAGGGGTTGTGATCCGAATATACTTGAATGGTAGTTGAGGAACCCAGGTAGACTTCGAAGTGGATAAGGGCCTGGACCAAAGCGAGCGTCTCCTTCTCAATTGTTGAGTAGTTCTTCTGCGCAGGGGACAGCTTCTTGCTGTAGTAGGCGATAGCGTGAAGAACTTCATTGTGTTCTTGCAAGAGGGCGGCACCGATACCGGTGTCGCTGGCGTCGACTTGCAGAAGAAAGGGTCGTTGGAAATCGGGTGCCCTTAGAACTGGTGCGTTAGTGAGAAGGGACTTCAGGTTTTTGAAGGCCGTCTCACAGGTAGGTGTCCACACGAAGTCGTGGTCTTTTCTCAACAGGTCAGTCAATGGTTCTGCTACATCTGAAAAATTTGGACAAAAACGGCGATAATAGCCACTCATTCAAAGTAAACGACCTACCTCTCTACGATTAGTGGGTGTTGGTACATTATTGATGGCTTTTATCTTGGCGTCTATTGGAAACACTTGGGAATTTCCAACTTTAAAATCCCAAATAGGGGACCTGTGTATGTCCGAAATCACATTTGGACAAATTGATGGTAAGGTTTGCTTGGTCTGCTCTATAAAAGAAATTATTTAAGTGTTCAATGTGTTCTGTCCAAGACTGACTAAATATTATCACATCATCTAGATAAGTTTTTACTCCTGACAATCCTGCAACAAGATTACTTATCATTCTTTGGTAAGTGGCAGGGGCATTTTTAAGCCCAAATGGCATTGCTCTGAATTGAAACAATCCCTCTTCCGTAATGAAAGCGGTAACTTCTCTTGAGCGAGGGTGTACCGGGATTTGATAGTATCCCCTTAACATATCCAACTTGGATACATACTTGGCAGTTCCTAGACTGTCTATGATATCATCTATCCTAGGGATAGGAAAAGCATCGGCCTTAGTATGGGCATTGATTTTCCTGTAGTCAATGCACAGGCGATAAGAATTGTCAGATTTAGGGACAAGAATGCAAGGAGATGCCCAAGGACCACTGGAGGGTTCAATTATTCCCTGTTGAAGCAGAATGTTTATTTCTGCTTTTATGAACTCCTTCTTTTTTGGATTGACTCTATAAGGGGCTTGTTTGATAGCTCTTGGCGAGTCTAGAATTATTTCATGTTCTATCAAAGAAGTGAATCTTGGGGAATCTAGAAATAATTTTGGAAAACTTCTTAAGAGAGAAAGAATGTCTTTACCTTGTTTCTCAGATAAGTGTCCTACTTTTATCTGAAGATTTTGTAGTATCTGAGAGTTTTTCAAGGGAATCTCAGAAGGATTAGGCAGGTTATCAGGATGGTCTTCCGATTCTATTGTGGTAGAGCTGCAAGCTGGAATTGAATCTCTGGAATGATGAGGTTTTAAGGTATTTATGTGACAGAGACGGGAACTCTTTCTTCTGTCTGGAGTTTTGATTATGTAGTTGAGATCACTGGCTCTGGACAAGACTTCATAGGGTCCTTTGTATTTAGCCTGCAATGGATCTCCTGGTATGGGAAGATAAAGTAACACTTGATCTCCTGGAGAGAAAGTTCTAAGTTTAGAATTTTTATCATACCGACCTTTCATTACTCGTTGAGCATTCGTCAAGTTCTCTCTTGCCAACTTCCAAGCTTCTAACAACTTCTCGGTGACCTGGGACACGTATTTCAAAGAAGGAACTGATGGTTCTTCTTTCATCCATTGTTCATGAAGTATCTTTAGGGGACCACGGACTTCATGACCGAAGACTAATTCTGACGGGCTGAATCCAAGGCTTTCTTGAATTGTTGTTCGGGTGGCGAACAACAAAAAGGGGAGTCCGTCTTCCCAATTTCGAGTGTTCTCAGCACAGAAGATTCTTAACATTGTCTTGAGCGTTTGGTGAAAGCGCTCTAGAGCACCTTGTGATTGAGAATGATAGGCGGAGGAAGTTACATGATTTATACCTAGTGTTACAAGAGTTTCTCTAAACTTGTTGGAAAGAAAATTACTTCCTTGATCGCTTTGAATGTTCTTGGGAAATCCTACCATAGTGAAATATTTCAACATTTCTCTGATTATGTTTTGAGCTTTAATATTTTTCAAAGGAATTGCTTCTGGAAAACGAGTGCTCATACACATGATTGTGAGAATGTACTGATTTCCTTTACTTGAAGGAGGTAAAGGTCCTACACAGTCAATAAGAACTTTTTTAAAATGGCTCTTCCATTACAGGAATGGGATGGAGTGGAGCTTCTACAATTTTCTGGTTGGGCTTACCTACAAGTTGACATGTATGACATGTTTTACAATATTGGGCAACATCTTTGACAACCGTGGGCCAATGGAAATGTTGGGTTATGTTGACCTGGTAAGGGAGTATCATGAGCCAATCTTAGAACATTATTCCTGAAACCAAGAGGGAGGACTATTTGATTCCTTACTTGCCATGGCTGGTCAGCGGTTGCGGTGGATGCTCTCCATTTTCGCATTAGGACTCCGTTTTCTATATAGAAACCTCGTAACATATTTTCAACTTCTGGAGATGAAACAAACTCGTACAAATTTTTAAGAGAAGGATCTGACTTCTGTTCTTTGATTAATTCTGCTCTAGATAGAGAAACTGGTGAAGAAGAAGATGGGTCAGTTTGGGAGAATAGGGATTCTAAATTATAGGTCTCCTCTTCAGATTTCTTGTATTGAGATCTGGTTACAGCACAAGCGGGAAACAACTGTAAGTTATCTGAAGGTTCTACTGAGGTCTTAGGGTTATTTGTTATTAAAGGAGAAATGACTTTGCTTCCAGCGATGTCATTGGCCAACAATAAGGATATTCCTACTATGGGAAGAGAGTCTACTACTGCTACTTTAACCATTCCGGTTGTTAAATCAGACCGCAAGAAAACATTATGTAATGGACATTTTACAATTCCTCCAACTCCTTCTATCAATATATCATAACCTGTATATGACTCACCCAGATTCTGCAAGACAGAATTTAAAATCAGACTTTGCTTTGCTCCTGTGTCTCGGAGTATGGAAATAGGATATTGTTGTGAACTACTACTATGAGATATAGTTCCTGAAGATACAAATGGTTTGAAACAAGGATCATGATCTGATGAGGGTGGTTCTACATTACTTGACAATACCGGCTTCTTTGGTAGTGTATCCTGAATAGAGGATTTTGAATCATCTGATTTTATATTACTTACAAGAGTTGGTGTCTTATTGGAGAATGAGGGTGCCAGTCTCTTTCTGCAATTTGAAATGTGATGGCCAGCCTTTTTACAATATGAACAAGTTACAGGGGGATTAGTCTTAAACCTTTCCATTCTTTGCCAAGGTTGGTTTGGAGGATATTGGTTGAAATCAGACCTGTAACTGAAATGTGATGGGCTAGACTGATTTTCAAAGTGTTTCTTTGGGGACCAAGGATCAGAGTATTTTGTTGAATCTGGAATATATGACTTTGACTTTTGGGATTCCATTTGTCTTGACTTAGGTTTATGATTTAGTGTGAACTCATCAGCCAATAAAGCAGCTTTAGTTAAAGTTTCGGGAACATGATCATCTATAAAAATCCTAAGATCTGTCTCTAAGGTATTCTTAAACTGCTCCAATAAAATCAACTGTTTAAGTCTATCTAAGGTGTCCGTTTCACTAGCCAAACACCACCTATTGAATAACCTCTCTTGTTGAGCCGCATATTCTACGTATGTTAACTGAGGTGTTTTCCTATAATTACGGAATTTCTGTCTATAGGCCTCTGGTATTAGTTCATAAGCTTTTAAAATACAAGCTTTCATATTTTCATACTCGCTTTCTGCTTCTGAAAGAGAAGTATAAATTTGCTGAGCCTTACCCTTAAATTGTGTTTGAATGATTAATGTCCAATTTTCTTTAGGGATTTGTAACTGTTGCGCCAATTTTTCCCACTGAAGAAAGAAAATTTCTGGTTCTTCTGAAAATTTGGGTAAAAGTTTTACATACTTGGAAATATCTATATGACCTTCCTGAACTACGGGTTGTCTATCAACAATCTTAGCTTCTATTTCTGTCTTCTTTAATTCTAACTCTACTTGTTTCACTTTAGCTTCCTCTTCTCTAGCTTTAAATTCTGCCAATTTGATTTTAGTTTCGTCCTCTTTAGCTACTTGTTTCACTTTAGCTTCCTCTTCTCTAACTTTAAATTCTGCCTCAATTTGCATTTGTTTCAGTTTAGTTTCCTCCTCTTTAGCTTTAAATTCTGCCTCCATTTGCATTTGTTTCAATTTAGCTTCCTCCTCAATTTCTACTCTCCTGACCTTTAATTCAATCTCCTTAATCTTAAGTTCGGTTAGTCGTGCCTCTATTTCTAACCTATTTGAAGGAATTTGTATAGCTGTAATCTCTTCTGGAGATAAGATCTCATCTTCGATCAGATTTTCAACGAGTTCCTGAAGTAATTTTTTCTTTCGCAAACTTGTATCAATGTCTACTCCAAAGTGCTTGCCTATTTCTATCAAAGTGTCTTTAGTTTGTTTCTTTAAGAAACTTACCTTGGGATTTTGAACGAATTCTTGAATTATATCATCCATCTCTAAAAGAATGTGTTAAATACCTGATAAAATATCCTTGGCAAGGGTCGCCACTTTGTTACGGGACGGGCTGGTTATGTGAAGAGACGTTACGTATAACGGATAAGTGCTTAAGAACCAGCTCACTTCTAGAAGCCACTGTAGGACTGAACTATCTGGTCAGGGCCTAGATAATTCGTAAGACTAGAAGTAAAGGTAACAAAGAAGATTCCAGGAAAGGAATATTAAACTAGCGATAAAACTAGTAAACGAAATTATTAATATCAGGGAAAATATTTACAGGCAATCAACACAAAAGAGAATGGGCAGTAGGGGTCAATGGGACCGTTACATGATTATAAGAATATGGAAATTATCGTTCAAATAAGAAACACAAGATACTTATACAATATGGTACTAAGTACAAAGAGATCAGGAACATGTATCAAAATAAGTAATAAGTACAAATATAAGTATAAAGTAAGGCAATGTATATAAGACACGTAATGTAGGCAAAAAGGGTGATCACTTCACACCAATCGTCTCATGAGTCCAAACTTGTATTTTTTATCAAGAGATCGATATGCGAGAAATGACAAGGTGTGAGTGATTTCCACCGCTTATATACCATTGGACCGGAAGCGGGATACTTCCGGTGAAGGGTGCGGGTGAGCGCAAAGGGGGGAGGAGGGTAAGTTAACACACGTCAACATGGGTAGTTTTAAGACCCTCGACTCGCTTGAACAATCTACTTATTTAGTAACTGTCAAATCTGTGCGCTCCGAACTATTCAGGATTTCGCTTGTCTGTTTGTTCTACAAGAGTGCGCACCTTTCTCCGCACGTAGGCAAGATTACATATAGTGGACGGGCGTTACTGCTTAACATTGTTACAATACATACATAGACAAGAAATATGAACATAGTTATGTAATACAAAGGAACACAATTCTATAACATAATTACACATATGACGTAATATCTAATATTACGTTACAATCTCCATCTCTTTCTCTCTCTCTCTCTCTCTCTCTCTCTCTCTCTCTCTCTCTCTTTCTCTCTCTCTCTCTCTCTCACACACACACACACACACACACACACACACACACACACACACACACACACACACACACACAGACACGCACTCACACAAATTAACACACTGTTCTTTGGATAAACCTTGATGATAGAGAGGCCTGGCCTTCCTTTGTTGTTGTCTCCGTTTTTGTGGCCTTTGTAATCCAGAAGACTTTGTCCGACTGCCTTGTCCAGCGTCGTGAGGCCTCCGAGCCTTTGTGGCCTTTGTGACAACGATATGACGCTGGAAATCGTGCCATTTGATAATAATGATGTTGATGATTATTGTAATAATAATGATAATAAAGATTATAATAATGGTGATGATGATAATAATAATAATAATAATAATAATAATAGTAATAATAATAATAATAATAATTATAATAATAATGATAATTATAATAATAATAATAATAATAATGATAGTGATAATAATGATAATAATAGCGATAATAATAATTATGATAATGATAGTAATAATGATAATAATAATAGCGAAAATAATGATAATAACAGAATCATAACAATAATGATAATAGTATAATGGTGATTACAATGCTTGTTTAATTACACTGGGGAACACTCATTTTGTTGCATTTAAAAAAAGACTTTTCTATAGTCAACTTGAGTGTGCTGATTTCAAATCTGAAGTCGGGTTTTGTCTGCAAGCTACAGATTTTATGCAATTTGACATTTTTATTTATTTTTTAAATTTTCGTTATTATAGGAAATTGCAATATCAGCCACAATTCTTTTGTTCACTTGAATCTTAAAACAGTATGAAAGCCATTTCTGTACATTTATTAAGGCAAAAGAAACAGAACATTAACAGAACATCTATCCCAAAGTTAGATTAGCATCCTTCAGAACATCACCACAGCTGATGGAAGCTTATCAATTTCTTTGTGTATTTTTTCAGGCAGGAATTTGCGTTTGTAACTTTTGCGTTTGTGCATTTCATCTGGGCAATTTCGTTTAATGCTCCAGCAGTAGTCAGCCAACATACTTTTGTCCCAGCGCCCTTGGTAGCGTTCTTCCATGATCTTTAGGTCTTGGTGGAATCGTTCTCCTTGTTCGTCTCACAGGGAACTGATCAAGGTGGCTGTTCAAAAAATGAAGCTTGATGCTCATGTTGCACCCGAGATCACGAAAAGCGAGGAGCATTCTGTTCACAAGTTCACTGTAGTTCTCCGCCTTATTGTTTCCAAGGAAGTTCTGAACGACTGCCACAAAGGATAACCATGCTGCCCTTTCTAAAGCGGTCATCTTAGCAACAAACTGATCATCACGAATTAGGGTTCGAATCTGTGGGCCATCAAACACACCTGCTTTGATCTTCTCAAATGATAACCCTGGTAAAGCTGTGATGATGTGTTGGAAACATTCACCTTCGGTTTCCAGTGCCTTGACAAATTGTTTCATCAAACCTAATTTGATGTGAAGAGGAGGAAAGATGATCTTATCTCTGTTTACAATTGGGTCTTGTATGATATTTGGCATGCCTGCTTCAAGGGTGTCACGAATAGGCCAGTCCTTCTGGACCCAATGTCTGTCTCGTGCTCGGCTGTCCCACATACAGAGGAAACATGGAAACTTGGTGAAACCTTTCTGTTGTCCAAGAAGAAAGTTGACCATCTTTAAGTCTACACAAATTATCCAATTGTGCTCATGATACTTTAATAAGTCCATGACCATTCTCATATCATCATAGTCTTCCCGCAAATGCACTGAGTGACCGACAGGTACTGCTCCATAAACATTGCCATTATGTAAAAGAACACACTTTAGACTGCGTTTTGAACTGTCTAAAAAGAGTCTCCATTCAGCAGGACTATAGTAAGGTACACCCAGTTCTTTGAGAAGCCCTGGGATGACATGGCAGTAAACAAACTGTCTGTCTTTTGAAAAGAAGGTCACAAAAAGCTGGTCACGCTTTCTGAAATATGATACTTTAACAGAGTGATCAACAAGATTTCTGCCTTGTAATCTTGATGCCAAAAGCTCTGCTGTTTTCTTTGAAAGACCTAAATCCCGCACTAAATCATTCAGTTCAGCCTGGGGAAGAGGCTTAGGGACGGGGAAAGGTTCAGTGTCTGAAGAACAGTCCTCCGATTGTGAACACTTTTCTGACAATTCACTGTCACAGCTGTCTTGCTGGCTTGTATCATGTCCAATGTCTTTATCGTCCAATGAAGGCAAGCCTTTGAAAACTGGAACAGGTACTTCTTCAGAGTGCGGAACAGGCCGAATAGCTGAGGGAATGTTCGGATACGTAATCTTATGTCGGTTTTTCTTCCCAACACCCGTTGTGTTTACCATGCAGAAATAACAGTCAGTTACATGGTTGGTGGGTTGGTTGCGTTTTCCTTTGGTCCAGTCTCGAAGCATTTCCTCACAATTGTGGCACACAACATGAGGAGCCCATTGCTTGTCTTGATCACCAAGATGAACTTCAAAATATGCCTTGTAGGCACGCTTGACGAACGAGGATATGTTACGTCTCTGACGATTGAGTGTGTAGCATCCACATATGTAGCAGAAGGCATCAGGCTTGTTTCTGCAATGATGTCTCATTCTGGAAGCCATGTTTTGAACTGAAACAAAAGAAGAATGATCAAAATATTAGAAGCTATCTATATATATGGACGTTAAAATGCTTATACATGGTTTACGCAAGTTCACATATGTACAATTTCATTAACCTCAAATTGCATACAAACTAGAGCTTGTAGAGAAAAACTAATTTCAGATTTGAAATTAGCGCCTAAAACTCTTTCAAAATCCGTTAAAATATCCAATGCAACTCAAAGTTACTGAAAAAGTGTTCCCCTGTGTTATCAGATACGTTGATATATATATATATATATATATATATATATATATATATATATATATATATATATATACATATATATGTACCTCCCTCCCTCCCTCCCTACCTCCATCCCTCCTCACCTCCCTCTCTCCTTCCCTCCCATGTTACCAACGCCCCCACCCGCCCATGGGTCCACCCAACCCAACCCAACCCAGCATAACCCAACCTCAGTATACCCAACCCATCCCGACCTAATCATAACCAGATACAACCCAACCCAGTATAACTTAACCCAACCCAACCCAACCCTAGTATAACACAACGCAACCCATCCCAACCTAACTATTACCCAATACAACCCAACCCAGTATAACTTAACACAACCCAACTTAACCCAATATAACCCATCACAACCTATTCCAACCTAACCATAACCCAATACAACCCAGCCCATTATAACTTAACCCAACCCAACCCAGTATAACTTAACCCAACCCAACACATAACCTAACCCAACACAACCTAACCTAGCATAAAACAACTCAATTCAACCTAACCCAGTATAACACAACACAACCCATCCCAACCTTACCATAACCCAATACAACCCAACCCACTATAACTTAACACGAACCAGCATAACCCAACCTAACCCAATATAACACAACCTAACCCATCCCAGCCTAATCATAACCCAATACAACCCAACCCAGTACATCTTAACACAACCCAGCATAACTCAACCTAACCCAATATAACCCAACCCAACCCATCCCAACCTAACCATAACCCAATACATTCCAACCCAGTGCAACTTGTCCAACACAACATAACCCAGCCCAGCCTAACCCAATACAACCCAGTCTAACCTAACCTAACCCAACCCAGTACAACTCAACCCAACCCACCCTTACACAACCCCAACCCAACGCAACCCAAAAGAACCCAATAGTAAGCTATCCGAACATTTTGTCATAAATGAAATAGAATATTAGCATTAGTATTATTTTTAATATAAACACCGAGTTGAGGAAGTGACCAATGATATATCAAGTCAGTTTAGCTCCACACACACACACACACACACACACACACACACACACACACACACACACACACACACACACACACACAAACACACAAAATCACACAATCACACACACACGCACAAAATCACAGACACTCACACACACATACACACTCTCACACACACACACACACGCACACATACACAAACACTCACACACACATACACACTCTCACACACAGAGATACACACACACACGCACACATACACACACTCTCACATACACGCACACATACACACACACACATGTACACGCGACCTTCCTGAAGACGCAAATCTGTCATCGCGACCTCCTCCTCCAGGAAGGTCTTCCTCGCCCAGGAACCCTTCGAGTCTCCGGGGAGGGAAAAATGATTTCAGACAGGATTCTGGACTCCTCCGCCGCCTTTTCGACCGCCTCCCCCTCCTCCTCCTCTTAGGATGTTCCACCTGTCTTCGGGATCTTCAATCGTCGCCGATTAAATCCTGCCACCCAAAGGACCGCCAGTGTATGGGCTCGCCCTCCAGCAGGAAGGACCTGCTGGTGCTGCGAGCCTATGGACGTCGAGGACGCGCAGTCCATCGGTGGTGAACCGATGGAGTTCGACGTTCCTTGGTTCTCCTCCGAAGAACCATTGGAACTAATGGAGGTCGACGACTTCGACTACGTGTCGAAGGACGAACCAATGGACGTCGACTGAATCGCTCCTCGAAGACATCAACCTCTTCGAGGGAGCGATGGACCCTCGCCCTCGAAGACATCAACCTCTTCGGGGGACCGATGGACTGCGCGACTCGAGGATCGTCAAGTTCGGGGAGATGTTCCCCTGCCGCTCCACGAGGTACTTCGGGATGAAGACTCGTGCCGGTCGGCAGAAGAAGAGGCCGAGGATGACCTCGGCAGAAGAAGAGGCCAAGGTTGACCTCAACAGAAGAAGAGGCCAAGGTTGACCTCAACAGAAGAAGAGGCCAAGGTTAAACTTGGCAGCTGGGAGGCCATTCTTATACGACGCACGCTGAATGGTCTCCGGGAAATATATCTTCGTCGTTCATGCTTCCATGGAGATCCTGATTGTCTCGATCGTGTTTGCAAGGAATTAAAATGGAAAAAAAAAGTTAATGTGGTTGACATGATGACGGAGGAAAAGAAGAAAAGAAATATTTTCGGCATTTTTGGGTCAATGAAATAGTCTGTCGGACCTCCCCTGCAAAAAAGAATAAATAGATAAATAAAAAATAAAATAAATAAATAGATAATAATAATAATGAAAATAATAATCATAATAATAATAATAATAATCCGCATCTTAATAAAATCATCTACCGGCAGGTTGAACAAAGAGCAGACCGCTTGATATCCTTTACTGTCCGTTCTCTTCGCATCAAGACGCAAGCAAAATTCCTCTTCACCAATAATATCTTTCAGCCGGTTCTCGACTCTTTCTGCATCCTTGATCGCAAATTCCCGTTTGTGATGGTGTGGGGACATCTGTTCCCTCTTCAGCCAAATTTTGAAGAACATTTGATGCTTTCCTTCTTGACCAGGACACTTTTGACACCAGCTTGGCACCAGACTCTGTTGCGTCATATTTTAGTTTCATGAGAGGAAACTCTTCTGCAACATCAGAACCAGTGATCTTACTTTCTTCTTCTACTTCTTCTTCTTCACTACTACTACTACTCAACTTTTGCACTTGAGTTGTTGACGGTTCTGATGAATTTCTTGGCCGTTTCGAAGGCTGGATCCTTGACACAGGACACGAGCCACCCCACTTTCTCAGTCGTGTGTCACACTCGGCCTCCTGATTCTGTTTGTTTTCTGTAAAGTTCTTTGTCTTCACTGCAAAGCCAGTTTCCACCCCCTTTTGTAATATTCAAAAGATGAGTGAGATTTCTTTCAAATTCTTCATTTTGCCGCTTTCTATATTTTTCACACACTTTCACTATCTTGTCAACCTTTGCAGACTGAAACTTGCTGCTTAGAAAGAATGGGGAAGCTGATTTTCTCCCAAAGCTTCAGCAGTTCTTCAGATATCTTCCTCATTCGGTCAGCTTGCACTTTGAGTTCATCGTACAACTCCAAAAATCTAACAACATATATATATATATATATATATATATATACATACACACATATATATATATATATATACATACACACATATATATATATATATACACATATATATATATATATATATATATACACAGTATATATATATCCGTATGTGTAGTCATGTGTCATATACTTCTTATCCGCTTCACATTACCTCATCATAGCAATCCGATTAAATAAAAAATAAACTGTAATTTGCATCATTCCATTAAACGTGACAGCTTGCATTGCGACCCTCGAATCCTCACACTCGCCCGAACTCCAGAAATAGTCATTCAAATCTTTTCATTTACGCTTGATTTTCGTTCATTCCCCCCATTAACTCGCCATTCAACCCCGGGACGAAAAATAAAGATGACCGTCCGATATAATACGCATCATTTCAGGGCTCGAACTGGGGTAATATATTCTAAATTAAACTCTGCGTTTATCGCTTACCTTTCAATACGGTTTCGCCCCACGCTCTCGTCGGATGTTTTCATACTTGCCGTCAGTCAATTTTAATCAACTTTTGGGCCGGTCTGTGGGTTGAACGGGGGTTCTGGGGGTCGGGACCCCATGTACAAGCCAGATGGGACCCTTGGCTGAATGGAATCGTCCTGTTTTGGGCCACAAAAAGAGCTGAAGTGACTGTTACTGCCATGAAGGTGAGCAGGCCTTTGACACAAGCTTAATTAAGTTTTACCCAAAGGTCCTCCCAATCTGCTGAATAAAATCGCCTGCCGACAGGAACCAGAACAAAATCAGTCAAAATCACCAGGATTTAACGTCCAAATTTGACCCACTGCAGGACCTTCGGCCTAACCCGTGTGTGACGGTACAGCCTAAGGAAAGATATGTTTTACGTAGCCCTTATTGGTCCTGGGTCACTTCTGAATGTCCCCAAAAGATACATTGTGACGATATCCTTATCCCCGCCACGGGGTGAGGAAGCACAAGCGAGATTGCTGTAATTACTACATCCATACATGCAGTTCCCTGATGTATTCATACACTGATCAAATTGTGTTTATCTTCGAATGAATATATACATAGACTTCGGGGACCCCAAGATGGCGCCGGCCTTAACTGGTTTGGCAGACTAGTATTGGGTTGAGAGAGAGAGAGAGAGAGAGAGAGAGAGAGAGAGAAAGAAAGAGAGAGAGAAAGAGTGAGTGTGTGTGTATGTGTGCATGTGTCATAGAGATAGACAGAAGAAAGAGAGGCTGTGAGTGTGTGTATATGTGGTAGAAAGAAAGAGAAAGAGAGTGTGAGTGAATGAGAGTGAGTGTGTGTGTATGTGTGCGTGTGTCATAGAGATAGACAGAAGGAAAGAGAGGATGTGAGTATGTGCATGTGGTAGAGAGAGAGAGAGAGAGAGAGAGGTTTAGTGTCGTATCAGATTGAGGAAATTCTCATCATCCCGTCAAGTTTAAGAATTAACTTAGTGGCACTTGAGAGTAAGAGAAAGATGCTCAGTGTGACATACTGAGAAAGAGATGCTCAGTGTATTGCGAGGCTGAGATATAGTCTCAGTGTTTTGCTTATCTAAGGGTTCAGTATCAGTCGAGATTGAGAGATATTCTCAGTTGTGCAACTCTGAGACAAGGGCTCAGTGTTAAATCAGGCTGAGAGAGAAGATATCCTTGTCTTCTCAGGCTGAGAGAAATATCACGGCCATCTCAGTGTCGTTCGAGGCTCAGACTTGTTCTCAGTGTCATGCCAATCTGAGACGAAATCTTAGCATGTCGGAAAGATGAGAGATAGACTTTCAGATTTTTTTTTTATGTGGCTGAGAATAATTCTCACTGTCATGTCAGTCTGAGAGATGATAGGGCTTCGGTATCCATCCAGGTTGAGAAAAATTCTCATTTCCACGTCATTCTGAAAGAAATTCTCAGTGTCATACCAATCTGAAAAAACAGTATAAAAGCAAAACGAGGCTTTCCGTACCCCCTACAATTCTGAGAAAAATTCTCACTATCATATCACTGAGAAAGCTTCTCAAAATTACACCATTCTGACAGAAGTCTTCCAAAACCCGAAAGATATATTAGTTTTCCATATCCACTACAAGTCAGAGAAAGTTCTCAATATCACACCACTCTGAGAATAATTCTCACTATGACACCACTCTGAGAAAAATTCTCAGATCTTCCCAGTCCCAAAAGAGAGAGATAGGCTTTTCGTATCCGCTACAAGTCAGAGAAAATTCTCAATATCACACCACCCTGAGAATAATTCTCAATATGACACCACTCTGAGAAAAATTCTCAAGACTTCCAAGGCCCGAAAGAGAGAGATGGACTCTCCGTACCCCGTACAAGTTAGAGAAAATACTCAATAGCATACCACTTTGAGAGAAATTCTCAAATCTTCTCAGGCTCAAAAGAGAGATATACTCAGAGCTCAGTGTCCAGAGGCGTATCCTTTGATGGGCATCCGGGCATTTCTTTGTTTTGTTTCCAAAACGTTTTATCAACGTTTTCGTTGTACCGAAAGGAAACGTTGGTTCCTTTGAGCAATTCTCTACTTGAGACGTCCTATCGTCGTGATTGCTTTGTGCTTCGCTGAGCGGGAAGCTTCGAACAGGATTCGATCTTCGTGTTGGAGGAACAGGAGTGAAACCTTTAGTAAAACGTTTACTGAAACGCTTGTTGAAACGTTTACTGAAACTTTTTTTTTTTTTTTTTCAGGCTGAACATGAGACGGGAACGGCAAGAATAGAATTATTTCTCAATTGGTCCCTTCCTTGGCAAGGAAACCACTAAGTCAACCTAACCTAACCTAATGTAATCTAACATGACCTAAATTCATCTAACCTCATCTAATCAAACATAACCTTATCTAGCCCAACTTAACCTAACTCAACCTGAATCAATCTAATCTAATTTAACGAACTTAAAATAACCAGCCTAATCCAACCTAGCCCAGCCCAACATAACCCCGCTCAACCAAACCTAACTTAACCCATTCTAACCCAATCTAAACCAACCTAACCAACCCCCACCAACTCAACCTAACTCAACCTAACCCACCGCAACCCAACCCAACCCAGCCTAACCCAACCTAACCCAACTTAACCCCACCAACTCAACCTAACTCAACCCAACTCAACCCACCGCAACCCAACCCAATCCAACCCAACCCAACCTAACTCAACCCAACCCAACTCAATCCAGCCTAGCCTAACCAGCATAACCCAACCTCATTCATTAGTAACATTTCTTAAACCGAATAAAATCGCCTGGCGGCAGCCAGAATAAAATTATAAAACGAAAAACGAGAGAGTGAAGACCTTCTTGCTCGGCACCGTCCCTCTCCTCAGCTGAATAAAATTGTCTGGATTCAACCAAAATGAAATGTATAAAGAAGCGCGACTGGTGGCACGGGATTCGAACAACAATGTTCGACTGTTCTCCCCGAGTTCGATCCCGAACCTCGGACTCCGTCGTCCCTGCCGGTAAACGATTTTATTGATAGTGGACCAGGAAAAGATTATATATATATATATATATATATATATATATATATATATATATATAGTTGTGTATGTTTAAGACAGATTGAACATTTTTAGAAGCTCTGCCAAGGGATTCGAACCCTGACCTGTGCGTGATTATGACCTGATGAAGAATGTAGTACCACATTTGTCGATCACATGAAAAATACAGGTTGGAGCAGAAAAGACTGGAGACAGGGAATCCACATATTTCGACTGCAAACAGCAATCCTCCTCAGTAGACACAGAGCAGAGAGAAGAGAGAGCTACTCAAGTAGCACCCTTGACAAGAATAGGGTAACACTGGGAGATCTCCCTACCCTATATTGCTTACTCAGCTCAAAGACATTTGCTCCCTGACCCCACATAACGATTGAGCTGAGTAAGGAGAACAGGGAAGGGACCTCTCCCAGTGTTCCCCAATTTTTGCCAAGGGTGCTATATAAGTACCTTTCTCTTCTCTGTGCTCTGTATCTACTGAAGAGGATTGCAGTTTGCGATCGAAATATGTAGATTCCCTGTTTTTGCTCCAACTGTGGTTTTCACGTGATATATGTTTATACATGTATATATATATATATATATATATATATATGAGTGGAAAGGGTGATAAGGTAAACGCCAAAAAACCGTTGGAGTTTTATTACTAACGTTTCGTCCTTAAAGGACTTCCTCAGAGGAAGTGCTTTAAGGACGAAACGTTAGTAATAAAACTCCAACTTTTTTTTTTTTTTTTTTGCGTTTACCTCATCACCCTTTCCACTCATTCCGTCATACATATTTCAACACACACACACAAACACACACACACACACACACACACACACACACACACACACACACACACCCGGTGGCGGATTGGTAAGGCACTGGCCTCACAAGCCGGAGAACCGGGGTTCGATTCCCCGGCCGGGCGGAGACAAGTTGGGTTTGTCTCCTTTCACGTGTAGCCCCTGTTCACCTAGCAGCGAGTAGGTACGGGACGTTAGTCAAGGAGTTGTGACCTTGCATTCCCGGTGTGTGGAGTGTGAGGTCTACGTCTCAGACCTACCCAGAGATCTGCTAATAATGAGCTCTGAGCTCACTGCCGTAGGGTGGTGTCTGGCTGTCTGGAAAAGAGGCTGCAGCAGATCCGAGGTGAATACACACACACACACACATATATATATATATATGGAAATAAACTCTCCTACTGGGATTCGAACCCTCGCCTGAGCGGCTGCTTTTTATAAGACGTTTTGTAGGATCGTGGTGGCGTGATGGTACGGTCTTCCTCTTATAAAAAGCAAGCCGCTCAGGCGAGGGTTCGAATCCCAGTAGGAGAGCTTATTCCCAAATGTCATAATGACAAAAAAAAAAATATATATATATATATATATGTGTATATATATACATATTAGGGTATTACTTGCTAATAGCAAACATGCCAAATGAATCAGTTGAAGAGCGAAAATAATGGCGTGGACGGATGCCACCCTGAACTTTGACTTTCAAGGTCATTTTCAAGGTCAAACGGCAAAAATGAGCTAAAACGAGTATTCTTTTTTTATTTAGTAAAATCAAAGCATGCTTGGTAATTCTAGGCTTTACGGTTACATAATGTTTGAAATGGAATTCACGGAAGCCTTGTAATTATTCTACACACAAATTATCACACTTAAATATATACACATAAAAAAATTGAGTTTGTCACAATTGCTATACTCTTCTCTTTTCAGTAATTTCAGTTAATATAAATATGTCTTTATGGACTGAATAAAATGTGTAAGTTCAAATGAACCATTTACATTCTCTGGGACTGCTGTGTTACAGCAGGTTGGAGCATCACAGCCACAGACCGGAATAACATAAGAACATAAGAATGAAGGAGACTGCAAGAGACCATAAGGCCTACACTAGGCAGCTCCATATCCATCACCACCACTCATCCCCATCTATAAAGTTGTCTAACCGTTTCTTAAAACAACTGATGGTTTCAGCGCTCACTAACTACATGGTTACTGTTCTATTCGTTGACCACCCTATTAGTAAACCAATTCTTGCCTATTTCCTTCTTAAATCTAAATTTCTCCAGTTTAAATCCATTACTGCGAGTCCTGCCATGTTGTTTTAATATGATGACCTATTTTGTATCACCCTTGTTAAAGCCTTTGATCCACTTGAACACCTCTATTAGATCACTCCGCACTCTGCGTCTTTCCAGAGAGTGTAAGTTAAGGTGCCTAAGCCTCTCTTCGAAAGGCAAAATTCTCGAGTCCATGTATCTTTATGTCATTCTTCTCTGCACTCGAGCAGCTTTTTCTCTAACAGGTAGTGGGAGTCTCTCGGTTATTGCATGTATTGGATAGTACTTCATCTTTCTTACTGTTCCAGAGATCATCAGTACTTTAGCTGCCTTCCTTGGCATAAAGTGTAAGAGAAACAACATCACATCTAAATCACCAGACTCGATAAGTAGCCTTTCATATCCTTCACTGACTGCCTCACATGAATGGAGAATAAGTCTTGTATTAGCGTCTTCATTATTTCCTTGAAGTCTGACAGCTTGCCTTCTTGTTGATCTGGCTTCAGTATCTTAAGAGACTCCATCTCCAGGCACAAGCTCAAAGCTAACTGGAAGATCCACACTCTTCAGCGTGGGGGCCTTAGACAGTAACATGGCAAGGTCTGTCTTGTTCACTTCCAAGGCCATGAAACTATTCCAGACCTGAGACAGTGGGACATCTGGGCGACCAATGGTCTTGTGAACTGGTTTCCTCTTACCCACTTGCTTTGGTCCAGTAGCAGTCTTGATTCCTCTTCAATACAGTGGCCAAACACTACGCCATCTCTCGTTATGGGTTCTCCAAATTGGTGTGTCATATTGCGTGTAAAGACCTTAGCATAGTCACCTAATATTTGGTACCCATGAGGTCTTCCAAGTGTCTGAATAAGTGCATGTCCAGCATACAAGTCTTTATGTCAGGAACTGGAAGCTCTGTGGGTTCACTTATTCCAGCTATCAGGATACTGACAAGGTCTGGCTATGTTGTCGAGTTCATCTGACCTTCAGGTTTGGTCAAGGACAGGGGAGCAGGGGACATATCATCCTTGACAATAGATTCCATTTCCACTGATCAACCTACAGTGACAACATTCAGCAACCGCTGCAACAGCTTTCTGTCAGTCTTTATACATTTCAACACACACTGCCGAGTGAAAATGGCTTTTTTTGTACATAATTGGAAAAGTTTTTGAGTAGTGCCTTCTGAGAGCGGCATGGAACTGTACACTTCTATTAGTGAGCCGTTGTTTAACATTAGCTACGAGCTGTTGCTTGCTTCGATATTCAGCTGTGAGGAGATCAGTGACCTCATCAAATGGTGGTCTTTGATTGCTAATGATACAAGAGGTACACATCTCTCCTTCTTCACATTCTTCAAAGGATTACTAAGGATTACAAAGGCGGAGCATGCCGACAGGAGACCTTTTGGTCCATAACTAGGTCGGATGCGAAAAAATATATATATAAATGATAAAAAAAATAGATAAAATAAAATAAAAATTATAATAATATAGATAATAATAAATGAAATAAATAATACATAGGTATAGTTAAATGATAAACAAACAGGTAAATAGTAAATAATAATAAACTGACAAATAAAAAACAATAAATGGAAATCAAGCAAATAATAAATAAACAGACAAATAATAACAAACAAATAATCAAATAATATAAAATAAATGGCAGTCATTACAGCATCTTGCTTAAATGTTTATCTAAACGAATCTTAAAGCTTCGAACTGAACTACATTGCACTGCCTCTGCAGGAAGTTTATTCCATTCATTAACTACACGGTTGGCGAAGTTGTTTCTACCCACTTCTGAAAATATTGAATCTTTCCAGTTGCTTTGCAAGTTTCTTCATGTCATCAACATCACGTTTTGTGTGATGCAAGATCATCATAACGGGTCAAAATGGGTTTCATCATCATCATCTTCCGGACTAAAAATATATCTGGTGTCCTGTGAAATGCGTCATCGTTGTGTCCATGTAATACAGAACTTGTCTCTGTCTTGGTCTTTCCCTGTGATATTACAAAGGATTACAAAGGCGGAGCATGCCGACAGGAGACCTTTTGGTCCATATCTAGGTCGGATGCGAAAAAAAATCATAAAAAAGAAAAAAAACAATAATAATAATAATGATAATAATAATAATGTATCAAATAAAATACATAAATAAACACATAGGCACAGTCAAACAACAAACAGGTAAATAGTAAATAATAATAAATTGATATATAACTAATAATAAATGAGAATCAGATAGACAAATGATAACAAAACAAAAACAAATAATATCAAATAAATATATAATCATTACAGCATCTTGCTTAGGTGTTTATCTAAATGATGTCATTCTCCATTTTGAAAGTTCTGTTCACCCACTCAGGGCTCTGGGGCCGAATTTATAAAAGATCCTAGCCCCTAAGTCTAGACATAGATCTTCAAAATGGCGGAGATTTTAACCCAAATCCCTATGTCTAGACCTAAAGGCTTATGTCTAGACATAAGCACTTATGTCGCCGACATAAGGATTTAGGTGTAAAATCTCCGCCATTTTGAAGATTTATGTCCAGACTTAGGTGGTTAGGATCTTTGATAAAATGCGTCCCCTGATTTGCAGAAGCCTGGTTGAGGCACCATCATCTTCGTCTCTTCAAAAAAAAAAAAAAAAAAAAAAAAAAAAAAAAAAAAAAAAAAAATCCTATTCAGCATAATTCACCTCTGGTCCTGCCGTCTCAAACCTTCTCAAATCTGGAAGGTAGACAGGTCCCCCGTCTTGCATAATTCACGTGTTCATGGACAGTTACCCCCTTTGCGGCGAGTGCAAATTCAAGCTACCATCCCTCGTGGCCATGATGAAGTCCAGCAAAATTTGTGTTATGTCCATATGTTCTGTCCGCAATCTGAGGACCGGGTTGTTTGAGTGTGTTGTTGAAAATATGTACATTTTTGGTTTAATTGTGGATTTCAACAGTTCGAAATACTAAATAGTCACTTCCAATAGATAAAACAATGTCGTTTTATAAGCTTCTTTAGGCAAAGAGAGCTATCACAAAAAAAAAAAAAAAAATTGAACTACAGTGACCTTCATGATCTTCAAAATGACCTATAAATTCAAAATTTTGAGATGGCATCCACCTCCCCCCCCAAAAAAAAAAAAATCTAGCGTTTTTTACTTATTCGAGTTCGACTGGTCCACTGTAAGCCACGAAGGAATTGACTAAAGCGACCGGACGTTTCATATCCGGGTGAGATAATTGCTGTACATTCCCCCGGAACCTCCCGGACTCCTCCTCCCCTCCTCCCCCCGAACGCTCCCCCCTCCTCCCCCCCGGACGCCTTCCCCTCCTCCCCCCGGACGCCTTCCCCCCTCCCCCGGACGCTTTCTTCCTCCTGGATGCCTTCCTCCCCCCCTCGGACACCTTCCTCCCCCCCCGGACGACTTCCCCTCCCCCCGGACGCTTTCCTCCCCCCGGACACCTTCCCCACCGGACACCTTCCCCTCCCCCACAGGACCCCTCCCCCACAGGACGCCTCCCCCCCGGGTGCCTTCCTCCCCCCCCGGACACCTCCCTCCCCCCCCGGACACCTCCCTCCCCTCCCGGACGCTTTCCTCCCCCCTCCCCCCTCCACGGACGCCCAGGACATGTCACCTAACCCAGACATGGTGTCCAATGTATAAATGCAGTACGACATATGGAATACACGGCACACGCGGCCCCGGAAGAGCTCTGTTCTGGGGAATACATTAATGTATTCCGGGCCCTGTTCCGGGGAATACATAAATGTATTCCGGCTTGAATATCCGGTATGACGGATTCGGTTCTCCCACAAAGGCGGGGTGGGGGGAAAGGGGGGAGGGGTCGTTGGGGGGGCGTAGTTGAAGGGAATGGAGTTTGGGTAAGGGGTGATGATGATAACATTATTGATAATAGTAATAATATACTGTATGATAGTAATGATAATATACAATAGTAATGATAATAATGATAATATTAATAATATTATTATTATGATGATAATAATAATAATAGATATAATAATAATAATAATAATAATAATAATAATAATAATAATAATAATAATAATAATAATAGATATAATAATAATAACAATAATAATAACAATAATAATAACAATAATAATAATAATAATACATGCATACATACATACATAAATATACCATAGGCTTTTTTCCCCCTTACAAGGGAGGTAGCCAAAAAAACAAAACTAAGGCATAAAATCCACTTCCACCCATTCCACCCCCCACATACTCCACTCCCATTTATCAATAGTGATGATCATGATAACAGAGATGATAATGGTAATCAAAGAATGATAATTATATCAACAATGATTGATAATAATGATAATGAAGTAGACCAAAAAATGATATAGACGGGATGCAGTGAAAAATCTATGTAAACCAACAAGGGACCAATTGGGCCATACGATGGCTGACAGTAGAGATAGAGAGGGAGAGAGAAAGAGAGAGAGAGAGAGAGAGGAAAAGAAAGAGAGGGGAGATAGCGAGAGAGTGATAGAGAGGGAGAGGGAGAAAGAGTGAGATAGAGATAGAGAGGGAGAAAGAAAGAGATAGAGAGGGAGAGAGAGAGAGTGAGGAAAAGAAAGAGGGGGAGATAGGTAGATAGAGAGAGCGAGAGGGAGATAGAGAGGGAGAAGGAGAAAGATTGAGAGAGATAGTGTGAGAGAGAGGGAGGGAGGGAGAGAGAGAAAGAAAGAGAGGAAAAAGGAGAGAGAGGGAGAGATAGAGTGAGATAGAGAGAGAGGGAGAGAAAGAGAGAGAGAGAGCGATAGGGGGGAGGGGGAGGGGAGTGGGGTGTGTGGGAATGAATCCGAGGCATCAAAGCGAAACATTCTTGAATGCTGTGACTGTTTCAGTTCTGTTTCAGTCCTGTTTCAGTTTTCAGTTGTGTCCGTCCGGTCTGTTTTCCGCCGGTCTGCCTCCCCGGCCCATAATGGGACGCTTTCACAGTGGCCGGTCCTTCGTTTGATAGACTACAAACGAACAGGCCTACCAACCTTTTCGCTGCCAGTAATACCAACCCTAGCAAAAAAAAAAAAAAAAAAAAAAGACGGCAGACGCCGAATGCAGGCTGGCCAACCTTTCTTTTTTGGGTGATCCAGGGCTGCCAATTACGTCAAAGCGGTGGGACTCTCAAATGGGTAAACATTAAATACATTGTAGTCAGTGATACCAATCTCGGAAAAAAATGGGCCGTCCGCTTTGGGTGACACTGAATACAGGCTTGCCAACCTTTCGCAATCAGTGTTGCCAACCGTACATTAATGCAGTCAAGGACCTGAGCTCAGTCCGGGGACTAGGTACCAGCCTACGGGGTTTCACACTAGTGGGGGGGTTGTTTGGAAATGTGGGAGTTTTGTCTTAGGGTGTGGGTGTGTTGTGGGTGAGGTTGTGAGGGGTTGTTGGGTGTTGTTAGGGATTATTGGGGTTGTGGGGTGTTGTTGTAGGGTTGTGGGTTTTGTAGGGGGTTGTTAGGGGTTGTGGGGTGTTGTTGGGTTGTGGGTTTTGTAGGGGGCTGTTAAGGGTTGTGGGGGTTGTTAGGGGTTGTAGGGGCTGTTTGGTGTTGTAGGTGGCTGTGGGGTTGTTGGGGGTTGTGGGGTTGTTAAGGGTTATTGTGTGGTTGTAGGGGTTGTGGGGTTGTTAAGGGTTATTATGGAGTTGTGGGGATTGTAGGGGGTTGCGGGTTCTTAGGGGCCGTTTGGGTTTGTGGGGTTGTGGGTTGTGGGGGTTGTTGGGTTTGTAGGGGGTTGTTGGGTTTGTAGGGGGTTGTTAGGGGTTGTTTGGGGTTGTGGAGTTTGTAGGGGTTTGTGGGGTTGTTAAGGGTTATTGTGGGGTTTGTAAGGGTTGTTAGAAATTCTGGGGTTGTGGGGTTGTGCACCTCTTATAGCAGTGCCACTAGGATGCAGGCAACCTAGGTTGCGAGGTTGCAAAGAGGTTAGAATTTGGGGGAACGTATCACAGTGTTATTTCGTACGAAAAAACACACCGACAACCGCGGAGGTTGTGAGTTACAACCGGCAGGTGTTTTTGGACTTCAGGACTTCAGCGCAGGAAAACCGCCTTTGTTTTATTTCAGGATTCAGTTTTGTTTTTTACTTTTATTCTGCATTATTCCTTTATCCATTTATTTATTTATTGATTTATTATTCTTTTGTTTTTTATTTGATTATTTTTATTATTATTATTATTTTTTTTTTTTTTTTGGGGGGGGAAAGAGGTCCAGACGATTCGATTTTTTTTAATTTATTTATTTATCTATCTATTTTTTATTGTTTATTTTATTTTATTTCATTTTATTTTTTATTTTTTATTTATTTATTTTGTTTTGTTTCTCTTCTTCCGGGTCATATTTTCTTTGTCTCTTTGTCTCTCAGTCTTTCTCTTTTGTCTCTCTCTTTGTCTATCTCTTTTATCTCTCATTGCTTCCTCCTTCTCTCTCTCTCCCTCTCTATCTCTCTGTCGGTCTTTCACTCGCTCTCTTTCGGTCTCCTTACTTTCTCTCTTTCTCTCTCTCTATCTCTCTATCTCTCTCCTTGCTCTCTCTCCCTCTCTCTCTT
>NC_134791.1:2073095-2075595 GCF_046742065.1 Oratosquilla oratoria | reverse complement strand
TCATCCTCACCCGTGTGGGTTCCTTGCTAACCTGCCAAAACCCCTCCAACCTCACTAGGCCCTACCCTATAATTCCCTGATCATCCAACCCCCTAATCCCCTAATCCCCTGATCGCCCCAAACCCCCTAATCCTCCCAAACCCCCTAATCCTCCCAACCCCCCTAATCCTCCCAAACCCCCTAATCCCCCAAACCCCCTAATCCCCTGATCGCCCCAAACCCCCTAATCCCCCAAACCCCCTAATCCCCTGATCGCTCCAAACCTCCTAATCCCCTAATCACCCAACCCGCCCACCCCTTAATCCCTTGATCGCTTCAACCCGCTCTCCCCCTAATTCCCTAATCCCTTGATCGCCCCAACCCGCCCACCCCTTAATCCCTTGATCGCTTCAACCCGCTCTCCCCCTAATTCCCTAATCACCCCGAACCGCCCACCCCCTAATCCCCCCGATAGCCTCTAACCCCCAAATCCCCTAATCTCCTCATGACGTCATATATTAAATTCATTTGTGTTTATTGATTCAAGTATTTATTCATTTACCTATTTTTTATGTTCATTGATGTATTCTATTTGTACTCATTTATTTCTATTTTATTTTATTTTATATTTTTATTAATTATTTATTGATCTATTTTTAATTTGTCTTATTTGTTTCGATAATCCATTCGTGCAGGATAATCCACTAGTTTTGTGAACGTAATTAAAAAAAAAAAAAAAAAAAGTGACCAACCGCATCCCGTTTTCTTCCATGCACAGCGCCACCTGCCCGCCGTTTGCAATCACAGCCCTCCCCGTTTGTCGCCAGACTTCACCTCCCCATTTGTACAGTCAGGAACGTTTGCACAGGAGCGTTTGATCTCCTAACCTGACCTAACCTGATCTGACCTAACCTTGATCTAACCTTGACCTAACCTAACCAGACCTAACCATCCAATCTGACCTGACCTAACCTAACCTAACCTGACCTAACCTGACCTAACCTAACCTGACCTAACCTAACCTAACCAGACCTAACCATCCAACCTGACCTTACTTGGTATAACCCAGCCTGACCTAATATAACCTAATATCACCTAACCTAAACTAACCTGACCTAACCAACCAAGCATCTGACCTGACGTGGTCTAACCCAACCTGACCTAACCTGACCTAACCAGACCTAACCAACCAAGCTAGACCTGACTTGGTATAGCCCAACCTGACCTAACTTGACCTAACTTAACCTAATTTGACTTAACCTAATCACACACAAGCCCAGGATCTTATCTACGGCCCTTTCCCTCAGGCCCTTACAGGAAGGCCAACAGACCTTCGGAAGGACTCTTGATATATGGAAAAGGGTGTCCTTAAGGCCTTACTTGCGTAAAGGCTGGTCCTAGGCCCTTACAGGAAGGTCAACAGACCTTTGGAAGGACTCTTGATATATGGAAAAGGGTGTCCTTAAGGCCTTACTTGCGAGAAGGCTGGTCCTAGTCCCTTACAGGAAGGCCAACAGACCTTCGGAAGGACTCTTGATATATGGAAAAAGGGGATCCTTGGGCCTTACTTGCGACAAGCTGCTGTTGGCCTAAGGTCCTTACAGGAAGAGCAGGAGGCCTTAGGAAGGACTCTTTATACATGCGTGGAAGCTGATGTTCGTCTTACGGCCTTACAGGAAGGTCAATAGAGCTTTGGAAGGGTGCCTGTAGGACCTTAGCTACTGTGTTCTAGTAAGGCAGTGGAACTAAAATTGACCTTACTGGAAGGCCGTGAAACTCAAATTGACCTTACACAGGAAGGTTGTGGAGCTCAATTTGGCCTTACAGGAAGGCCGTGGAACCCAAATTGGTCGCACAAGGACAGGAAGGACGTGGAACTCAAATTGGCCTTACAGGAAGGCCGTAGAACCCAAATAAGCCTTACAGGAAGGCCAGGAGGTTTTTGGTAAGGTTCACGGTAGGTAAATACATGTCATGAGGGGGGCCCTTCCCTAACCAGAAGTCCTCTTCCTTTCATCCAAAACGTCGTCAGGCGATTTTATTCGTCCCCTTCTGTAGTTAAGGCCCCAAGGCCTTAGTTGTAAGTTCAGGAAGGCCGTTCGTAAGGTCTGTGTTGTTGTTAAGAATTTTAGTTTACCAGCGCTTCTTTCCTTGGGAAATTTTACCTAGAGAGGAAGGACTCTGGTAAGGACTGGAAGGCCGAAGGGACATAGTAAGGACCGGGAAGTTTAAGAAAAGGGTTGATGGCGGTGTGGTAGAGGTGGTAAGGCCTGGCCTGGAAGTCCTCTGGGGTCGTAAGGAAGGCAGGAAGGCCACGGCCGGTAAGTTCAGTAAGGCCGTACATACCTTTTCCCTAAAAAAGATGAAATAAAATAGATAAATAAATAAAATAAAATAAAATAAAATAGATAAAAATGAACAAATAAAAAATAAAAAATAAATAAATAAATAAATGAAAATGAATAAAAAAAAATGAATATAAAAAATAAAAAATAAAATGAAATAAAAATAAAATAAATAG
>NC_134791.1:2063095-2070595 GCF_046742065.1 Oratosquilla oratoria | reverse complement strand
TTTTCATCTCTCCGTTTCTTCGTCTCTCTCACTCCTCATCCCTCGCTCTCTCTCTCTCTCTCTCTCTCTCTCTCTCTCTCTCTCTCTCTCTCTCTCTCTCTCTCTCTCTCTCTCTCTCTCTCTCCCTCTCTCCTCCCCATGACGTCATCAGGAGGCTATTCGCCTCCTAACTGCAATATACACAGGAGAAAGGACTTACGCTCGAGGGGTCACGTGACTAAGACAAGATGTCGCTAGGTGTCCAAGGGTCACAACTAGTGACCTTGTCCTAACTAGGAAAACTAGTTTAGCTAATCTCACAATCAGGTTATTACTAACCCTGACGATAGTTTAGCATAACTAGATAGTCTTCGGTCTAAATAGTGTAAAAACCATCTAGATACCCTCTAGTATAGTGGGGTAGTTCATAGATTGTATTATGGTTATGCTTAGATCAGCTCGTATACTAGATGGAGGGTCGGAAGAGAAATCTAGCGAAAACGTGCTAAGTTCTAGAATTCGCTTATCGCTAGTATGTTCCTGTGGATCTAGCAGGCAGTTAGCTAACAAGGGTGTAGACCTCGTTAGCTGAATGGTTAGAGGAAATTGCTTCGTCTAGGGGTAATTGCACACCCCCACCCCTCCTCCCCTCCCCTCCTCCCTCTCCTCCCATCTCCTCCTCCTCCTCCTTCTTCTCTTCCTCTCTCTCATTCTTCCCCCTCCCTCTCCTCCCTTCCTACCCTTCCTCTTTCTCCCCTCCTTCTTCCCCCTCCCCTCCTCCCCCTCCCCTTCCCCCTCCTCCCCCTCCTCCCCCCTCTCTCTCTCATTCTTCCCCTCCCTCTCCTCCCCTCCTACCCGTTTCCTTCCTACCTCTTCCTCTCCCCTCCTACCCGTTTCCTTCCTACCTCTCCCCTCCTTCTTCCCCCTCTCCATCCTTCCCTCTCCCTCATTCTCCTTCCTCCTCCTCCCCTCCTCCTCTCCTACCCGTCCCCTTCCTCCTTCTCCCCTCCTTCTTCCCCCTCCCCTCCTCCCCCTCTTCCTCCTTCTTCCTCCTCCCCCTCTCCCCTCCTTCCCCCTCCCCCTACTCCCATCCTCCCGTCCTCTTCCTCCCTCTCCCTTCCTTCTTCCCCCTCCCCCTCCTCCCCCTCTCCCTCCTTCTTCCTCCTCCCCCTCTCCCCTCCTTCCCCCTCCCCCTCCTCCCATCCTCCCATCCTCCCCGTCCTCTTCCTCCCTCTCCCTTCCTTCTTCCCCCTCCCCATCTCCCTCCTTCTTCCTCCTCCCCCTCTCCCCTCCTTCCCCCTCCCCCTCCTCCCATCCTCCCCGTCCTCTTCCTCCCTCTCCTTTCTTCCCCCTCCCCCTCCTTCTTCCTTCTCCCCCTCCTCCCCCTCTCCCCTCCTTCCCCCCTCCCCCTCCTCCCACTCTCCCTCCTCCTTCCTCCTCCCCTCCTACCCATCCCCTCCCTTCTCCCCCTCCCTCCTCCTGCCCCCCTCCCCCTTCTCCTCCCTCCCCCTTCTCCTCCCTCGAAAGGTCTGGACAATGGGAGATGCTTTGTTTGTTTTGTTTGTTTGTTTTGTTTGGCTAGTGTTACTTTATATTCGTTGTCGACGACAAAGTCTAATGTAAAGAATAATAGATCTTATTGAGTGTATAGAGTTAGTTTCTTTATTGATCTATTCTTCAATCTGATAATTGATTAATTTGACTATTTATCCTTTATTATTATCTATCTATATATCTATATATATATATATATATCTATCTGTCTATATATATATATATATATATATATATATATGTATATATATATATATATATATATATGTATATATGTTGAAATATGTAAGACAGATGTGTGGATGTGTGGTGAGATAAACACAGGGAACCGTTTTGTGTGTGTGTGTGTGTGTATACGTTTATTTATGTATTTATTTATCTATTTCTTTTCAATATATTTATGGATTAATTTATTTTATTGGTGTAACTTGTTATTATTTTTACTTGTTTATTTAATTGTGTATTTGTTGATTTGTGTATCATTTCTTTACATTGACTTTAGTTATTTATTTATTTATATATTTTGTACGTATTTATTTATTCATTATTCATTAATTCATTCATATGGTTGTTTATTAAATTATATTCTTTATTTTCTATCTATTTCTGTGTTAATTAGAGCGTATTTATCTATTCATTATTCATTTATTTATTCATGTATGGGTTTATTAAATTATATTCCTTATTTTTATTTATCTCTTTCTGTGTTAATTAGTGCGTAAACTTAGTATAGAACAAGTTAATAAACTTCTTGAATGGAATTGGACACCATTTCATTGTTCTCAATCGTAGGAATCGCTATGTGCTAGCTTGAACTTGGTCTGCTATATCTAGCGGTTTCAACTTACTCTCATCACAAACAGACTTTGAGAAGGACTGGAAAGTTAATATAAACAGATTGCTTCCAGCTCGCTGGAGTAGCGATGGAGAGTGTAGCGTAAGAATTACGCGCTATTTTCAATTTTGTGAAAAAAAGAAAAAAGAAAATGGATGACGAAATGTTTGGTTGTGTTGTGATTTTCTTTAGTGTAACCGAGTGGAGGCCTAACGAAGAACAGAAAATGTCAACATTGACTGGACAGTGTAAACATTGACTGGTGAGTGAAAACTAGTTCACTATTTTTCTTTTTTAGTATTTGTGAGAAAAAGTGACATAGATGGTGTTCTGTCTTTTATGTTTGTGAAAATAATTTGAAACAGACAGTTTGTCAGTGTTCATATTTAATATCAACTGATGGAAGGATGTAGAGGGAACCGATTTAGGTAAGTACACATATAATAATAAACGAAAAATAAAGATGAATTAAAATAAATAAATCGACAGAAATAATAAGATGAAATAAGGTAAATTTTTAGAAGTTCACAGGCGATATAGAAATAAAAAATTAAATAACAGAAAAAATTGCTAAAAGCGATACACAAACGTAATTGCTTCAACTACTTGAGGCGCCATCTTTGTTTTGATAGATGTTGAGGTTGAAGAAATTAAAGTATGATAAATTCGTTTATTCTAACCTAACTTACCTACCTAACCTAACCTATCTACCTAACCTAGCCTATCTACCTAACCTAACCTACCTACCTAACCTACCTACCTAACCTAACCTATCTACCTAACCTAACCTACGTACCTAAACTAACCTACCTACCTACCTAACCTACCTACCTAACCTACCTACCTAACCTAACCTACCTACCTAACCTACCTACCTAACCTACCTACCTAACCTACCTACCTAACCTGACCTAGCTACCTACCTAACCTAACCTACCTAACCTAACCTACCTAACCTAACCTACCTAACCTAACCTACCTAACCTAACCTAACCTAACCTAACCTACCTACCTAACCTAACCTATCTACCTAACCTACCTACCTAACCTAACCTACCTAACCTAACCTACCCTACATAAACCTAACCTACCTACCAAACCTACCTACATAACCTAACCTACTTAACCTACCTACCTAACCTAATCTAACCTACTTACATAACCTAACATACCTAAGATACCTACCTAACCTAATATAACCTACCTACCTACATAACCTAACCTACCTACCTAACCAAACCTAACCTACCTACCTAACCTAACCTACCTACCTAACCTAACCTAACCTAACCTACCTATCTAACCTAACCTAACCTACCTAACTTGACCTAACCTACCTACCTAACCAAACCTAACCTACCTACCTAACCTAACCTAACCTAACCTACCTAACCAAACCTAACCTACCTACCTAACCAAACCTAACCTAACCTAACCTACCTACCTAACCTAACCTACCTAACTTGACCTAACCTACCTACCTAACCTAATCTGGATTTAGTAATGCGGCACCTGTGATGCTAGGGGTCATCAGGGTCATCATCTTCGACCTCGAAATCTATCAAAACAAAGATGGCGTCTAAAGGAGTCGACGCGACTTCGTTCGTTTGTGCATAGCTTTTAGCAACATTTTCTGTTATTTATTTCCGCCATTAACAACGTATATATTACGTTGATGTATTATAATTTACAAAATTAATATTTAATTTTCTAATGCTATATCGCGTAGGTGCGCACTTCTAAAAAAAAGGGGGAGCAGGGGATGGATTACGTAACCTTCAACTGAATTTACGCCCTTTCTAGACAGCGGGTAAGTGTATAAAGTGCAATTCCCATCCTCCTCCACCTCAGACTCCTCACCCAACCCCTCCGGCGCAAAAACAAATCACCCATAATTTGTTTTGTTGTCGATTACTTAGTTTGAACACAACAAGGATTATTGGTAATTCATTTTGCCTTGTTACCAAATGAGCGGGCATGAGGGAAAGGTAGGAGAAGGGAAGAAATACATATATATATATATATATATATATATATATATATATATATATATGTATGTGTATATATTTAATTATTCATTGTCATGTCATTTCAATTAAATCCTGAAGATGTTTGATTAAAAACGAAACGTTGGAAAATAAATGAAAGAATAGAGAGACCTTGTTTACGCTCACACGATAGAAGGGAAACTATTAATTAGATAAATTGAAAATACTAAGAAGAAATTTAACAACTACAAGAATGCTGTAGCTTTTTAATACATATACATGTAATATATATATATATATATATATAATGCGAAGGTAACCACTAGGAAAATTAAACTAACGAAGCAGAGCGCTTTCGTATAATTACATCTTCAGTGCTGATACATGCACTGAAGATGTAATTATACGAAAGCGCTCTGCTTCGTTAGTTTAATTTTCCTAGTGGTTACGCATTTGTGAACGCACGTTCCTAGTGTTTTTATTGCATATATATATATATATATATATATATATATATATATATATATATGTATGTATATATATATGTATATATATGTATATGTATATATGTATATATATATATATGTGTGTATATATATATAATATATGAACAAGGTTGTGAACATTTTCCACGTTTATTAAGAGAAAATCCATAGCAGAAACGTTATTAATTAATTAATTAATTGAATTATATGTTCACTTATTTCTTTATCTGAGATGGGCAAGAGAGGGGGAGAACGAAGTGGGGGAGGGAAATCGGGAGGGGGGGGGAAAGGGAGGGGAGACTGTCTTAGTCATGCACTAGATTAACCCCTTTTGTCATGGTGACAAGCCCCCACCCCTTCCCCCCTCCCCCTTCCCCCCTTCCCCTTCCCCTTCCCCCCTCCCCATTCCCCTTCCCTCTTCCCCCTCCCCCTCCCCCTTCCCCCCTATCCCCCCACCCCTCTCCCCACCTCTCTCATCATACGAAGAAAAGGAAATGCCTCAGAGTCAACGCGAGCAAGCACGCGTCGACGTGCGCGCGGGCGCCCGCACGCACGCACGCGTCGACGCGGCGGGTGCGATGTGATGCATCCGGGCGAGCCATGAATATGTAACAAGTGCATTATCGTAAAATCCGGACACCGGAAGAAATCGGAAGGTGTTGAGGCAATTCCCGGATGCGGTGAGATGCTGAAGACGTGATGAATGGGAGGAGTATCCGGGAGGCGGGGGTGGGGGGGAGTGTCCGGGGGGAGGGGGTTCTGGGGGGGGAAGGGTTTCCGGGAAGCGAGGGTGTTCGGGTGGTTCTGGGGGGGAGGGGATTCCAGGAAGGGAGGTGTCCGGGGGGGTTCTGGGGGAGGGTAGTGTCCGGGAGGGTTCTGGGGGGGGGAAGGGGGTGTCCGGGGAGTTCTGGGGGAGAGGGTTCCGGGAAAGGGGAGTGTCCGGGAAGGTTCTGGGGGGAGGGAAGTGTCCGGGAGGGTTCTGGGAGGAAGGGGTGTCCGGGAAGGTTCTGGGGGAGGGGAATGTCCGGGTGGGTTCTGGGAGGAAGGGGTGTCCGGGAAGGTTCTGGGGGGTAGGGGAGTGTCCGGGAGGGTTCTGGGGGAACGGGTGTCCGGGAAGGTTCTGGGGGAACGGGTGTCCGGGAAAGTTCTGGGGGGGAGGGAAGTGTCCGGGAGGGTTCTGGGAGGAAGGGGTGTCCGGGAAGGTTCTGGGGGGTAGGGGGTGTTCGGGGGAAGGGGTTCCGAGAAGGGGGGTTTTTGGGGGAATAGGTCGTCCGGGGGGGATTTTGGGAGGGAGGGGATTCCAGGAATGAGGGGTGTCCGGAGGTTTTGGGGCGAAGGGGGGTGTTCGGGGGGTTCTGGGGGGAAGGGGAGTGTCCAGGGGGGGGGGAAAGGGGGGAAGGACCCTGATCCGGTGTCCGGGTTTGAGTTATCGAGGGGAGGAATTCGGGGTCAAGGTTGAAGCAGTTTTCGATTTTATTTTAATTTTTTTTTTTAATTCTTTATTTATTTTTCATTTGTTTTATTAGTTGTCTACGTATTGGAGTTGTGATTATTTTTCTGTTTGCGATGTTAGGGTCGTGTGACGTTACGTGACGTCACGACCATGTCACGTGACAAAACTAAAATCACGTGAAGTCACGTTTTTCAGGTCATGTGACTTCACAATTTTGAGGTCATGTGACGTCATGACCTAGAAGTCACGTGAAGACACAGCCTTGAGTTCACGTGATGTCACTGCCTTGTTACGTGATGTCATAACCTTGTGACATAATGTCATTACATTGTCGCGTGACGTCAAGACCTTGTCACGTGATGGCACTGCCATGTCACATGACGTCAAGACATCATCACGTGATATCACTACCTTGTCACATGACGTCACGATCATGTAACATGACAATACGACTTTGATGTACGATATCACGACACTGAGGTCATGTGACGTCATGAGCTTGAGGTCACGTGACGTCACGAGCTTGTCACGTGACGTCATGTGACTTCACGGCTGTTACTTTGTTGGGGGGGGGAGGGAGGCGTCCTTATTATTTTTTTTCGAATACTTCATTTTATTTAATGTTAATTTTATTTTTATTTTACTTTATCATCTTTTTATATTTTTTTAATCTATTTTTTACGTCGACAGTTTTTCAATTCGTTTTCGGCCGCAATGATCATTTTCGAGAGGGGAAGGGAGCGGGAGAGGGGAAGGAAGAAGAGGAGGAGGAGGAAGAAGAGGAGGAGGAAGAGTAGGAGGAGGAGGAAGAGGAAAGCGAAGGGGAAGAGGAGGAAGAGAAGAGGAATGGAGGGAGGAGGAAGAGGGAAAAGAAGAGGAGAGGGGGAGAAGAGGAGAGGAGGAGGAGGAGGAGGAAAAGGAAAGCGAAGGGGAAGAGGAGGAAGAGAAGAGGAATGGAGAAAGGAAGGAGGAAGAAAGAAAGGAAGAGGAGAAAGAGAATAGGAGAGCGGGAGAAGAGGAGAGGAGATGGGGAGGAAGAGGAAGAGAGAAAAGAAGAGGAGAGGTGAAGGAGGAGGAGGAAGAGAAAAGTGAAGAAGAGGAGGAGGAGGAGGAGGAGTGGAGAGGATGGAGAGATGACTGTTTGGACAAATATGGAAGTGGCAGGCACACACACACACACACACACACACACACACACACACACAC
>NC_134791.1:2050595-2058095 GCF_046742065.1 Oratosquilla oratoria | reverse complement strand
GTTGGCGCCAAGAAGATGAATAGAATCGCCTGACGACAGAGAGAAGGAAAGGCAAAAGACCACCCGGAAAGAAAGGGGTTGAAGTAAACACACACATACACACACACACACACACACACACACACACACACACACACACACACACACACACACACACACACACACACACACACACACTCATTCACACATAGACATACACACAGATAAACACACACACACACACACACACACACACACACACACACACACACACACACACACACACACACACACACACACACACACAAGCACAAACACATACAGGGGTGTATAAATGTATATTTGGACGCATATTCTGTTGTATGTATATACGTAAAAGTATTTTTCTCTAAAATAACGAAAACATATACTTGTTAATACAAAACTTATTCAAGTGTATTTTTTGCTCAGCATATGCTGCATGCGGATATGTGTCAGCATGAGCTATCTCATACGCCAACTATGCGCATCGCAGCATTATACGGAAGGGATGAAGGGGAAGGAGGTGGGAGGGAGGAGGAGGAGGGGAGGGTGAGGGGGGATTAAGTCACCTTTGTTTATCCAAGAAAGATATTGGGGGTGGGGGGGAAACTTTTACTCGTCATTCTTATCCCCCTCCCCTCCCTCCCTCCCCCCTTTCTCTCCCCTCCGTCCCTCTCCCCCTTTCTCTCCCCTTCCTCTCCCCTTTCCCTCCCCTTCCCCACCCCTCCCTTTTCTTCTCCCCTCTCTCCGTCCCTCTCCCCCTCCTTTCCCCTCCCATTCCCCTACCCTCTCCCTCCCTCCCTCTCCCTCCCTTCCTCCCTCTCCCCTCCCTTCCTCTTCCCCTCTCCTTCCTCCCTCCCTCTCCTTCCTCCCTCCCTCTCCCCCTCCTCTCCCTTCCTCCCCTTCCTCTCTCCTCCCTCCTTCCTCTCCCTTCCTCCCCCTCCCTCTCTCCTCCCTCCTTCCTCTCCCCTCCCTCTCTTCCTCTCCTCTTCCTCCATCCCCCTTCCACTCCCCTCCCTCCATCCCTCTCTCTCGCCTCTCCCCCTCCATCCCTCCCTCTCCCTTTCTCTCTTCTCCCCCTACCCTCTCCCTCCCTCCTCCTCCCTCCCTCCCTCTCTCTCCCCCTCCCCTACCCTGAATATATTTTCCTTTTTTTATTATTTTTTTTTTATCTTCCGTGTAATTACCCCGACCTTTTACGTAGTGACGAGAGGGAAGTCTGCATCTTTAGGAAAGAGACGGAACATGGAGGACATGTCCGTCTAGATGGAGATGACGGCCATCTTTGTCCGTGCACGAAAGCTAAAAAAAAAAAAAAAAAAAAAAAAAAATGGCATTTATAATGAGGGAAGCAGACTTAAAAAGCAAAGACAATAAACAAGAAATAATGAATAGATTTTCATGAATTCCTTGTTTCTATTCTTTGTGTTGCTAATGTGTCGATATTTTTGTTGTTAATTCTCTAATAGGGAAAAAACAAACGTGTGTCTTTATGTACGTACATGTGTATAAGCATATTACCCGTGCATATGTATATGCATGTGTATTTATATACACATACACTTGTAGTTCTTGATTTTCGTGTATGCATGAGTGCGTGTATGCATACATGTGCATATATATGTATATGTATGTGTTTCTGTATGCGTGTGTGTGTATGTGTGTGTGTATGCACTAGTATATGTGAATGTTTGATTCAGTATAGTATAGGATCACGTGCTGGCCTCGTGATCAACAGCTATTACCTTACCGGATGAGAGCCTGTGCGTGTGCGTGCGTGTGTGTGTATTCACTTGGTCTTTGAATCACGTGTTGGACTCGTGATCGACAGCTATTTCCCTCCTGGAAGAGAGCTCAGAGCTCGTAGGTCTGATCTATGGGTAATGCTATGACCTTGCACACACACACACCCCCAACTCCCGCCCACGAGAGTCAGAGTAACGACCCGAAGCGCAGTGTACCGAAATAATTTCGGCCCTGGGCAGGATTCGAACCATGAGCTGCGGGCCACTATTGTGGCAGCTCAGTGCTCTACCAACTACGCCACCGAGTCGTGTGTGTGTGTGTGTGTGTGTGTGTGTGTGTGTGTGTGTGTGCTTTGCATGTGATTGTATGAGCGTATAGAGTCCTTGACAGAGAGAACCAACCCCTCTGTGGAAGCCAGCATGCCTTTACTTACAAGTATGACCACGATGAGCTTTGACTTAATACCACGATGACCTGGAGAAGCTTAGTGAAGATTGGAGGGGGGGAAAGGGGGGAAGGGGGAAAAGGGGGGTCGTATTATCGTCTATTCGACGGGCGCATACTAAACTCGTCGAAAGATCGTTTTCATAGTCGTTAGGGTACGTTTGAACGAATACAAATTGGTCTAACACTTGTTTGGGACACAGGGCTACCAACCTTGGTGTCTGAATGGGTTTTGACACAGGGGTACCAACCTTCGCGTTACGATTCGACAGAACGAGTATGAATATATAGGCCTGCCAACCCTACAGTGGTAAGTAAAAAACATTGAGATATAATGACATAAAATGTGAGATAATGCTGTATCTCGTTATCTAGGAGAGACAATAGACACTGGGAGATCTTGTCTCCTTTCTTGGGGAGAAAATAGCGACTGTGAGGGGGAGCTAATGCATGTCGAAGTGGGTAATGTAGTCCTGTTTTTTAAATTACGTGGACAATGTCTTTTCTCTTAGAGATATTTGTTTCTCGCTCTGAGAGAAGAGAGAAATCATTACGACACACGTATGCACGCACGCACACACACACACACACACACACACACACACACACACACACACACACACACACACACACACACACACACACACATATTCTGTACCTTGTTTCTTCATTTTATAATTCCTTCTTTGTATCAGCACTGAAGATGTAATTATACGAAAGCGCTCTGCTTCGTTAGTTTACTTTTCCTAGTGGTCACTTACGCATATATATATGTATATATACATATATATATATATATATATACATATATATATATATATTATATATATGTCTGTGTGTGTGTGTGTGTGTTTGTGTGTGTGTGTGTGTGTGTGTGTGTGTGTGCGCGCGCGTGCGCGCGTGTCTGAGATACAGTGGAGGTCACTGGACCCAGGCTAGATATCTTTCTCAGAGGAGACTTTATCTCCTCACTTTGAGAGACAACAGAGACATTCCCCCCTCCTCCCTCCCCCCTCCCCCCGCCCCCCGAGGAAGACGCGGTTCTCCGCGGACCCCAGACGCGGATGACGGGGGAGCTTTATGTTACGATGGGGTCCGAGGTCGTGCCCTGAGTACGGATCGGGACGCTAACGACGTGACGAAGGCGACGACGACGGCGACTCCTGGTGGAGTCCGCGGATACTTGAGGCCTAATGACGTTTCTCACCTCTTGGGGGGGGGGGAAGGGGGAGTGGGGAAGGGGGAGAGGGGGGTGGGGGAGTGGGTGAAAGGGGAGGAGTGGGTGAGGGGGGAGTGGAGGGAGTGGGTGAGGGGGGAGGGTGGGTGTGGAGGGGGAGTGAGGGGAAGGAAGAAGGTGATGAAGTGCATGACTAAGTACCTTTGCATGTGTGCGTGTTTATGTGTGTGTGTAATGAGTGTGCGCGCACGGGCGTGTGTGTGTGTGTGTGTGTGTGTTTATGTATGTGTGTGTGTATGTATATATGTATGTGTGTAGTGAGTGTGCGTGTGTGTGTGTGTGTTTATGTATGTGTGTGTGTGTATGTATATATGTGTGTGCTGTGTGTGTGTTTGCGTGCGTGTGTGTGTGTGCGGTATGTTTTGTTGTTGGTAGGTGTGTATAGTACCTGGTTGCTGGTATGTGTTAAATCATATATACATATATATTCTGTTGTTAGTACGTGTGTGGTATATATGTATCAACGTTGGTATATCTATATGGTATATGTACTGAGTCGTTGGTACGTGTGCATGGTATGTCTGTATTTGGAGACTGGTATAAATCTATGGTATGTGTGTGTGTGTGATTTGTATTTGGTATGGGTATTGGTATGTTTGATCCATGATGTATGTATATGGTATGTGTGTTGGGTTATTGGTATATGTGTGGTCGTTAGTAGTTGTGTATGGTATGTATGTCTTTCACGTTATGGATGTCTGTGTATGTGTATGTTTATGTATACATAGATTTGTGTATGTGCGTGGATGTATGTGTGTGTGTGTGTGTGTGCGCGTGTGTGTGTGTGCGAGAGAGAGTGCCTGTCTTCTCCCCCCTCTCTCCTCCCACTCCCCCCGCTTTCCCCCCCACTCCCTATGTGTATGTGTATGTATGTATACATAAATTTGTGTATGTGCATGTACGTATGTGTGTTTGTGTGCGAGAGAGAGTGTCTGTTCGCTTCCCCCTCTCTCCTCCTCTCCCCGCTCTCCCCCCGCTTTCCCCCCCACTCCCCAAAAGGGGGGGGAGACTACGACCGAACTTTAGAAACCACTTGTGTTGAGATTTTCTCTGCTCTGTTCGTATATTCTTATGTGTATTGGGCTCTCTGGGCATAGCTAGCCTTTGTATAAAGTGGGGGGCTTAGGGGAAAGGGGGGCTTAGGGAAAAGGGGGCTTAAGTGGGGAGCTTAGGGGAAAGGGGGCTTAAGGGGGGGCTTAGGGGAAAGGGTGGCTTAAGTGGGGGGTTAGGGGAAAGGGGGTTTAAGTGGGGGCTTAGGGGAAAGGGGGTTTAAGTGTGGGCTTAGGGGAAAAGGGGGCTTAAGTGGGGGCTTAGGGGAAAGGGAGGGCTTAAGTGGGGGCTAAGAGGAAAGGGTACTTAAGTGTGGGTTTAGGGGAAATGGGGCTTAGGGGAGAAGGGGGCTTCTTTTAACCCTTTTGGGGCTTAGTATTTAGCCTTTGTTTCAAGTGTGGGGTTAGGGGGGCTTGAGTGGGGGCTTAGGGGAGAAGGGGGCTTCTTTTAGCCCTTTTGGGGCTTAGTATTTAGCCTTTGTTTCAAGTGGGGGTTTAGGGGGGCTTAGGGGAGAAGGGGGGCTTCTTTTAGCCCTTTTGGGGCTTAGGCGGTGCCAAAGGACCCTCCTCCCTAGTCCTCCCAGTTATGGGGGGGAATATCAAGGGGGGGGGAAAGAGGCTGACGGAGGCCAGGATAAAATATTTAAAGGATTACAAAGGAGGAGGAGGAGGAGCATGTCGACAGGAGGAGACCTTTTGGTCCATAACTAGGTTAGATGCAAAAAAAAAAAAAAAAAAAAAAAAAAAAAAACATAATAATATTAGTAATAAATAAATAGGTAAAGTTAAATAATAAATAAACATGGAGGTGAATTAAATCGTCTGACGGCACATGGGAGGAAGGGGAAAGTGAGATGGACCTCACCTGACTCGATCTGACCTAACCTGACCTAATATGACCTAATACCACCTCATCAACAGAAAGCAAACAAAACTTAACCTTAACTAACCTAACTTAACCTAACTCAACCTAACCAAGCAAAATTTAACCTAACTTAACCTAACCTAACTTAACCTAACCTAAACTGACCTAACCTAAATCTAACTTAACCTAACCTAACCTAAACTAACCAAACCTGAATCTAACATAACTTAACCTAATTTAGCCCAACTTAACTTAACCTAACTCAACCTAACTCATCCTAACCTAACTTAATCTAACCTAACCTAACCTAACTCAACCTAACTCATCCTAACCTAACTTAATCTAACCTAACCTAACCTAACTCAACCTAACTCATCCTAACCTAACCTAGCCTAAACTAACCTAAAATAACCCACTATACCCTACCCTACCCCAAACTAACCTAGCCTAACAACTATCCTAAACAACCCTAACCTAACCTAACCTAACCTAACCTATCCTAAACTATCCTAAATTACCCTACCCTAACCTAACCTAACCCACTCGAACTGATGGTTATTACCCATAACTGGATTGTTAACCAAGATTAAAAGATTCCCTGCGATAACCTAGTTCGGCGTAACTCGCTTAGGCCTAACTAAACCCAATATGACTTCATCTTTGTCAACTGTGCACTCTCCAGCTCTGAGTGTCGCCATATCAACAACAGTTGGGGAATCGCGAGGGAACGTCCTCCCCCTCCCTCCTCCTCCTCCTCCTCCTCCTCCTCCTCCTCCTCCTCCTCCTCCTCCTCCTCCTTCTCCTCTTCTTCCTCCTCTTCTTCCTCCTCCTCTTTTCCCTCCCCCTCCCTATCGCCTCATATTTCCTTCCCCCTCTTCCATGCCTCCTCCTTTCCCTCCCCTCCCCCCCTTCCTCTCCCCCCCTTCCTTCCCTCTCCCCCTTTGCCTCCCCGCCCTTCCTCTTTCCCCTCCTTTCCCTTTTCCTCCCCTCTCCCTTTTCCTCACCTCTCCACCTCTCTCCCCTTCCTTCCCTCTCCCTTTCCCTCCCCTTCCTTCTCTCTCCCTCTCCCTCCCCTTCCTTCCCTCTCCCTCTCCCTCCCCTTCCTTCCCTCTCCCTCCCCTTCCTTCCCTCTCCCTCTCCCTCCCCTTCCCTCTCCTCCCTCCCCCCCTTCCCTCTCCTCCCTCCCCCTTTCCCTTCCCCTTCCCCTCCCTTTTCCTCCACCTCCCTCCCCTTCCTTCCCTCTCCCCCTCCCTCCCCTTCCCTCTCCCCTCCATCCCCTATCCCTTCTCCTCCCTCCTCCTTTCCCTCCCCTTTCCCTTCCCCTCCTTCCCCTTCCCTTCCCTCCACCTCTTTCCTCTTTCTCTTCCCCTCCCTCCCCCTCCCATCATCTTTCCTTCCTTCTATATTGATACTTCACTCCCCCCCAAAAAAAAGATATATATAGATATATATATAATGTACATATATATGTAATATATATATATATATATATATATATATATATATAAAATATATATATATATATATATATATATATATACACTTCCCCTTACCTCCCCTCCCTTCTCCTCCCTCCCCTTTTCCTCTTTTCCTCCCCTTCCTTCCCCCTACCTCCCTCTTTCCCTTCTCTCTTCCAATACCTCTTCCCTTACTTCTTCCTCTTCCCCGTTTCCCTACCCCTCCCTCTCCTCTTCCTCCTCTTCCTCCTCTTCTTTTTCCTCTTCCTTCTCCTCTTCCTCCTATTCCTTCTCCTCTCCTCCTTTTCCCTCTCTCTTCTTTATCCCCCTCTCCTCTTCCTTCTCCTCCCCCTCCTCTTCTTTCTCATCTCCCTCCTCTTCCTTCTCTTCCTCCTCCTCTTCCTCCTATTCCTTCTTCTTCCCACTTTTCCCTCTCTTCTTTCTCCCCCTCTCCTCTTCCTTCTCCTCCCCCTCCTCTTTTTCCCCTTCCACCCCTTTCCCTCCCCCTCCACCCCTTTCCCTCCCCCTCCACCCCTTCCCCTCCCCTCCCCCTCTTCCTTCTCCTACCACTCCCCTCCTCTTCCTCCTCCTATCCCCTCCCCCCTCCCCCTCCCCCTCCTCCTGTTCCTTCTCCTCCCCCTCTCCTTCCCCTCCACCCCTCCTCCTCCTCCTCCTCCCCCTCCTCCCCCACTCCCCCATATT
>NC_134791.1:2023095-2048095 GCF_046742065.1 Oratosquilla oratoria | reverse complement strand
AAGGAGCGACAATTCATAGGAGTGATATTTTATTGTAGTGACATAACAAAAAAGTGACATTTAGTAGGCGTGACATAACAAATAAATGACAATTCATTCGAGTGACATTTAATAGGAGTGACATTTAATAGGATTGACATAACAAAGAAATGACAATTCATTCGAGTGGCATAACAATGGAGTGACATTTAATAGGAGTGACATTTCATAGGAGTGACATAACAATGGAGTGACAAATTATAGGAATAACACTTATTAGGAGTGACATGACAATGTAGTGACAATTCATAGGAATGACATCTAATAGGAGTGACATATCAAAGGAATGACATAACAATGGATTGACAAATCACAAGAGTGACATAACCAAGCAGTGACACTTCATAGGAATGACATAACAAAGGAGTGACATTTCATAGGAGATTAGCCAAGGGGTGATAATTGATAGGAATGAAGTAACAAAGGAATGACAATTCATAGGAGTTACATGATCAAGGAGTGACATTTCATAGGAGTGACATAATAAAGGAATGAGATTTCATAGGAGTGACGATTTATAGGAGTGACATTTCATAGGAATGACATAACAAAGGAGTGACAATTCATAGGAGTTATATGATCAAGGAGTGACATAACAAAGGAATGAGATTTCATAGGAATGACAATTCATAGGAATGACATTTCACAGGAGTGACGTAACAATGGAGTGACAATTCATAGGAATGATATTTAATAGGAGTGACATAAACAAGGAGTAACATCACAATATAGTGACAATTCATAGGAATGACGTAACAAAGTAGTGACATTTCATAGGAATGACATAACAAAAGAGTGACAATTCAAGAGATAAATTTCAAAGAAGTGACACGAAAATCACGACTCACCAATATGGCAACAGTCATCATACGTTAGACGCGAATAGTAAATATCTCAATTACGTTCATTAGGTATTATAGAGGATGAGTATTAAATCAAAATTATTATCGCGATATTAATTATAATCATCGAACAAACAGGATCACTGTAATTATAGTACAGATACATAACTCAAGCGAGTTCGTTTGAGTAGAAATGACTTCGGTTACAATTTTCTATTTTTTAATTTTTTTTTCGAATTTCCAAGTGTCAAATCACCTTTGCGTCATAGATTGAGAAACTAAATGACGAACTAAAAAGGTTAAACCTAGAATACGAATATTAGACACAAAATTGTTGAATTGTAGACTTAGGGGAAGTCGAGAACGCTGTAGGCGAAGTCGTCGTCTAGGTTTTGAAATTCATAATATTTGATGAGATTCGTGATAGCGTGATTGGGGCTTCCAGGTCCCACCAACCCTCCCTCACTCACTCACTCACTCCCTCACTCTCTCCCTCACTCACTCCCTCACTCTCTCCCTCACTCACTCACTCCCTCACTCAGTCCTTCCCTCCCTCACTTCTTCTCTCCTTCCCTCCCTCACTCACTCGCTCACTCACTCACTCACTCACTCACCCACCCACTCACTCCCTCACTCATTCACTCACTCATTCCCTCCCTCCCTCCCTCACTCCTTCTCTCCTTCCCTCCCTCACTCCTTCTCTCCTTCCCTCCCTCACTCACTCACTCAGTCACTCCCTCAATCCCTCTCTTCCTCCCTTACTCAGTCACTCCCTCCCTCCTCCCTCCCTCCCTTCCTCCCACCCTCAATCCCTCCCTACCTCCCTCCCTCCCTTCCTCTCTCTCTCATTCCCCCCTTCCTCATTCCCTCCCTTCCTCACTCCCTCACTACCTCCCTTCCTCATTCCCTCCCTCCCTCACTCCCTCACTCCCTCCCTCCCTTCCTCCCTCCTTGCTGCTTGGGTTCATGAATCTGAATCTGAAGCTTCATGAAAGCTTCGAAACTTATCTGAAACCTGAAATAAACTGTCGATATTTCAGTTTCGCTTCAGACGTCCAAACTGTCAGCTGCTGCTGTACTCTCTCGATCGAATCATAACAACATAATTTGGTCTCCTTTCATTTACGAGTGAAACATAATTTTCAAAATTTTGTGGCCCATAATGGACGGATATCAATTTGTAAAACCCCAAATGGGTAACAGACATGATAGTATTCAGAGGATACATATACCAATTTAGGTAAGAAATGGTTTACCTAAAAAGGGGTTAACGAATGTAGTAGACTTAGTAACTATGTAGTTAGTGAGCGCTGAAACTACCGGTTGTTTTAAGAAAAGGTTAGACAACTTTATGGATGGGGATGATAGGTGGTTATGGACATGGAACTACCTAGTGTAGGCCTTATGGTCTCTTGCAGTCTCCTTCGTTCTTGTGTTCTTATTACATCAACGACCCCGAAACTAAGTCGTAATTTCCGGTTCGGGGGTTCGAAAACACATCTCAAATGAGTTCGTTTAAGTAGAAACGACTTCGTTGACAATATTATGTATGTTTAAGACAGATTGAATCTTTAGAAGATCTGCCAAGGGGATTCGAACCCTGACCTGTGCGTGCATAAGGTCTTGGCTTCGTGATTACGCACGCACAGGTCAGGATTCGAATCCCTTGGTAGAGCTTCTAAAGATTCAATTACAATCTTTAATTTCTCGAATCTCCAAATGTCAAATCACCTTTGCGTCATATATTGAGAAGCTGAATGAGGAAATAAGAGAAGTTATTATTGGATTGTAGACTTAGGGAAGTCCAGACCACTGTAGGTGAAGTCGTCTTCTACCTTTTGAAACTCACATTTGACGACCATCGTGATCGCGTGATGGGGGCTGAATACAATTACGTCTCGCAGACAAAGACAATGGGAATTGTAGAAGAGGGCGCTGAAGAAGTCAAAATTAGGATCAAAACTTAAACTTTGGTCCCAGATACAGTTGTCCAAAGAATTTAGACAGAAACTAGTCATAAACACCACAGTAGATAGGCTTACTAAAGTCGATCATTATATCCGAAAAAAAAATTCTAGTGGAACCCGTATGAGTGATGGATTTCATCTTCCCAAATCTTAAGATATTTAAGCAATTTAATGGCTCTAATTTCTGGAATACTGTGTTGATCATTTTAACCATTTCTATATTTTTTTTCCTAAGATTTTGGTTATACGTTTTATGTCACTTTTGAATTATCATTTCTGTTCTGTCACGCTTTCGTTATGTCATTCCTTCGATACGCACACACACACACACACACACACACACACATATACACGCACACACACACAAACACACACACACACAAACACACACACACACACACACACACACACACACACACACACACACACACACACACACACAAACACACACACACACAAACACACACACAAAACACACACACACACACACACACACACACACACACACACACATACACACACAAACACACACACACACGAACACACACACAAACACACACACACACACACACACACACACACGAACACACACGCACACAAACACACACACACACACACACACACACACACACACACACACACACACACACACACACACACACACAAACACACACACACACGAACCACAATAGAGAAGGGAAGGGGTTAGACCTATGGAGCGATGACGTCATAATGGTATAATTATGACGTCATAATGTAAATTTATTTCAATTTGGGGGACACACTTTCTCTTCTCCCCCCTTCTCTCCCCTCCTCCCCTCTTTCCTTCTTCCCTCTTCCCCTCTTTCCTTCTTCCCCTCCTCTCCCCTTTCCCCTCTCTTCTCCCCTTCCCCCCCTGTTTTCTCCCCCCCCCTCTTTATGGGAGAATAATTGATCCCTCGCCACTCCCTCTCCACTCCCCTTTCCCCCTTTTCTCTCCCCCTCATTCTTATGGGAGAATAATTGCTCCCCACCTCCCCCTCCCCCCTACTCCCCCCTACTCTACCCTTTTCCTCGTCAGCCCTTGTATTGATTCCCAGTCTTGAGCAGAAGATTCTTATGATTTACATTTCACCAGAGGCTCTATCCTAATGTCGCATACGCTCCTTGATTTATTTGATTTATTTTGTTTTATTCTAATTTATTTCTTTAATTTAGTTTCTTGGGGGTACTATTCATATGTATGTTAGTAGCCGACTGTCCTTAGAAATTTATATATATATATATATATAATGAAAATTAGCTTATACATAAATATCATTAAACCCAGAAGTTTACTAAAATGTTAAAATAAACAAAAATTAGAAAATAACAATAACAAATGAATATATTTAATATATTTAAATGCGTTTCACAGTAATGTCAACCATAACAACTTGCAAGAACTACAATGTCACACAACTGGTCATGTTCGTTGCATTCCCATGGTTTTTTTTTTTTTTTTTTTTTTTTTTTTTTTTTAGCAACCCTTAAAATTTTTTTACTAAGATAAAGGGCCCTTTAACTCAGTCATTTAATCTCTCTGAGAAAAAGGGGTCCCCCTTAATTCAGTCATCTCCCTTACTAAAGGAAAGGGGCCCCTTGACTGTCATTTCCCCTTTATTAAGGAGAAAGTCCTTTAATGAAGTAATTTTCCTCCCTCTTTAAGAACAGAGGGCCCCTTTATTAAAGAGGAAGGGCCATTACAAAAGTCATTGCTCTCTCCTTTAAAAAAGGGCCTCTTTACTAAGGTGTAGACCCCCTTTATTAAGTCATTTCCCTTCCCCTTTGAAAACAAAGGAGTCCTTTATTAAATAGGAAGCCCCCTTAATAAGGTCATTTACCTCCCCCTTTATTAGATAGGAAGTCACTTTAATGAAGTCATTTCTCTCCCCCTTTGAAAACAAAGAGCCCCTTTATTAAAGAGGAAGCCCCTTTAATGAAGTAATTTTCCTCCCCCTTTAAAAACAAAGGGCCTTTTATTAAAAAGGAAGCCCCTTTAATGAAGTAATTGTCCTCCCCCTTTAAAAGCGAAGGGACCTTTATTAAAGAGGGAGCCCCCTTAATGAGGTCATTAACACCCTTTGAAAAGAAAGGGGCCCTTTATTAAAGGGGAAGCCCCTTTAATGAAGTAATTTTCCTTTCCCTTTAAAAACGAAGGGACCCTTATTAAAGAGGAAGCCCCCTTAATGAGGTCATTTACACCCTTTGAAAACAAAGGGGCCCTTTATTAAAGGGGAAGCCCCTTTAATGAAGTAATTTTCCTTCCCCTTTAAAAATAAAGTGCCCCTTTGATCGCTCTTTACTTTCCCCTCGGATAGGATTCGCTCATTTCCCCTCTGTGAGTTGTCCATTAATTGAGGGTAAATTAGCTCCTTGTTATTCAGATTGTTCTTATTAGGGCTTATAATTACGGTGCGCCATCTTGTTCCTGGGCGGCCATTTTGTTTACGATTTTTGTTTTTGTTTTTTTGTTTTAGCCTCCTTTTTCTTCTTTTTTTGTTTCTCTTCGTCTTTTTTTATTTCTCTTCTTCATATTTTTCTTTTTCGTCTTTTTATCTTTTTCTTTTTCTTCTTTATCTTTTTCGTTTTCTTTTTCTTCTTTTTCGTTGTTTTGTTTCCATTTTTTTGCATTTTTCTTTTTTCTTTCACTTCGTCTTTTCTTAATTTTTCTTCAAATTTTTCTTTTTCGTCTTTTTTTATCTTTTTCTTCTTTATCTTTTTCTTTTTCTTTTTCATCGTTATTTTGTTTCCGTTTTTTCCTCTTTTTTTTCTTTTTTCTTTCTCTTCGTCTTTTTCTTTTTTCTTTATTTTTTCTTTTTGCGGCTTTTTTCTTTTTCTTTTTTCTCCATCTTTTTCTTCTTTGTCTTCTTTTTCTTCTCTTTTTAAGTTGTCCATTAAACGAAGGTAAATTAGCTCCTTTTTATTCAGATTGTTGTTATTAGGGCTTGTAATTACGGGGCGCCATCTTGTTCATGGGCGGACATTTTTTTTTTTTCTTTTTTTTTTTCTTTTTGTCTCCGCCATCTTTTTTTTTCTTTTTCTTCTTTTTCTCTTCGTCTTCTTCTCTTTTTTCTTCTTTTTCTTTTCTTTTTCTTTTTGTCTTCTTCTTTCTCTTCATCTTCTTTTTCTTCTTTATCATCTGCTTCTTTTACTTTTTTGCTTCTTCTTCTTCTTCTTCTTCTTCTTCTTCTTCTTCTGGTTTTTGTTCTTCTTCTTCTTCTTCTTCCTCTTCTTCTTCTTCCTCTTATGCTTTTTCTTCTTCTTCCTCTTCTATTTCTTCTGCTTATTCTTCATCTTCATGTTCATGTTCATCTTAGTATCCTTCTTATTCTTCATCTTGTTCTTCATCTTCGTGTTCATCTTATTAATCTTGTTCTTCATCTTATTCTCCTTTTTTTCTTCTTTTCTTTCTTCTTGGTGTGTCCGGGATTCTCGTCCGGGATTCTATTCATCGTTGCGGGATTCGCAGAAAAGAAAGAGAGAAAGAGAGAGAGAGAGAGAGAGAGAGAGAGAGAGAGAGAGAGAGAGAGAGAGAGAGAGAAGGGGGGTGGCGGGGGTTGCCAGCAAATAATTTGAAAATCAATAGATACATAAATGAATGAATAAATAGAATATAAAACAAATAAGAGTAGATAAACAAATGAATAGACATGTAAACATACATATATATATATATATATATATATATATATATATATATATATATATATATATATATATATATATATATATATATACATAAACCACGGGATCAACAGCTTTGACTGAGTCACCTTTGCCCTGCGTGTTTGGACAGCCGGGATACGTTCGATATTAACCAGAAAAAATATTATAAAATACAAAGAATATATATGAAAATCTAGATAGAAATTATATATATATATATATATATATATATATATATATATATATATATATATATATATATATATTATATATATATATATATGTGTTGCATGCAAATAGGAAGTCCTTTATGTAGACCCCATTACCTCTTCCTCCTCCTCACCCTCCCTTCTTCACCCTCTCTTTCCTCTTCCTCCTCCTCACCCTTCCCTCTTCCTCTTCCTTCTTGTTCCTCTTCCTCCTCTTTAACCCCTTTTCCTCCGCCCCCTTCCTCATCCTCATCACCCTCCCTCCTCCTTCCTCCTCCTCTCTTCCTCTCCCTCTTCCTCTCCCTCTTCCTCCCCATCTTCCTCTCCCTCTTCCTCCCCATCTTCCTCTCCCTCTTCCTCCCCATCTTCCTCTTTCTCCTTCCTCCTCGTCCTCCTCCTCACTTTCCTCTTTCTCCTTCCTCTTACTTCTCCTCCCTCCCTCCCTCTGTCTTCTCTCCCTCCTCTCCTCCTACTTCCTTCTCATTCTTCCTCCTCCCCCTCCCTCTCCCTCCTCTTCCCCCTCTCTTTTCTTGTTTTCCAATCTTCATCTCTTCTCAAGGGAGCTTCTGAAGGAGATGGGGGGGGGAGAGGGGGGAGAAGGGGGATAAGGGGTGAGGGGGGATAAGGGGGGAAGGAAAGAAGGGCATCAAACTCCAAAATTCCCCCAACACTGACAAACCTTTTCCTACACGCACCACTTTAGGGGGGAGGAGGGGGGAGAGGAGGAGGGGGAAGGGGGGAAGAGGGAGGAAACTGGAGCGGAATAGGGGGGAGGGGGGGAAGGCCCTAGATGATGGATAGATAGTGGGGAGGATTCTTGTCCATCCCCCCACTTTCCCCCATCTCCCCCTCCCCCCAACTCTCCCTATACCTACTTCGCGCTCTCTGGTTCCTTCATTATCTCCCCCCCCCACCTTCTCACTTCCCGTTTTCTTTGTTTTTGTTTCTTTTCTTCGTTTTCTTATTCTTCTTCGTTTTCTTAGTCTTTTTATTTTTTTCTTTATTCTATTTACGTTTTTACTTTTTTCTTGTTCTTGTTTTTCTTTCCTCTTTTTATCTTTTGTATTTTCTTTTTACTTTTCTTCTCTCCATTTTTTTCTTTTTCTTCTTTTTACTTTCTTCTTCTTCCTCTTCTTCCTCCTCATACTCTTGCTCTTCTTCTTCCACTTCCTCTTCCTCTTCCACTTCCTCTTTCTCTTCCTCTTCCTCTTCTTCCTCTTCTACTTCCACTTATTATTCCTCCTCTTATTCTTCTTTCTGTTTTTCCTCATCTTTTTCTGTCTCTTCTTCCTCCTCCTCTTCTTCCTCTTCTTTATGTTTTCCCTCCTCTCCTTTTCCTTCCTTTTCTTCCATTTCATTCTCTTTTTCCTCTTCTTCCTCTTCAACCTTTTCTTTTTTCTCTTCTTCTTCCTCTTCCTTTTCCTCTTCTTCCTTTTCTTCCTCTTCTTCCTTTTCTTCCATTTGTTCTTATTCTTCCCCTTGTTCTTCTTCCTCTTCTTCCTCTTCCTCTTTTCTCTCCCACTTTTACCTCTTTTCTGATTCTCTTTTTCTCTTTTTTTCTCTTTTCGTTTTGTTTCCTTTCCTTTTCCATGTTTGATCTTTTCCTTGTTTTTCTTTATCCTTATTTCCTTTCCCTTCCCCTTATCCTCCCTTTCCCTTTCCGTTACCATACCTTTCACCCTTCCCCTTCCCCTCTCCCTCCCCCTCCTTTTCCTTGCCCCTTCCTTCCCTCCCCCTTCCTTTTCCCTTTCACTTCTCCTACCTTTCCCTTCCCTTACCTTTATTTCTCTTCCCCTACCTTTCCTTTCCCTTCCCTTCCCCTACCTTTCCCTTCCCCTACCTTTCCCTTACCTTCCCTTTCCCTTCCCCTTCCCCTACCTTTCCCTTTCCCTTCACCTACCTTTCCCTTTCCCTTCCCCTACCTTTCTCTTTCCCTTCCCCTCTCTTTCCCTTTCCCTTCCCTACCTTTCTCTTTCCCTTTCCCTTCCCCTACCTTCCTTTCCTTCTTTTCCTTTTCCTTCTCCTCTCCCTTTTCCCCATTGTCTCTCCATTTCCCCTCTTTCGTTCCTCCAGGTTTGCGTGGCCTTCTCCGTACGGCCTTCTCCGTGTGGCCTTCCACGTGTGGCCTCCTTCGTGTGGCCTTCTTGGTATGATCTCCGTATGGCCTTTTACGTGTGGCCTTCTTGGTATGGCCTTCTCCGTGTGGCCTCATCCGTGTGGCCTTCGTGATATGATCTCCGTGTGGCCTTTCACGTGTGGCCTTCTTGCTGTGGCCTTCTTGCTGTGGCCTTCTCCGTGTGGCTTTCTCCGTGTGGCCTTCCACGTGTGGCCTTCTTGGTATGGCCTTCATGGTATGTTCTTCTCCGTGTGGCCTTCTTGATGTGGCCTTCTCCGTGTAGCCTTCTTGGTATGGCCTTCTCCGTGTGGCCTCCCCAGTGTGTCTTTCTCAGTGTGGCCTTCTTGGAGTGGCCCTCTTGGTATGGCCTTCTCCGTGTGGTCCTCTTAGTATGGCCTTCCCCATGTGGCCTTTTAAGTGTGGCCTTCTTGGAGTGGCCTTCTCAGTATGGCCTTCTTGGAGTGGCCTTCTCTGTATGGCCTTCTTCACGTCCTTCTACGGTCCTCTTCCTCTCTCTTCCTTCTTCCCTTTCCTCCCTTTTTCATACCCTTCCCCTCTTTTCCCCTCTCTTCTCTCCCCTCTCCCCCTTAAAAACATTTCCTTCTCACTTCCTTTTCTCAACATCATGTCCCCTCTCCCTTCCTCCTTCCCCCTTGCCCCTCCCACCTCCTCTTCCCCCTTCTTTCCCCCCTTCTTCCCCCCATCTTCCTGTCCTCCCCTCTTCTTCCTCTCCGTCCCCTTTCTCCTATTTTCCGTTCATTTCTCTCCTTCCTTTCCTTCCTCTGTTGTGTTTCGTTTGTCCTCCCCTTCCCTCCATTCCCCTCTTTCCTTTTCCTTCTCTTTCCTTCCCCTCTCTTTCCTTTTCCTTCTCTTTCCTTTCCCCTCTCTTTCCTTTCCCTTCTCTTTCCTTTCCCCTCTCTTTCCTTCCCCTTCTCTTTCCTTCCCCTCTCTTTCCTTTCCCCTCTCTTTCCTTTCCCCTCTCTTTCCTTTCCCCTCTCTTTCTGTTCCCTTCCTTTTCTTTCCCTTCTCTTTCCTTTCCCCTCTTTCCTTTCCCCTCTCCTTTCCCCTCTCTTTTCCCCTCTCTTTCCTTTCCCCTCTCTTTCCTTTCCCCTCTCTTTCCTTTCCCTTCTCTTTCCTTTCCCTTCTCTTTCCTTTCCCCTCTCTTTCCTTTCCCCTCTCTTTCCTTCCCCTCACTTTCCTTTCCCTTCTCTTCCCTTTCCCTTCTCTTTCCTTTCCCCTCTCTTTGCATTCCCCTCCATTTCTTTCACTTCTCTTCCATTCTTTTCCCTTCTCTTACCTTCTTGCCTTTACCTTCTTTTACCTTCTCTTACCTTTTTACCTTACCTTTCCATTCTCTTCCCTTTTACCTTCTCTTACCTTCCCTTACCTTCTTATCTTCTTTTACCTCATCTTACCTTATCTCACCTTTTCTCTTCTTTTCCCTTCTCTTACCTTCTCACCTTCTCTTCCCTTCTTCCCTTCTCTTCCCTTCTCTTCCCTTATCTTTTATTTATTTCGTTTTCCTTCCCTCTCCTCTTCTTCCCTCTCCTCCCCTACTCTCCCCTCCCCTTTCCTTTCCTCCCCTTCTCTCCCCTTCCCTTCTTTCCCCTCCCCTTCCCTCCTCTCCACTTCTCTCCCCTCCCTTTCCCTCCTCTCCCCTTCCCTTCCCTCCTATCCACTTCCCTCCACTTCCCTTTTCTTCCCTCCCCTTCTCTCCCCTTCCCTCCTCTCCTCTTCCCTTCCCTCCTCTCCCCTTCCCTCCCCTCCCCTTCTCTCCCCTCTCCTTCCCTCCTCTCCCCTTCCCACTTCTCCATTTCTCTCCTCTCCCCCTCCCTTCTCTCCACTTTCCTCCTCTCCACTTCCCTCCTCTCCTCTTCCCTCCTCTCCACTTCTCTCCTTTCCCCCTCCTTCCTCTCCACTTCTCTCCTCTCCCCCTCCCTCCTCTCCACTTCTCTCCTCTCCCCTTCCTCTCCCCTCCCCTTCCCTCCCCTCCCCTTCCCTCCCCTCCTCTCTCCTCTCCCCTCCTCTCTCCTCCCCTCCCCTCCCCTTTCCTCCTCTCCCCTCCCCTTTCCTCCTCTCCCCTCCCCTTCTCTTCCCTTCCCTCCCCTTCCCTCCTCTCCCCTTCCCTCCTCTCACCTTCCAATCCCTCTCCCCTCTCCCCTTCCCCTTTTCCCCTCCCAGGACTAATCTTTCACGCTTCTCCCCTCACAATTATCGCCGTATTCGCTTCCCCTCATCAGGGTAAACAGGACCTGACTCCTCCTCCTCCTCCTCCTCCTCCTACTCTTCCTCCTCCTCCTCCTCGTCCTCCTACTCATCCAACTCCTCCTCCGCGTCCTCCTCCTCCTTTTTCTCCTCCTTCTTTTCCCACTCCTCCTCCTCATCCTCCTTCTCCTCCTCCTCCTCCTTCTCTTGCTCCTCCTTCTCCTCTTCGTTCTCCTCCTCCTCCTCCTACTCCTCCTCCTCCTCTTCGTGCTCGTCCTTCTCCTCCTTGTCATCCTCCTCCTTCCCATCTTCCTCCTTCTCTTTCTCCTCGTCCTTCTCCTCCTCCATTTCATCGTCCTCCTCCTTCTCCTTCTCCTCCTCCTCCTCCTTCTCCATTTCCTTGTCCTCCTCCTTCCCCTCCTCCTCTTTCCCCTCTTCCTCCTCCTCTTTCTCCTTGTTCTCTTCCTCCATATCCTCGTCCTCCTCCTTCCCCTTCTCCTCCTCCTCCTCTTCCCCCTCTATCTCCTCTTTCCCCTCACATTGGCACGGAGCAGCACTCGATTCCCAAGCCTATTTTCCCCCTCTTTTGGCTTCTTCGCACTTTTCCCCTCTTTTGTCTCTCGTTTCTTTTCCACTTGTTTATTTCTTTTTCTTTTGCTTTCCTCCCCTCATTTCCCCTCTTTAGCCCTTTATCCCTCCTCCCCTTTTTCTCTCTTTGATCCCTCTCGCTCTCTATTTCCCCTCGTTTTTGGTTTCTTGTCACTACTGTCCCCACTTTCATTTCCTCCCCTCATTTCCCCTCTTTCTTTCTCTTTTCTCCCCTTCTGGTGTTTCTTCTCCTCCATTCCCCTCTTTTTTTGTCCCTCCCCTCTTTCTGGTTGTACTTCTTTCTCTTTTCCCTCGATTTTTCTCATTTCCCCTCTCTTGTTTTTTCTTATCTCCATTCATGCTATCACCCCCTCCCCCTCCCCCACCCCTCCTCTCTCTCTCTCTCTATCTCTATCTCTCTCTCTCTCTCTCCTGCCTCTTCTTTCTTTCCCCTCTGTTTTGTTTTTCTTTGTCTTAATCCTTTTCTCTCTCCCCCTCTGTCTCTCTCTCCCTCTCTGTCTCTCTCTCTTCACCTCTGTCTCTCTCTTCACCTCTGTCTCTCTCTTCCCCTCTGTCTTTTTCTCCCCCTCTCTCTCTCCTCTCTGTCTCTCTCTCCCCCTCTGTCTTTCTCTTCCCCTCTCTCTCCTCTGTCTGTCTCTCTGCACCTGTCTCTTCACTTCTGTCTCTCTCTTCCCCTCTGTCTCTCTCTTCCTCTCTGTCTCTCCCCCTGTGTCTCTCTCTGTCTGTCTCCTCTGTCTCCTTTGACTGTCTCCTCTCTTTCTGTCTCCTCTCTGTCTCCTCTCTTTCTGTCTCCTCTCTGTCTCCTCTCTTTCTGTCTCCTCTGTCTTATCTCTCTGTCTGTCTGCTCTCTTTGTCTATCTCCTCTGTCTGTCTGCTCTCTTTGTCTGTCTCCTCTCTGTCTCGTCTGTCTTCTCTCTCTCTCTCTCTCTCTCTGTCTCCTTTCTCTATCTCTTCTCTTCCTGTCTTCTCTCTGCCTCTCTCTCTCTCTCTCTCTCTCTCTCTCTCTCTCTCTCTGTCTTCCCTTTTTCCTTTCCCCTTTCGAGCTCTACCCTACCGTCTTCCTCCTTCATCACTAGCCTCCTCCTCCTCTTCCTCCTCCACTTCTTCCTCCTCGTCCTCCTCCTCCTCCTCCTCCTCGTCCTCTTCATTCCCATCGTCGTCCTCTTCTTCCTGCTCCTTTTTCTTCTCTTCCTCCTCCTATTCCTCCTCTTCTTCCTCCTCTTCCTTCTCTTCCTCCCCCTCTTCCTTCTCTTCCTCTTCCTCTTCCTTCCCTTCCTCCTCTTTCCCCCCTTCCTCTTCTCCTTCTTTTTCTCCTTTTCCTTGTCCACTTGTTACTTTTTATTTGTTCCCACGTCTCTCTCTCTCTCTCTCTCTCTCTCTCTCTCTCTCTCTCTCTCTCTCTCTCTCTCTCTCCCTTCTCTCTCTCTCTCTCTCTCTCTCTCTCTCTCTCTCTCTCTCTCTCTCTTTTCCCATAGTCCATTCTTCTTCCTTTGTAAATTGTTTGCCGCCAGTTACCAGCCCTTTGTTGATTCTTCTTCTCTTTCTTTCTCATCTCCCCTCCCCCCTCTCCTCTCCCCCCTCCTCCTGTCCTATTTTCATTCTGATCATTGTCCTTTTGTCCCAGAATTTTTCCTTTTTTTGTCCTTTTTAATGCCTTTGTCGCCCTGTCCTTTGTTGATAGTGTCCTATCTGTTACCTGGCCTTTGTAGGTCTTTCTGTTCTTTTTCCTGTGCTGTTTTGTTCTTTGTCGAAATCCTTGTTATTTCTTATTTGTTCCTCTTTTTTTCCCGAAAACTTGACATTAATTTCCTGACCTTTGTATCTATTACCTGGCCTTTGTAGGTCTTCCTGTTCTTTTTCCTGTCCTGTTTTGTTCTTTGTCGAAACCTTTTTTATTTCTTATGTCCTTTTCCCGAAAATTCGACATTAATTTTCTGACCTTTGTAGAAACTACCTCCCAGTGTCCTTTTTTTCCCTGCGCCGATCCTGTGCTCTTTGTACCCCCTTTGTTACCTTACTATACACCATTACATGCTCTTTGTTGACGTTTCCCTCTCCTTTGTCCTCTCTTGTCCTTTGTAGGGGAATCTGTCCTGAGCCTTTTGCAATGACAAGATTAGGCAAGGGACCAGCAGCAACTTGAAACTGTCTTTCTCTCTGTCTCTCTTTCTCTCTCTCTGTCTCTCTCTCTGTCTCTCTTTCTCTCTGTCTGTCTCTCTCTGTCTCTGTCTCTCGCCTCTCACTCTCTCTCTCTCTCTCCCCCTCTTTCTCTCAACCTCTCTCTCTCTCTCTCTCTCTCTCTCTCTCTTTCTTTCTCTCTTTCTCTCCCTCTCTCTCCCCCACTCCCCCTCTCTCTCTCCCTCTCTCTCCCCCTCTCTCTATCTTTCTATATTTCTCTCTATATTTCTATCTATCTATATTTCTCTTTCCCTCTCTCTTTCCCTCCCTCTCCCTCCCTCCCTCTCCCTCCCTCCCTCCCTCCCTCCCTCACTCACTCTCCCTCTCTCCGTCTCTCTCTCCGTCTCTCTCTCCCTCTCTCTTTCCCTCCCTCTCCCTCCCTCCCTCTCCCTCCCTCCCTCCCTCCCTCCCTCACTCACTCTCCCTCTCTCCGTCTCTCTCTCCCTCTCTCTCTCCCTACTCTCTCTCTCTCTCTCTCTCTCTCTCTCTCTCTCTCTTTCTCTCTCTCTCTCTCTCCCCTATCTCTCTCTCTCTCTTTCTCTCTCTGTCTTTCTCTCCCTTCCTTCCCCCTCCCCGTCCCTTCCTCCCTCCCTCCCCCTCCCTCCTCCCTCCTCCCTCCCTCCCTTTCCCTCTATCCCGCTATCAGATCCCTTCCCCATCTCCGTCTCCTTCTCCTCTCTTTCTCTCTCTCTCTATCTCCTTCACCCTCCTTCCTCTCCTTTTCTTCTGTTTCACTTACTCTCTGCACTCTCCCTCTTCACATCTCTCTTTATCTTTTATCTTCTCTTTTACCCTCCTCTCCATTTCATCCTTGGCACTTTCTTGGCGTTCCTTCCTTGGCCCTTCCTTGGCCCTTGCCCCATTCTTGGCCTTCCTTACTTAGCCCCTCCTTGTCCTTATTTGGCCCTTCCTTGTCCTTACTTGGTCCTTCCTTGTCCTTATTTGGCCCTTCCTTGGCCTTCCTTCCCTGTCCTTACTTAGTCCCTCTTTGACCTTATTTGGCCCTTCCTTGGCCTTACTTAGTCCTTACTTGGCCCTTCCTTGGCCTTACTTAGTCCTTACTTGGCCCTTCCTTGGCCTTACTTACTTAGTCCTTACTTGGCCCTTCCTTGGCCTTACTTAGTCCTTACTTGGCCCTTACTTGGCTTTACTTAGTCCTTCCTTGGCCCTTCCTTGGCCTTACTTAGTCCTTACTTGGTCCTTACTTGGCTCTTCCTTGGCTTTACTCAGTCCTTCCTTGGCCCTTCCTTGGCCTTACTTAGTCCTTACTTGGCCCTTACTTGGCCCTTCCTTGGTCCTCGTTGATCTTCCTTGGGCTTCCTACTTTGGCCATTCTTGGTCTTTCTTCCTTGGTACTTTTTGGCCCTCCGTGGCCCTCCTTGGTCTTCTATGGCCCTTCATGGCCTTCCATGGCCCTTCTTGGCCCTCCTTGGCCCTCCGTGGCCTCCTTGGCCCTCCGTGTCCTCCTTGGCCCTCAATGGCCCTCCTTGGCCCTCTATGGCCCTCCTTGGCCCTCCGTGGCCTCCTTGGCCCTCCTTAGTACTCTTTGGATTTCTTTGGCCAATCCTTGGCCCTCCCTTGGCCCTTCCTTGCCCCTCCCTCTCCCATTCTGATCCTCCATGACCCTCTCTGGCCCTCCTTGGCCCTTCTTGGCCCTCTTTGGCCCTTCTTGGTCCTTCTTTGTCCCTCCTTGGCCCTCTCTGATTTTCCCAGAAACTTCATAGCCATCTCTGGCCTTTTCTTGACCTCCATGGCTCTTCCTTGGCCCTTCCTTGGCCATCCTTGGCCCTCCCTCTCCTATCATGTTCCTCCCCGACCCACCACGGCCATCGCTGGCCCTCTTTGGGCCTCCTTGGCCCTCCATGGCCCTCTCTGATCTTCATGGAATCTTCATAGCTATCTGTGGCCTTCCCTGGCCCTCCGTGGCCCTCCTTGGCCTTCCCTGGCCCTCCGTGGCACTACTTGGCCCTCCATGGCCCTCCTTGGCCCTCCTTGGCCCTCCTTCCTGGAATCAACATAGTTAACTGTGTTTTTTTCTGGCCCTCCTTGGCCCTCCTTGGCCCTCCATGGCCCTTCTTGGCCCTCCTTTGGCCCTCCTTGGCCCTCCCTCTTCCTGGAGTCTTCATAGCCATATATGGCCATTTCTGGCCCTCCATAGCCCTTCCTGGCCCTTCCTTGGCCATCCTTGGCCCTCCCTCTCTATCATGATCCTCCCCGACCCTCCACGGCCCTCTCTGGCCCTCTTTGGCCCTCCGTGGCCCTCCTTGGCCCTCCTGGCCCTCTCCGATCTTCCTGGAATCTTCATAGCTATCTCTGGGCCTTCCTGGCTCTCCATGGCCCTCCCTAGCCCTCCATGGCCCTCCATGGCCCTTCATGGCCCTCCCTAGCCCTCCATGGCCCTCCTTGGCCCTTCTTGGCCCTCCTTTGGCCCTCCATAACCCTTCCTGGCCCTCCATGGCCCTTCTTGGCCCTTCTTGGCCCTTCCATGGCCCTCTCGGATCTTCCTGGAATCTTCAGAGCAATCTGTGGCCTTTTCTGGCCCTCCATAGCCCTCCCTGGTCCTCCATGGCCCTCCATGGCCCTTCTTTGCCCTCCTTTGGCCCTTCTTGGCCCTCTTTTGGCCTCGCTTGCCCCTCCTTTATTGCCCCTTTGAACCGTTTGACGCCCATCCCATCTCCCCTGCGCAAGGTCCCAAGCGAGCCCTAAATCATCAATACGGACACGCTCAACGAAGCTTCTGCAAATGTCTGTCGCCAGATGATTTTATTCACCCGGGGGCGTCGGGGGGCGGTCTGATTGGGGTCGGGGGTGACCCGGGCCTGGGGTTCTTGAACCTCTGGGGTTTGTTGACCTCCTGGGTTGGGGTTTAGGTGGGTAAAATGGTCTTTTGGGGTTTAGGGGCTTGGAGGAGGTAACCGTATTGAATCGAGGCGTCTTCTTCAAGCTCGTTTCTCGTCGTCGCTCAAAAGAGGTGATGGGCACACGCCACGAGGCGGTTAGCTGCGTGGGTAGGTAGCACCTTTGCCCTGTGCTTGGGTAGCATGGGGAGGGAGGTGTCTGATCGCTTGTTCGGGTCCGAAATCATGGGATGGTCGGGAGGCCACGTGACGTCATCATGAGGTCAATTTATTTATCATGTATTTCCTATTATCTGTTTATTTTTTATTCATTATCTATTCATTTGCTTGTCTATTTTATGAATTTTATTTTATTTGTTTATTTTATATTTTATTTATTAATCTATCTATTAAATTGCTTATTTTATTTTGTTTGTTCTTTATCAATTTTTATTTATTTATTTTTCTTGTGATGTAGTTTGTTTATGCCAAGGCTTGCCCAAACTTGTAAAAAATAGATAAATAGATAAATAAATAGAATAGAATAATATAAAAATAGAAATACACCAAAAATAAATAAAAATAAAGCAAAAAAAATTGATAGCGAGAGGAATACAAAAAAGGAGAAAAAATGAAAAAAAAGAGAAAAAAAAAAGAGAAAAAATGAAAAGAAAAAGAAGAGGAAGAAAAAACACGCCCCACCTCTTTGTAAAATCTGAGCATCTTTGTATTTTTTCACCCCTCCCTTCCCCCCACCTCCATCCCATTCTCCCCACCCCCCTATCGTTCCCAAAAGACTTTCCTCCCCTCTCAATATTCCAACCATTCCCATTCCAAGCTTCCCCCCTACTCTCCTCGTTCTTTACAATCCCCCCATCCCCCCACCCGCATCCTCCCACTCCCAAATCATAGCCTCCCCCCCCCTCCAATCCTTACAGCCATAGCGGATCTTCGGGAAGGGGGAGGAGTGAGAGAGGGGAGAGGGGGGGAGGAAGAGGGGAGAGGGGGGAAAGGGGGGGAGATACCGTATTTGTATGCATCACAGTTCGACTACCGTATTTCGGCCCCCCTTCCCACAACAAACCATCTTGGGATGTCTCTCTCTACCTACCTCTCTCTCTCTCTTTACCTCTCTTTCTCTTTACCTCCCTCTTTAGCTCTCTCTTTCTCTTTACCTTTTTCTTTTTGCCTCTCTCTCCCTCTCTTAATCTCTTTACCTTTCTCTTTACCCCTCTCTTTACCCCTCTCATTACCTCTCTCTCTCTCTCTCTCTCTCCATCTGTTCCCTTTTCTCCCACGCTCTCTCTATATCCATCTATCTCTCCCTCTCTCTCCTATTCTCCCTCTATCTCTCACTCTCTCCCTCTCTCCCTCTCCCTCTCTCCCTCTCCCTCTATTTTTCTCTCTCTCCGCTCTCCCCCCTCTATCTCTCTCTCTCTCTCTCCCCTCTCTCCCCTCTCTCCATTTCTCTCACCCCTCTCTCTCTCCTGTTTTCTACCCTCTCTCTCTCTCTCTCTCTCTCTCTCTCTCTCTCTCTCTCTCTCTCTCTCTCTCTCTCTCTCTCTCTCTCTCTCTCTCTCTCTCTCTCTCTCTCTTACACGCACACACACACCCAACCCTTTGCCCACGAGTTGGAGTAACGACTCGAAGCGCAGCGATAATTAAATTATTTCAGCCCTGGGCAGGATTCGAACCCGGACCGCCGTAGTGACAGTCAGGGACTCTACCAACCGTGTGTGTGTGTGTGTGTGTGTGTGTGTGTGTGTGTATGTAATGTTACAATATTACCCATAATGTAGACCGGTCACATATAAGCTCTGAGCTCAAATGCGGGAGGATATGTGTCGTTCACGGGTCCGACACGTGATCCATGACCATGGTGAATCACAATAAAAAGAATAAAAAAATCCTTTGCCCACCAGAGTTAGGGTGCCAGTTTAGTGATTTTTTTTCCAGCCCTGGATGAGCTACAAACTCAGATCACTAAATTAGCGGTCGAGAACGGTACCACTATACCGGTGTTCGTGTGTTTGTGTGTGTGTGTGTGTGTGATTCACCATAGTCTTGGATCACGTGTTGGACTCGTGATCGACATCTATTACCCCCCGGAAGAGAGCTCTGAGCTCTTATATGACCGATCTATGGGTAATACTGTGACCTTACACGCGCACACACACACAAACTCCCCGCCCACGAGAGTTGGAGTAATAACTTGCAGCGCAGCGATACTGAAATTATCATTTCAGCCCTGGGCGGAATTCGAACCCGGACCGCCTTGGTGGCGGCCGGGAACGCTACCAATGCGCCGTCGAGTCGTGTGCGTGTGTGTGTATGTGTGTGTGTGTGTGTGCGTGTGCGTGTGTGTGTGTGTGCGTGTGTATGTGTCTGTGTGTGTGTATTCACCTCGGATCTGCTGCAATCTCTGTCGAGACAGCCAGACACCACCCTACGGCAGTGAGCTCAGAGCTCATTATTTGCCGATCTCAAGTGTGTGTGTGTGTGTGTGTGTGTTTTCTCTTTTTCTGCTCTCCTCTCTTCATCCTCCTTCCTCCCCCTCCCCCCCCCCTTCTGTCCCTCGTTTTTTTTAATCTGTCGAAGATTTTCTTAAGTGGTGTCGCTGGTGGGTAGTTGTCTGTAATGGCCTCCTCTCAAGTTTTCCATAACTTTCTATATTTTTTTTTTCATTTTTTTCTTTAGAGTTGATGTGTATATTTTGCTCTCTGCCTTTCGTTCGAGCTGATGTTAGTCGCTTGTGTTTATGTTTTTTTTTGTCACAGGGGGTAGGGGGAGGGGTAGTTGGAGGGAGGGGGAGGGGAGAGGGATAGGGGGTAGGGGAGGGGAGAGGGAGAAGGGAGAGGGGAGGGGAGGGGGAAAGGGATAGGGGAGAAGGGAAAAAGGGAGGGGAAGGGGATAGGGGAGAGGTGGAGGGGGAGGGGGAAGAGGGAGGGCGAGGGGTAGGGGAGAGGGGGAAGAGGAAGGGGAGAGGGAGAGGCGGAGGATGGTACGGGGTAAAGGAGAGGGGGAAGGGGGAGGGAGAGGGGATGCGTGTGGTGGAGGGTAGATGGGGAAGGGGAGGGGAGAGGGGAAGAGGGAGGGGTAAAGGAGGGGGAGGGGGTAAGGGAGAGGGGGAGGGGAGAAGGGGGAAGGGGAGAGGAGAGGGGGAAGGGGAGGGGTAAAAGAAGGGGAGGGGAGAGGGGAGAAGGGGGGAAGGGGAGGGGTAAAGGAAGGGGAGGGGAGAGGGGAGAAGGGGGGAAGAGGGAGGGGAGAGGGAGAAGAGGGAGGGGTAAAGGAAGAGGAGGGGGGAGTGGAGGGGGAAGGGGGGAGGTTCTCGTATGAACAAAAATCACCTGTTGTCTCTCTACTCTCATTCTCCTCTCTTCTTTACTCTCTCACGTTGCTCTCTACTCTTCTTCTCTACACACGTTTCCTCGTCTCACTCTTCTCTCACTTCCCTCTCACTCCCCTTACAAAACTCTCACTCGCATTCCTTACTATTATCACTGTACGAATTGGGTGTATCTCATTTCAAATCTCACGTGAAAATTGAGACTCTCACGTCGTAGATCTCACGGGCTCCTGACGATTTCATCCACTTGAGGGGTGGTAACATGACTATGCCGAATCTCACTTTCAGACCTCACGTGAAATTTGAAAATATCACGTAAATCTCACGGGCTCCTGACGATTTCATCCAGTTGAGTGGGGGGTAACAAGACCATGCCGAATCTCACTTTAGATCTCACGTAAAAATAGAACATTTCTCACGTCGTAAATCTCACGGGCGCCTGGCGATTTTATTCAGTTTAATCGGGGTAACATGACCATGCCAAAACGGGGAGGTTTGTCTACATGATAGAATATATAAAATAGCTTAGATAGATCTGCATGATAAGATATACGTATCGCATATAGCATGATATAGATATACGTATAACATAGGCCAAGATGAATAAAATACGTCAAAATACGTCTACTTGATAAAATATATACGTTGAAATACGTCTACGTGATGAGATGTATGAAATACGTCAAAATATGCAGAATACGTCAAAATAGGTCCATATGAGATATACAAAATACGTCAAATTATACAGAATACGTCAAAAAACGTCTACACGATGAAATTCTAAAATACATTGAAATACGCTTACATTTAGATGCATAACATCAAAATGCGTCTATATAATGAAATATAATACATCAAAATATATAAGATACGTCAAAATACGTCTACATGATGAAACATCTAGAATACGTCAAAATATATAAGATACGTCAAAATATATATGATACGTCAAAATACGTCTACAAGATAAATTACAAAATACGTCTACAAGATGAAATATATACATGAAAATATATAAAATACGTGAAAATACGTCTACAAGATGAAATATAAAATACGTCAAAATACGTCTACATGATGAAATACATCAAAAGACGTCAAAATGTAATACGTCAAAATTAGTCTACAAGATAAAATTACAAAATACGTCAAAATAAGTCTATATGATGAAATATATATAACTCATCATATAAAATACGTCAAAATACATATACAAAATAAAATTACATAATACGTCAAAATACGCCTACATGGTGAAATATATAGAGTACATCAAAATATATAGAATACGTCAAAATACTTCTACAATATGAAATTACAAAATACGTTAAAACAAGTCTACATGAAATATATATAATACATCAAAATATATAAAATACGTCAAAATACGTCTACAAGATGAAATATATAAAATGTCAAAATACGTCTACAAGATGAAATATATAAAATATATCAAAATACGTCTTCATGGTGAAATATATCAAAGACGTCTAAGTTTATAAAATACGTCAAAATACGTCTACAAGATAGAAATGATAAAATACGTCAAAATACGTCTACATAAAAGACGTCAAAATATGTAAAATACGTTGGATTATGTAATTACCGCTTTCGAGTGATCCTAAACGTTTTAAACAAAGCAACGTTTGTTTTCTTGCACATGAAACGTTTCAGTGTTTAAGTTTTGAAGAAGAACAAATGTTTGAGGTCCACATGGGAACAGAATTGTATTGTGTCGAAAGATAAACGTTATGTTATGCTGTTGCGTTATGCTGTTACGTTATGGGGCATTTTCAACGATGATTGAAATATGTTAAATATGTATTTATGTTATGCTGTTATGTTATGGGACATTTTCAACGATGATTAGAATATGTTAAATATGTATTTATTATGTTATGCTGTTATGTTATTCTATGCTATGTTATGGGTCATTTTCAACGATGATTGAGATCTTAAAAATGTATGTTATGTTATTTAATGTTATGCTATGTTATGGAGTATTTTCAACGATGATTGAAATATGTTAAAAATGTATATGTTATTTTGTTATGCTATGTTATGGGGCATTTTCAACGATGGTTGAAATGTTAAATATGTATATGTTATGTTATTTTGTTATGCTGTGTTATGCTGTTATGTTAGGGGTATTTTCAACGATGATTGAAATATGCTAAATATGTGTTATTTTGTTATGTTAAGGGTAATTTTCAACGATGATTGAAATATGTTAAATATGTGTATTTTTGTTATGCTGTGTTATGTTATGGAATATTTTCAACGATAATTATATGTTAAAATGTATGTTTTGCTATGTTATGCTATGGAGTATTCTTAACTAAGTTTGCAATATGTTAAAATATTCTTAACTAAGTTTGCAATATGTTAAAATGTATTCTATGTTATGTTTTGGGAAAGAACAGTTTTGACGATCATGGAAATATCTTTAAGAAAATATGTTAGGTTTTGTGAAGTGGGTTGTTTTTTGACTTTTTTTTTCATTTGTTTGAAAAGATAATATTTTCTTTTTGGTTCTGTTCCTGCCTCGTCCCTCCTCGTCTCGCTGTGTCCTTCAATTGGACCCAGTGATTACTCTGTGCCTATCACAGCAGAGAGAGAGAGAGAGAGAGAGAGAGAGAGAGAGAGAGAGAGAGAGAGAGAGAGAGAGAGAGAAAGAGAAAGAGGGAGAGGGAGAGAGAGAGAGAATGTATGTGTTTGTGTGTGTGCACATATGCGTAGGTATATGTATGTGTGTTCATGTGTGTGTGTGCATGTGTGTGTGTACATGTACGTATTCAAGAGCGTGTGTATATGTACGTGTTCATGTGCGTGTGTGCATAAACGTGCATGCCTGTGCGTATGTGCATGTATTCACTTGGTCTTGGTCTATGGATCACGTGTTGGACTCGTGATCGACAGCTATTTCCCTCCTGGAAGAGAGCTCAGAGCTCGTAGGTCCGATCTATGGGTAATGCTATGACCTTGCACACACACACACCCCCAACTCCCCGCCCACGAGAGTTGGAGTAACACCCCTCAGCGCTGCGATACTGATATTATTTCAGCCCCGGGCGAGGATCGAACCCGGACCTCCGTTGTGGCAGGCCAGAGTTCTAACCACAGCGCCACAGTGTGTGTGTGTGTGTGTGTGTGTGTGTGTGAGTGATTTACCATGGTCTTTGTATCACGTGTTGGACTCGTGCTCGACAGTTATTTCCCTCCCGGAAGAGAGCTCAGAGCTCATACATGACCGATCTGTGGGTAATGCTGTGGCCTTACATGCACACCCACCCACGAGCGTTGGAGTAACAACCCGCAGCGCAGCGATTCAACTGCGTCACGCGTTGTGTGTGTGTGTGCGTGCATGCGTGCGTCCGGATATTTTCATCCGGGCCTTGTAAATCCAAGGCCACTATTCCCGAACAAGACCTGGACTGCCTAAGCTGGATTTACTTGTCACGTGGGACGCTGGCACTCTCACCTGGCACTCTCACGCGACACTCTCACGAACCACTCTTACCCGACACACTCACCCGGTACTCTCACGCGACACTCTCACGAACCACTCTCACCCGACACACTCACCCGGTACTCTCACGCGACACTCTCACCCGGGACTCTCACGCGACACTCACAAGACACTCACCCTGTACTCTCACCCGACACTCTCACGAAACGCTTTCACCAGACACACTCACGCGACACTCTAACCAGGCACTCTCACCCGATACTCTCACGCGACACTATCACGCGACACTCACGCGACACTCTCACCTGGCACTCTCACCCGACACTCTCACCCGGCACTCTCACCAGGCACTCTCACGAGCTACTCTCACATATCTCACCCGGCACTCTCACGAGCCACTCTCACATCTCTCACCCGGCACTCCCACGAGCCACTCTCACGTCTCTCACTCCTCTTCCATGCAGACATCATTCATCCTCACGCTGAAGGTCGAGGCCCGACAGTGGAACCTTCATTTCATCATAAAGGATCCATCTGGAGGGCAGCTGGCCCAGATGGTTCTTCTCACCCTCGCCCGATGTTCGAGTCCTGCACCACCCACACGTGCCCGCTGGGGCCTTACCTGAGGAGCCGCGGTTTCGTGTTGTTTTGCGTCAATTTGCGGTTTTCGTGGTATGTTGAGGTTTTGATGTTATTTTGCGGTATTTGTGTTGTTTGAGGGTTTGCGGGTTGTTTTGTGGGTTTGGTGTTATTTTGAGGTTTTGGTGTGTTTGTGGGATTTTTAAAAATAATTGTTTGGGGTTTCGTATGTTTGCGGTTTCAACTGTTTGCGGTTTAGTGTGTTTGCTGTTTGTGTTTGAGGTTTAGTGTGTTTCCGGTTTAATGTTTTTTGGTGCGGTTTAGTGCGTTTGCGGTTTCACATGTATTTGCGGTTTCGAAGGTTTGCTGTTTCTTATTATTTTGCTGTTTCCTATGTTTGAGGTTTAGTGTGTTTGCGCTGTTTCATGGTTTACGGTTTCACGTGTATTTGTGGTTTCGTGCACTTGTGCAGTTTAGTTTGCGGTTTCGTGTAATTGCGGTTTCAAGTGTTTTCTGTGTTTGCGGTTTTATTTGTGGTCTCGCACGCCTGCAATATCGAATATTTATCGAACCTTTTTCAAACCTTTCTCAACCCTTTTTTCGAACCTTTCTCGAATATTTTTCGAACCTTGTTAAAAAAAATCGAACATTTTCAAACAATTTTGAACTTTTTCGGAACCTTTTTCCAACCTATCTTGAATATTTTTCGAACCTTTTTTCGAAATTTCTTCGAACCTTTTTAGTACCTTGATCGAGTCCTGAGCGCCATCTGGGTAGCCAGACGATTTTTGTTCCGTCGAAGGTTTAATATTCGGCTTCGCATAGCCTGGGCGAATGGCAGTCACTAGTAAGTCACTCCCAAGGCGAGGTCAACCCCAACGCGCCACAGCGGGACACAGTCGAAGAAGCGCTTACGC
>NC_134791.1:1988095-2020595 GCF_046742065.1 Oratosquilla oratoria | reverse complement strand
TACCAATATGCAAAATGGCAATATTTGTTATGTTATCATCTGTCTGTTTGTTTGTTATTATTTGCTTGATCCTCATTTATTATTAGTTATGTGAATTTATCATTATTTACTATTTACCTGTTTATTATTTAAATATACCTATGCATTTATCTTATTTATTATTATTTACTTTATTATAGTTTTTATTTATTCACTTATTTATCTATTTATTTATTCATTTATCATTATTATAATTATTTCGTATCCGACCTTGATATGGACCAAAAGGTCTCCTGTTGGCATGCTCCGCCTTTGTAATCCCTTTGTAATCCTTGTAAAAGTACACAAGACGAACATTTCACGGGATGATTTATATAATAATACTTTGATTATCGTAAAGAATACAAATAAGATAAATTTATAACACTTGGAAGCTGTGTCAACAAGAACTGGCCCAGCAGCAATAAACATAAAACTAAATATGTGTGGAACCTTGGAGTTATTTGGGGCATCCCACGAAACGCCAAGAAGAAATTAACCTGGAACTCCCAGACACAAGTCCCTAAGTCCCTCGTCCAGTATATTTCGAACAATTGTATATATGATCACAATTTGTATCTTGGAAATGGATTTACCTGAAGATGTCTAAAATCAAGGCGAAACGTGGAAGGTAATGTATTTGTTTTTTATATTCAAACTTATTATGGATTCATTTGGTAACGTGTTCTCCCTAATACATAGAAGAAACTAGCGAGGAGGATAGACAGTTTTAAAGAAGAGGATAAGCAATGTCGAGTATGCTGTATTATTCAATAGAAAATGTATTCGAGAAAACCTGTTTCCTAAATCTACTAATGTATATATGTATATATATATATATATATATATATATATATATATATATATATATATATATATATATATATATATATATATATATATATGAAGGTCCAGGATCGTTGCCGGCTGCTGACGAGGTCTTGGGTCTGTATTTTCAACAGAGACATTCTAGGTTGATGGATTGATTTAATCTATTGAAATAAAGAGTAAAGGAAGAGGAAAAAGAGGAGAGTCAGAGTAGAGAGAAAAGAGGAGAAAATAAATAGAAAGATTAAAGAGGGGAGAGAAAAAGAGAGACTGAGAAGAGAGAAAGAGAGGAAGGAGTCTAAGAGAAAAATCGAAGAAAGAGAAAGCAGAGGCAGAGAGGAGAGAGAAAATAAGAGGAAAAGAGAAGAGAGAAAGAGAGGAAAGGTTAAAGAGAGTCGAGAGCGGGCGGAGGGGTGGATACGTAATGATTCCTCTTTCTCGACCAATGGGAAGAGCATCAAAGACTGACGTCATCGCGGTGACGTCATCAATTATCGATGAAAAGGTGAACGGAGGAATAATGAAAAAGAGGAAAAAAGAGAGAACGAGAACAAATAAAAGAAAAGAGAAAAATGAAAATAAGAATATGAAGAAAAAATGTAATAGAACAAATGAAAGCGAGAAAATAAAAGAACACGAATGAATATAAGAAAATGAAGAATAAGATTAATAAAAGAATGTAATTAAGTTAAAATCTGGAAAAAATTATAGAAAATTAATAACATGAAAAAACACAAATTAGGAAAAAGGAACAAGTGAACAAGACGAAATCAAGAAACAGGGGAAAAAAATAAGAAAATGAACAAAATGGACAAGAATGAGAATAATTGGAAGAAAAAAGTACTGAAAAAATAAAACAATAAAATAAAAGAAAATGGAGAAACTGTAAGTCTACAGGCATCAGACGTTAACCAGAAGAAAGTCTGTAACGCAAGTCATTGTGATGAATGAAATAACCGGACGGGAACCAGAGGGAAGTGAGAAACCTCTGCTGGATATATATATATATATATATATATATATATATATATATATATATATATGTATATATATTATATATATATATATATGTATATATTTATATATGTATATATATATATATATATATATATATACATATAAAGAAAAACGAAAATACAATCTTATATCCTGTTTCCTCCTCTTCTCCTTTTCTTCCTATTCTTCTTTCCCTCCTCCTCCTACTCCTTTTCCTCATCAACTTCCTCCTCCTATTCTTCCTCCTATTCCTCCTCTTCCTATTCTCCTCCTATTTCCTCCTCCTCTTCCTATTCCTCCTCTTCCTCATCTTACTCCTCTTTTTCTTTCTCTTTCTCTCTTCCTCCTCTTCCTCTTCCTCTTCTTTCTTGTCCTCCCATTCTTCTTCCATTACTCTTTTCTATGTCGTCATAGTTGTCTTCGTCGTCGTCTTCGTCGTTGTCTTCATCGTCGTTGTCTTTGTCTTCGTCGTCTTCGCCTTCGTCGTTGTCGTTGTCTTTGTCATCTTTGTCTTCATCGTTGTCCTCGTTATTATCTTCGTCATTGTTTTCATCATCGTCTTTGTCATTGTCTTCGTCGTTGTCTTCGTCGTTGTCTTCGTCGTTATTACCTTCGTCGTTACCTTATTTTCGTCGTCTTCATCGTCGTTTTCTTCATCATCGTCTTCGTCGTTGTCGTCATCGTCGTCTTCGTCGTTGTCATCGCCTTCGCCAGGAGCAATACAACGACAGCTGGCGAAGCTGCCAACCAAACCAGCTGCTCCTGGCGGTCCTCCGTTGTGTGTTGGCAGAGGTGTTGGTTACAGTGTTGTCAGGATTGTTGGCAGAAGTCCTGTCAGCGGTTTTGTCGCTGTTGGCAGTACTGTTGGCAGAAGTTTTGTCAATGTTGTCAGAGGTATTTCCAGTGATGTCACAAGCATTACCAGAGGTGTTGGCAGCAATGTTGGTAGTCATTGTTGTCAGTGATGTTGGTAGTCAGTGTTGTCAGTGATGTCAGCGGTGTTGTCAGCAATGTTGGTAGTCAGTGATGTCAGCGGTGTTGTCAGCAATGTTGGTAGTCAGTGTTGTCAATGTCAGTAGTGTTGTCAGCAGTGTTGTCAATAATGTCAGTGGTATTAGCGGTGTTGTCAGCGATGTTGGTAGAGGTGATGTCAGCGGTGTTGGTAGTAAGTGTTGTCAGTGATGTCAGTGGTGTTGTCAGAGGTGTTGAAAATCACGTCAGAAGTGTTGTGAGTCGTGTTGGCAGGCCTAAGCGTCGGACACGAAGAAGCTATCCCGGGAGAGAGGCCCCAACATATATAATACGTGATACTCTCTTTACATAATGTATACAAAAAGGCCAGCCTCACTCTACACGTGCCACCTGGGTACCCGCTATATCCGGGAGAAACCCCCCCCCCGTATATCCGGGAGATGACCCCTGACCCCCTATATCCGGGAGAAACCCCCCTTATATCCGGAAGAAACCCCCCTTATATCCGGAAACCCCCACATATCCGGGAGAAAAAACCCCGTATATCCGGGAGATGACCCCTGACCCCCTATATCCGGAAATCCCACATATCCGGAAGAAACCCCCTTTATATCCGGAAGAAATCCCTTTATATACGGAAACCCCCACATATCCGGGAGATGACCCCTAACCCCTTATATCCGGGAACCCCCACATATCCGGGAGAAACCCCCTTATATCCAGGAGAAACCCCCTTATATCCGGAAGAAACCCCCCAATATCCGGAAACCACCAAATATCCGGGAGAAAAGCCCCTATATCCGGGAGATGACCCCTAACCCCCCTATATCCGGAAACCCCCACATATCCGGGAGAAACCCCCTTATATCTGGAAATCCTCCAAATATCCGGGAGAAAAACTCTTTATATCCGGGAGATGACCCCTAACCCCCTATATCCGGAAACCCCCACATATCCGGGAGATGACCCTACCCTCTATATCCGGAAACCCCCACATATCCAGGAAATTACCCCTAACCCCCCTATATCCGGGAGAAAACCCCATATGTCCGGAAAGCCCCACATATCCGGAAAAAAACATATATCCGGGAGATGACCCCTAACCCCCCATATCCGGAAAGCCCCGAATATCCGGAAGAAACCCTCCAATATCCGGAAACCACCACTTATCCGGAAGAAAACCCCCTTATATCCGGGAGGAAACCCCCACATATCCGGGAGAAAAAATATATATCCGGAAACCACCTATCCGGTAGATGACCCCCTATATCCAGAAACCCACCACATCGGGAGAAACACCTTATATCCGGAAACCCCCCAAATATCCGGGAGGAAAAAACCCTATATTCAGAAACCACATATCCGGGAGATTACCTTACCCCCTATATCCGGAAACCCCCACATATCCGGGATATGACCCTAGCCTCTATATCCGGAAACCCCCCACATCCGGGAGATGACCTTATCCCCCTATATCCGGAAATCCTCCAAATATCCGGGAGATGACCCTAGTCCCCTATATCCGGAATCCCCCCTCACATTCACATACCTCTCGTATCTGGGAACCCCCAATATCCGGACTCCTCCCCAATATCCGGACCCCTTCTCCCCGGATCCGGAGAGGAACCAGAGTTCCGGAGGGCCTTAAGGTACGGAACCTCCCGGAACATACCTCCGGAACCTCCCCCGGAACTTCCCCCCGGAACCTAGAGAGACACGTTGAAATCCACCTGAAAGTCAGCTCAGGGGGGTGGGGGAAGGAGGGGGGAAAGGGGGAGGGGGGTTCTGTGCATCGTCCGGAACGTCCGGGGACCATTCCGGGAGATGGGACCGTGACGCTACACTGACCAGACAGACCGGGAGAGGGAATCTGTGACGAACCTGTTTTGAAAGGTCTGGCGGTGTTTGGGGTGCGCCCAAAGAGAGAGAGAGAGGGAGAGGGAGGGAGAGAGAAGGGGGCAGAGTGAGAGAGGGAGAGAGGGGGGCAGAGTGAGAGCGACAGAGGGAGCGACGGATAAAGAGACAAATAGAGAGAGAGAGAGTTAATAGAAGAGAGAGTGAGAAGGAGGAGAGAGGAGGAGGAGGAGGAGAGAGAGAGAGGAGTAGAGAGAGGACTAGAGAGAGTAGATAGAGAGAGAGAGAGAGAAGAGTAGAGAGAGAGAGAAGAGTAGAGAGAGGGGTAGAGCGAGAGAGAGGAGTAGAGAAAGAGAGAGTAGAGAGTAGGGAGGGAAGGGAAGGGGAGGGAGAGATCTTGGAGGTCAATGAGACGGCAAGATTGGGCAGGACACCGGACTTTGGGTGGAGAAATGAGAGCACAAAAGAGAGAAAGAGAGAAAATGGAAAATAAGATGAATGAATAAATGAAACTGAAATGAACAAACAAGTAGATGAAACTAATAAGGTAAGGAATGACATGGAATAAAGAGGAGGAGGAGGACAGATGAGGGAGGAGGGATGAGAGGAGGAGGAGGACGGGTGAAAGGAAGAAGAACTAGGTATCATGTTCAGGGCTCAGTCCAGGGATCGATTACCAGCCTACCGGGTGAGAGGAGGAGGACTGATGAGGGGAAGAAGAACTAGGTACAATGTTCAGGGCCCAGTCCGGGGATCGATTACCAGCCTACCGGGCCCCGTTTACAATGGGGACCAGGATTATAGAGGGATTTTTTTTTCTATAGGGTATCGGAACAGGACGTATTAAATCCAGTCCGGGGATCGGGTGCCAGTCTACGGGACCGCATCGGTAATCATGACTGTGGAGGATTGGTTTCTGTCCCTCCATGTAACGCCGCAGGACCTTTCTGACTTCTGCAGAAGCTCTGGACGAAGTTTGAGGACTTCGAAGGTCAAGTGAGGTCATCTCGGGTCACAAATCCATAGTTCCCAGAGTTCTCAACTTGTCTCGCTTTGTTGAGGGGGAGTTTGAGTGGGAGTTATCGCCTCAGGGGGGGGAAGGGAGTAGGAGGAGGTCAAGGAGGACCTTGTACTCCCTGAGTTGGAGTGTTTGGAGTTGTCCAGGAATTACGAAGTTTTGTGAGAACATAGGACTTGACGCCCCCTCTTCCCGTGGTGGGGGGACCACATGACCCCCTCTTCCCGTGGTAGGGGGGGGGACATGACCCCCTCTTCCCGTGGTGGGGGGAGCACATGACCCCCTCTTCTCGTGGTGGGGGGGGCACATGACCCCCTCTTCTCGTGGTGGGGGGGGCATAAACTCCGTTCATTTTTAGTTACATAACTAGTGGAACGTTTATTGGGCATAACTTTAGTGGTTTTAAGGAATATATGAGGTTTAAATCGACAACGTAGATATCAGAGAGAGAGAAAGAGAGGGAGAGAGAGAGAGGGGAAGGGAGGGAGAGAGAAAGAGAGGGAGGAAGAGAGAAAGAAAGAGAAGGAGGGAGAGAGAGAAATAGAGGGAGTGAGAGAGCGAGGGAGAGAAAGAGAGGGAAAGAGGGAGAGAGAGAAATAGAGGGAGTGAGAGAGGGAGGGAGAAAAAGAGGAAGAGAGAGAAAGAGAGGGAGGGAGAGAAAAAGAGGGAGGAAAAGAGAGAAGGAGAGGGAGAGAAAGGGAGGGAGGGAGAGAGACAACGAGAGAGAGGGAGAGAGACAAAGAGAAGGAGAGAGACAAAGAGAGAGAGGGAGAGAGAAAAAGAGAGGAAGAGAGAGATAGATAGATAGAGAGAGAGAGAGAGATTCTTTCAGTACAAATTGAGCTGTCAAAGGAATGATTTCAGGCCCATTACTAAATTTCAGCAATAAAGATTTTCTTGTATTTTTATAAATATATATAAATATGTTGTATATGTTTTTCCGTCGTCCCATAAGCTATGTTAGATGTGGGTATTTTACTGTCTATAAAAATGATCTCATCAAAGGACCACGCAAATCTAATTTAGATTTTTTGAAATTAGAAATCTAGGAAAGATGGACTTATAAGGCAAGACTTAAAAAAAAAAAAAAAAAAAAGTACAGTTGGCTCCAAAAATCCGTAGCCCAAAAATCGTTCCCATCACGTGATTAAAATCACCTGACGACAGCCAGAACACAATTATAAATCCCAAACACCACTAAGAGACCCGAAGCGTATTATATTTCGAATTCAGAAAAATGACTCAATATTGTATTTAGAACATAGAAAATGTATAGAAAATGTCTAAAACAAGACACTGTACCTGTCCACTGAAACAGAGATGGTGTTGACAGACTTTTGAACACTCCGGTCATTGCGTAATTCAGTCGCCCGCTCTCCTCTTCTCGTGTAAAGACACGTTTTTCTTCTCATACGTGATGAGGTGTTGCAGCCCATATACATGTGTATATATATATGAATATGTATATATATGTGTGTGTATGTGTTGTTATGTATATATATATATATGTATATATATATTTTTGCAGAAACCACCGGGAAATTGAAAAAAACAGATACCGAACGTTTTCGTCTATTTAGACATTTTCAAAGGTACCTTTGAAAATGTCTAAATAGACGAAAACGTTCGGTATCTGTTTTTTCAATTTCCCGGTGGTTTCTGCAAAAATAGTTTATCACGTGTGTTTTGTGATTTCTTTGCATATATATATATATATATATATATGTGTGTGTGTGTGTGTGTGTTTGTATGTGTATATATATGTCTATGTGTATGTGTATATATGTGTTTATATATATATATATATATGTGTGTGTGTGTGTGTGTGTGTGTTTGTATGTATATATATGTGTGTGTTTGTATATATATATGTGTGTTTTTTGTATATATATGTGTGTTTCTATGTATATATATATATATATATGTGTGTGTGTATGTGTGTGTGTTTGTATGTGTATATATGTGTGTGTGTGTGTATACGTATATATATGGTAATAATAATAAAAGAATCCCAACGTAGAAGGTGAAATATAATGAGAAAAACAACTACAGAATAAAGTATTCCTAGACTAAAGAATACTAAAAATCAGTACAAAGGACAAAAGAACAGAAAAAAGAAAAAAGAAAAAGAAAACGTAAGCAAGACCACAAAAAAAAAAAAAAAAAAATGGGGGGAGAGAGTGGGGGAGGGGGAGGGGGTGGGGGAGTCGAGCAGAAATGCCTCCGAGCGGAAATTTGCTAGGAAGCGGATGCTGATTATGAAGATGAGCGAGAGAATGAGATGCTAACTAGCGCTAACTATTCCTTAACCGGCCTTTCAGCCTGGCGCACCACTGACTCCCGTCTCCTCAAAGGCGAGCGAATACGCATATCACCCGTGTTTTCATGTGTGACGTCATAGCTCGTGGAGCTTCATAAAGAATAGAGGTGGTGGTAGACTACAGTTCATAACAGTAGCAGTGGTTACTGGTGATTGCCACTTGCCCTGGCTGTCCTGGCACAGAAGGCAAAGAAAAGAGAGAGAGAGAGAGAGAAACAATAGGCCGATTGGTAACGATGAATAATTTTGAAAAAAAGGAAAAAAATAAACAAAAATAATTTTGAGAAAATGAAAGAACAAAAAAATGAAATAAAATAAAATAAATCAAATCAAATAAAAAGAGGGAGGGAAGAAAAAAAAAGACAATACCCTCCCCCCCCCCAAAAAAAAAAAAAAAAAAAGAAGTAAAAAAAAAGATCAGGTTTCTGGCCCAGAGAGGATCCTGCCCAGTCCCTGTGGGCTGGCGTACGGTCCGCCTGATGAACTGGCCCTAACTAGCAACCACAGGGGAGATTGCTGATGGAGGGGAAGGGAGGGAGGTAGTGTTTACGTAATAGTTGGGACGATGGAGGGAGTGGGGAGGAGGGGGGGAAGGTGCACAAAATATACCCAAGTCCTAAGAGGGAAAGGGTGGAGGGAGGGGAGGGAAAGGGTATTGAAGGAGAGGGGGAGGGTATTGGAGGAGGGGGGAGGGTATTGTGGGAAGGGAGAGGGTGGAGGGAAGGGAGGGAAAGGGTGGAGGGAGGGGAGGGAAAGGGTATTGAAGGAGAAAGGGAGGGTAGAGGGGAGGGAGGGAAAGGGTGGAGGGAGGGGAGGGAAAGGGTATTGAAGGAGAGGGGGAGGGTATTGGAGGAGGGGGGAGGGTATTGTGGGAAGGGAGAGGGTGGAGGGAAGGGAGGGAAAGGGTGGAAGGAGGGGAGGGAAAGAGTATTGAAGGAAAGGGGTAGGGTATTGGAGGAGGGGGGTGGGTATTGTGGGAAGGGAGAGGGTGGAGGGAAGGGAGGGAAAGGGTGGAGGGAGGGGAGGGAAAGGGTATTGAAGGAGAAAGGGAGTGTGGAGGGGAGGGAGGGAAAGGGTGGAGGGAGAGGAGGGAAAGGGTATTGAAGGAGAGGGGGAGGGTATTGAAGGAGAGGGGGGGTGTTGGAGGGGAGGGTATTAGAGAGTAAGGAAAGAGTGGAGGGAGGGGAGGGAGTAGGGATGGGGAGGGTATTTGAGGAGATGGGGAGGGTATTTGAGGAGATGGGGAGGGTATTTGAGGAGATGGGGAGGGTATTGAAGGAGAAGGGGAGGGTATTGGAGGGGAGGGGGAGGGTATTGGAGGGGAGGGATATGGTATTGGAGGAGACGGGAGGGTATTAGAGGAGAGGGGGAGGGTATTGGAAGGGAGGGAAAAGGGTGGAGGGAGGGGAGGGTATTGGAGGAGAGGGGAGGGTATTGGAGAAGGGGAGGGTATTGGAGGGGAGGGAAAGGGTGGAGGGAGGGGAGAGTGTGTATTGGAGGGTAAGGAGAGGGTATATATGGTGATTAGGAGGGAAAGTAGGAGAGGGGGAGGGAAAGAGAAGGGCTATCACTTAAGAACATAAGAACATAAGAAATAAAGGAGACTGCAAAAGACCATAAGGCCTACACTAGGCAGCTCCGTATCCATCACCACCTGTCATCCCCATCCATAAAGTTGTCTAATCGTTTTTTAAAACAACTGATAGTTTAAGCGCTTACTTGATCAATAATTAACCGGCGCTTTTATCCCAAGGAAAAACACTCCGTAGAAAGTATAATAAAAACAATATACAATAAAAAAAATATCGCAAATACACTAAGACCCGAGATAATAGTCCACGACATTTCTTTTTATAATTTATAAATAACTATCAAAAGGGAGTTCATGATAATTTACGTGATAGTACTGTACAGTATTCCTGGTTTGTTTACAAATTTAATAGTTTTATTTTAATAAAAATAAAATAAAAAGTATCGCAAATACACTAAGACCCGAGATAATAGTCCATTATATATATATATATATTTTTTTTTACAATTTCTAAATAACTATCAAAGGGGTTTTTATGATAATTTACGTGATAGTACTGTACAGTATTCCTGGTTTGTTTACAAATTTAATAATTTGTAGCTTTCTTATTTTTCATATTGATTAACATATTGTTTTCCAGGTGAACCACAATTTATAGTCCTGGAACAACAATTTACTGTTTTTTTTTTTAATTAAATTATAAGGATCCACGAGTCAATTTGAAAATAATATTTTAGATAACTCATATGATATAGAAATATCATGTAACAGCAATATACATAATGAAAATGTCTACAGAACCCTTAAACCTATAATAAGTGTTTGGTGTAAGAACCATTTTGTTTGATAACGTCAAAGATGTGGTTGTTAGTGGAGGTAGTCAGTGTTTAGATGTTAGCGGGTCGGACTGCCCTAGCAGAGTCCTGTATTGCGTCCTAAAATGTTTCCTTAGACGTGTACTGCTTGCCATTCTGGTAGATCTCCTTTTTTTATAATGATCCATAATTTCTCAATGGGATTCAGATCCGGAGAATAGGGTGGCCACTTCATCGAAGTGACTCCTTTGAATTCCATCGAGGGGAGGAGCTTTGAAGCTTTGAGTTTCTCTTAAGCCCCAGTCACACCAAGCTTACGACCGGTTTCCGACCACCTTCGACCGAAAACCAAGCGATCGGTCGGCGACACAAAACCTATGCAAAGAATTGAAATAGAAGAATCTAATGTGGTTGATAAGATGAAAATCTACGTACTGGGGACTATTCAGTGTGTGTTGTAATATATCTATCTATCTGTCTATCGATCTATCCATTTATCTATCTTATTACCGACTACCAGCGACTTCCAAAGACTACCTGCAACTGGTCGCCGACCAGTTGCAGGTCACCGGTGGTCGGAAACAGGTCGTAAGCTTGGTGTGACTGGGAGCTTAGGATCACGTGCTGAGGAGATTTTTGTGCGTGCAAATGGATTTGTTAAGCTTCGGGTAATGGAAACTCGGCCCAGATAAAGTCGCAGTTTGTGATGAAAGTCTTCTTCACAACTTCGTGTCACTTGAAATGGACCAACCATCTTGTCTCTTTTGATCCCAGGGCGGTACTCGACTCCTACGGGGTTCTCCTGAAGGAGGGAGTGAAGGGGGGAGGAAGGAAGGGAGTCGGAAGGTTTATATTTACGTAATATTTTGGAGGGAGGGAGGGTGAAGGAGGGAGTCTGAAGGTTTATATTTACGTAATATTTTGGAGGGAGGGAGGGAGGAAGTGAGTGAGGGAGTGAAGGAGGGAGGAAGGAAGTCTGAAGGTTTATATTTACGTAATATTTTGGAGGGAGGGAGGGAGGAAGTGAGTGAGGGAGTGAAGGAGGGAGGAAGGAAGTCTGAAGGTTTATATTTACGTAATATTTTGGATGGAGTGAGGGAGGAAGTGAAGGGGGGAGTGAAGGGGGGAGGAAGGAAGGGAGTCGGAAGGTTTATATTTACGTAATATTTTGGAGGGAGGGAGGGAGGAAGTGAAGGAGGGGGAGTGAAGGGGGGAGGAAGGAAGTCTGAAGGTTTATATTTACGTAATATTTTGGATGGAGTGAGGGAGGAAGTGAAGGGGGGAGGAAGGGAGGGTGTCTGAAGGTTTATATTTACGTAATATTTTGGAGAGAGGGAGGGAGTGAGTGAGGGAGGGAGGGAAGGAGGGAGTCTGAAGGTTTATATTTACGTAATGTTTTGGAGGGAGGGAGAGAGGAAGTGAGGGAGGGAGGGAAGGAGGGGGAGTGAAGGAGGGAGTCTGAAGGTTTATATTTACGTAATATTTTGGAGTGAGTGAAGGAGGGAGTCTGAAGGTTTATATTTACGTAATATTTTGGAGGGAGGGAGGGAGGAAGTGAAGGGGGGAGGAAGGAAGGGAGTCTGAAGGTTTATATTTACGTAATATTTTGGAGGGAGAGAGGGAGGAAGTGAGAGAGGGAGGAAAGGAGGGGGAGTGAAGGAGGGAGTCTGGAGGTGTATATTTACGTAATATTTTGGAGGGAGTGAAGGAGGGAGGGAGGGAGTGAAGAAGTGAAGGAAGGAAGGAGGGAGGGAGGGAGTGAAGGAAGGAAGGAGGGAGGGAGTGAAGGAATGAAGAAGGGAGGGAGTGAAGAAGTGAATGAGGGAGGGAGGGAGGGAAGGAAGGAGGGAGGGAGTCTGAAGGTTTATATTTACGTAATACCTGGGAGGGTTATAGAGGGGGAGGAGGGGGAGAAGGAGGAGGAGGAGGAGGGAGTGGGAGGTTAGAGAGAACGGAGGGAGATGGAGGATGAGGGAGTGAAGAGGGGAGGGAGGGAGACAAGGTGTTATAATTCATGGTATACCAATAGACAGCAGGAGCGGATGTTGGGCAACCCTCCCCATCTCTCCCCTTTCCCCCCCTCCCCTCTCCCATTCTCCATTCCCCCTCCCCCTCTCCCTCTCCCCCTCTTCCCTCCCCCCTCTCCCCCTCCCCTCTCCCTCTATCCCCCTCCCTCTCTCCCCTGCCCCCTCTCCCCCTCCCTCTCTCCCCTCCCCTCTCCCCCTCCCCTCTTTCCCCCTCCCCTCTTTCCCCCTCCCACTCTCCCCTTCCCTCTCCCCCTCCCTCTCTCCCCTGCCCCCTCTCCCCCTCCCTCCCTCCACTTCCTCCCCCTCTCCCCCCCCCATGACTATCTAAGAGTCGGCACTCTTTGGAAACAAGGAGAGTATGTAGATCTTGATAGCTCTTGTAACTCCCTCCTAGAAAGTCAAGAGTTGAACTTAGCATTGAGAGATGAGAGTTAGTTAGGATCAAAGATGAGATGATTTTTATTTTCTCTTTGTTGAGAGTTTCTCTCAAAGTGAGAGGCGGGAGAAGTCTGAGAGAGATTCTTGAGATGACCTACTTTTTGGAAAAATGGGGTCGTCTTCTTCTTCTTCTTCTTCTTCTTCTTCTTCTTCTTCTTCTTCTTCTTCATCGTCTCCCTCTTCCTCTTCTTCGTCTTCTTCCTCTTCGTCTTCTTCCTCTTCTGATTCTTCTGCTTCATCTTCTTCTTCTTCTTCGTCTTCCTCTTCCTCGTCTTCTTCTTCTTCTTCACAATCTTCTTCTTCTTCTTCTTCTTCTTCTTCTTCTTCTTCATCGTCTCCCTCTTCCTCTTCTTCGTCTTCTTCCTCTTCGTCTTCTTCCTCTTCGTCTTCTTCCTCTTCGTCTTTTTCTTCTTCTGATTCTTCTGCTTCATCTTCTTCTTCTTCTTCTTCTTCTTCCTCTTCCTCGTCTTCTTCTTCTTTTCGCAATCTTCTTCTTCTTCCTCTTCTTCTTCTTCATCATCGTCTTCCTCTTCCTCTTCTTTGTCTTCCCCTCTTTGTCTTCTTCCTCTTCGTCTTCTTCCTCTTCGTCTTTTTCTTCTTCTTCTTCTTCTGCTTCATTTTCTTCTTCTTCCTCCTCTTCCTCTTCCTCGTCTTCTTCTTCTTCTTCACAATCTTCTTCTTCTGCTTCTTCTTCGGCTTCTTCTTCTTCTTCATCGTCTCCCTCTTCCTCTTCTTCGTCTTCTTCCTCTTCGTCTTCTTCCTCTTCGTCTTCTTCCTCTTCGTCTTTTTCTTCTTCTGATTCTTCTGCTTCATCTTCTTCTTCTTCTTCTGCTTCATCTTCTTCTTCTTCTTCGTCTTCCTCTTCCTCGTCTTCTTCTTCTTCTTCACAATCTTCTTCTTCTGCTTCTTCTTCGGCTTCTTCTTCTTCTTCTGCTTCTTCTTCCTCTTCTTCTTCTTCTTCTTCTTCTTATTTTTTCTTCTTCTCTTCCTCTTCTTCGTCTTCTTCGTCTTCTTCGCGTTCTGCTTCGCTTTCTTCTTATTCTTCTTCCTCCTCTTCCTCCTCTTCCTCCTCTTCCTCTTCTGCTTCTTCTTCAGCTTCTTCCTCTTTTGCTGCTTCTACTACTTCTTCTGCTTCTTCCTTTTCTGCTTCTTCTGTTTCTTCTTATTCTGCTTCTTCTTGTTCTTGTTCTTGTTGTTTTTCTTCTTCCGCTTCTTCTTCTTCCTCTTCTGCTTCTTCCTCTTCTTCTTCTGCTTCTTCTTCTTCTTCCTCTTCTTCTTCAGCTTCTGCTTCTTCTTCTTCTTCTTCCTCTTCTTCTTCTTCTGCTCTTATCAGTATTGTATCTATGGAGGCATGGCAGAATATCTTATTATATTTAATTTTTTCAAGAATGTTGATAAGGAAACCTGAAAATTTTATTACCCGAGTTGAGAAGTAAAGGCAAGAATATACGTGTGTGTGTGTGTGCGTGCGTGTGCGTGTCCACGTACGTGTGTGCGTGCGAGTGCGTGTCCAGGTGCGTGCGTGCGTGCGTGCGTGTAAAAGATACAAAGAGAAAAACGTGAAATATTTTCTTAGTGGTCCATTTGTATTTTTTCTTTTTTTACTTTTTTTTTTTGCTTTTTTTCTTTTTCTTTTACTTTTTTGTACCTTTTTTTTTTTTTTTTACATTTTCATCTTTTGATTTCTTTTTTATTATCTTTTTTTACTTTTTTTTCTGTCCTTTCCATTTATTCTTCGTTTTCTTTTTCCCATAAGCCTTGCTATGAATACTCTTCCCTATTGCCAATTTCAATATTTTTTATAGTAAATGAATATTTTGGAAATAATAAATAAATAGATAAATAGATAAAATGTAGAATGAATATAAATAAACAAAAATAAGAAAAACTATTAATTATAAGAACATTAATAAAATAAAAAATTAAATACATGCATCTGCACATGCATACATATACATACATACATACATACATACATTTCGTACATACATTGCATGCATGCATGCATACGTACATATATACATGTATTCATACAGAGATTGTATGCATACATTACATGAATACAATGCATGCATACATTGCATACATAAAAGACACATTGCATACATACATTCCATGTATACATACGTTGCATACATTAAAAACATACATTGCATACATACTTTACATACATACGTTGCATCCTATTGCATACATACATTGCATACATACATATATTGCATATATACTGTACATTGCATACATACATTGCATGCATAGAAACATACATTGCATACTTACAGCACAAGAGGTGGCCTAGCTAAAGCAATCATATGAAATAGATAATAATAATAAACATAAAATAAAATAGAAAAAAGTTGTTGGAGGGGGTGGGTAGGTGGGTGGAGAGGGACACACCATACAAGAAACCTACAAAGTAATCAGCTTGACAGAAATCAACCCCCCCATCCCCCTACCTCCCTTTCCCCCCCTCTCTCCCCCTCCCCCTCCTCCCCCTTCCCTCTAGCTTGAAAAGTTATCTTAATTTTGGGGAAGATACTAAAAAAAAAAAAAAAAAAAAAAAAAAACAGGCATACCAACAGATAGTCGTCACGGTAAGGTTGGCAGCACTGCTGTGGCATAGTAGGTTGCCATCTTGCCGAATGATCGCAAATTCCCTGGTTCGGTTCCCCGTCGGTTGTTCCGCTCGTCATGGCTATTCGAGTACTTTGGGCAAAGGTGAAATTTTTGGTCTCGGCTAAGTGTCTCTTGGTGTAAGAGCTTAACATTGTTATTGTCATTATTGTTATTGTTATCATTAATATCAATGTTGTTATCAGTTATCGTTGTCATTGTTGTCATTGCTGTTGTCATTGTTATTATTACTATCGTTACTGTTGTTACTTTCGTTATTCTTGTTATTGTCATCGTTATTGTTATTATAGTTATCACCGTCGTTGTTATTTTTATTATTATTTTTTCCCTTTATAGTCTCGCAGGACTGAAGGTTGTCATAATTTGCGAACAAAGCCTTTCCTTCGAACTCGATCTAGAACTTATGTATGTACGTATGTAATGTGTGTGTGTGTGTGTATTCACTTGGTCTTTGGATCACGTGTTGGACTCGTGATCGACAGCTATTTCCCTCCTGGAAGAGAGCTCAGAGCTCGTAGGTCCGATCTATGACCTTGCTATGACCTTGCACACACACACACACACCCAACTCCCCGCCCACGAGAGTTGGAGTAACACCCCTCAGCGCTGCGATACTGATATTATTTCAGCCCCGGGCGAGGGTCGGATCCGGACCTCCGTAGTGGCAGGCCAGAGCTCTAACCACAGCGCCATGAGAGTGTGTGTGTGCGCGTGTGTGTGTGTGTGTGCGCGTGTGTGTGTGTGTGTGTGTGTGTGTGCGCGTGTGTGTGTGCGTGTGTATGAGCCAATCCTGGTCGTCGCTTCAGGTTCCTTCGAAATGTGTCGAAAGTTTCTTTGAATATCGCAATCTCCCCGTCATTATCACTTCACAACGTCTCCTCCTCCTCCTCTTCCTCCTCCTCCCTCCTCCTCCTCCTCCTCCTCCTCCTTCTCCACCTCCTCCTCCTCCCACTCCTCCTCCTCCACATTACTCGTAATCTTCGTCCTCTTCGGCCTCCTACTCTTCCTTTTCTTCCTCCCCGTCCTCTTCCGCTCCTCCTCCTCCTCCTCCTCCTCCTCCTCCTATCCTCCTCCTACTCCTCCTCCTACTCCTCCTCCACCTCCTCCACCTCCTCCTCCTCCTCCTCCTCCTCCTACTCCTCCTCCTCGCCCCTACTCGTCCTCTTCGTCCTCTTCGGCCTCCTACTCTTCCTCCTCGTCCTCTTCCGCTCCTCCTCCTCCTCCTCCTCCTCCTCTTTCTCCTCTTCCTCCTTTTCCTCCTCTTCCTTCCACTACTATTCCTCCCCTCCTCCCCTTAATCCTTCCCCTTCCCTTTCTCCTCCTCCTCCCCCTCCTCTACCTCCTCAGTATTTTCCTTCCCCTCCTCCTCCTCACCATCCTCCACCTCCTCCTCCCTCCTCCACCTCCTCCCCTCCACTCCTCATCATCATTATTTTCCTCCTCCTCCTCCTCACCTCCTCCACCTCATCATCATTATTTTCTACCTCCTCATTCTCTAACCTCCCCCTCTCCTCCTCATTCTCCCTTTTCGTCTTCCTCCTCCTCCTTCTCTTCCTCCTCCTCCTCCTCTTCCTCCTGTTACTACTCCTTCATTCCCCTTTACCTTTATCCTCTTTACCCTTCTCCTCCTCCTCTTCCTTCTCTTCCCCCTCTTCCTCTTCCTGCTCTTCTTCCACTTCTCCCTCATCCATATGTTCCTTGTCCTCCTCTTTCTCTTTCCCGTCCTCCTCCTCTTCCTTCTCTTCCCCCTCTTCCTCTTCCTGCTCTTCTTCCTCTTCCTCCTCTTCCCTCTTTTCCTTGTCCTCCTCCTCCTCTTCCCTCTTTTCCTTGTCCTCTTCCTCCTCTTCCCTCTTTTCCTTGTCCTCCTCCTCCTCTTCCCTCTTTTCCTTGTCCTCCTCCTCCTCTTCCCTCTTTTCCTTGTCCTCCTCTTCCTCCTCCCCTTCTTCCTCCTCCTCTTCTTCCTCCTCCTCCTCTTCTTCCTCCTCCTCCTCTTCCTCCTCCCGGCAAACGAAATCAACGTTCCTCCTCCCCCCTCCTCTTCCATAACTTTTTAAACCTCATTCATTAGTTAAATTGATCCTTCCCTTGACGTTAATCGAGATGAGGGGGGAGGGGGGGAGAGGGGGAGGGAGTTAAACTCCCACGGGGACTCCCCCCCTTCCACCTCCCCCTTTCCTCTTTCCTCCTCCCCTTCTTCCTTCCCCCTTCCCCCTTTACCCCTTCCCCCTTTCCTCCTTCCCCCTTTCACCTCCCCCTCCCCTTCCCCTTTTCCCCTTCCCCCTTTCCCCTTCCTCCTTCCCCCTTTCCTCCTTCCCTCTTTCCCCTTTCCCCTTTCCTCCTTCCCCTTTCCCCTTTCCTCCTTCCCCTCTTCCCAATTCCCCCTTCCCCCTTCCCCTTCTCCCCTTCCCCCTTTCCCCCTTTCCCCCTTTCCCCCTCCTCCCTCCCCCTTCCCCCCTCCCTCCTTCCCCCTCATTAGCCGAAAAAGTACTAAATTGAATAAAATCGCCTGCCGGCAGACAGAATGAAATATATTCGCGGTGAGGGAGATTACGCCAGGAGGCGCTTAACTGCGGCCGAGAAGGTCACCTGTGCCCTGCGTATTAGGAGTGCCACGGCAAGTTGGCCTTGTTCCGTGATCTTGTGGAACTGTTGATAACGAAAACAGCAATAACAGTGACATCATCTTGATCATGATGATGATGATCATCATCATCATCATCGTTATCATCATCATCATCATCATCATCATCATCATCATCATCATTACCATCATCATCATCATCATCATCATCATCATCATCGCCATCACTATCTTTATTATCACACACACGCGCACACACACACACACACACACACACACACACACACACACACACACACACACACACACGTGTATATATATATATATATATTATATATATATATATATATATATATATTATATATATATATATATATATATATATATATGCCTGGATTCTGCAGGGAATATTCTTGAGAACAATGTTCTACTTGTGCATCTGTTCTTCTTCGTAACAGTTTTCAATTGGCCGCCTGGCTTTGCCGCCTAATCGGATTTCTCTTTCGGGAGGCCCCCCCCCCCTCCTCCCGCCACACCGCTCGTTCTGTATTATTTGTTTATTTATTTGTTTGTTTTAGGTTTTGTTCGTTTTGTATTTTGTCGAGCTCTAGTTTTTTTTCCGAGTTCTAGAGGTGATTTTTTTATTTATTTTCTATTATTTTTGTATTGTGTTGATTTTTTTATTTTTTATTTTGTCGATGGTTTTTCGTTTTTTTTGTTTTTTTTTGTATTTTGTATTTTTTTTATTTGTAGGTTTTTTATTTTTTATTTTGTCGATATTTTTTCTATATATATATATTTTTTTTATTTTGTCGGTTTTTTATTTCTATTTTTTGATGTCTGTTTTATGTATATTTTTTATTTTGTCGATTTTTTTCTTGTATTTTGTCGATTTCTGGATTTAGTTTTTTTCTAGTGTTTTTTTTTTTACTTAATTTCTTTGTTTATCTGATTCTATTAGTTCTAGTTTTGTGGAGCTGTCATTTATCTCGTTTTCACTCATTAATTAATTTATCAAAATCTAGAATTGATATTTTGATTGTGTAATTTGGCCTTATCTAATTGATCTAATTTACTCATTTATTAATTTATTTATTAACTTTCTAGTTATCTTTTATTCATTTATCTAATTTACTCATTTATTTATTAATTTTCTAGTTATCTTTGTATTCATTCATCTAATTTACTGATTTATTAATTTATCAATTTTCTACTTATCTTTTTATCTAATTTACTCGTTTATTAATTTGATAATTAATTTTCTAGTTATCTTTTTATTTATCTAATTTACTCATTTATTAATTTATTTATTAATTTTCTAGTTATCTTTTTATTTATCTAATTTATTCATTTATTAATTAATTTTCTAGTTATCTTTTTATGGATTTATTTATTTTTGTGGCGCGTTGGTTTCGGTCGGGTTGGATTGTAGTGCCTAGCACAAGGGGCAAAGGTGACAGTCTTGGTCGAAGCTTAAAGAAAATATGCGGAGGATTAGCCGTAAAAGGAGATTATCAGTGTATGTGTTATCGAGTCCAAACTCCAATCAATTCGGTCACAGTTTTCAGAATTTTTCGTTCTGAGTCTACGAGGAGAAGCCGCTTTCGGACGAACCATTTTGGGAAGAACGACGACACTTGTTAGTACGGATTCAAAGCGTCTTTGGACCCTGTGGCTGTGGACCCACTGGGTAGGTGGACCCTGATTTGGACCCCGTGGATTTGGACTGTGTGTGTGTGTGTGTGTGTGTGTGTGTGTGTGTGTGTGTGTGTGTGTGTGTGTGTGTGTGTTGGACCCCGTGGGTTTGGACCCTGTGGATCCGGACCCCTTGTGTATTGGACCCCTAGTTTGTGTGTGGACCCTGTGGGTTTGGACTGTGTGTGTGTTGGACCCCGTAGGTTTGGACCCCGTGCGTTTGGACCCTGTGGATTTGGACCCCGTGGGTGTGGATCCCGTGGGTTTAGACCCTGTGGATTTGGACCCCGTGTGTTTGGACTTTGTGTTGGACCCTGTGAATTTGGACCCCGTGGATGCGGGCTCTCTATGTGTAGGACCCCATGGGTTTGTACCCAGTGCATTTGGACCCCGTGGGTTTGGACCCTGTGGATTTGGACCCCGTGGGTTTGGACCCTGTGGGTGTTGGACCCCGTAGGTTTGAATCCTATGCATTTGGACCCCGTGGGTGTTGGACCCTGTGGATTTGGACCCCGTAGGTTTGTACCCTATGCATTTGGACCCCGTGGGTGTTGGACCCTGTGGATTTGGACCCCGTGGGTTTGTACCCTATGCATTTGGACCCTGTGGATTTGGACCCCGTGGGTATTGGACCCTGTTTAAAAGGACCCTCATGGCAAGCAGAAGAGAGCCTACGTGAGGAGCGAGTCTTGCAAGCATCCAGAGGGCGAGCAGACGCCTCCAGCCTCGGCCTCTTCGAGCTCACGGAACGACAGCTTGTCGAGTTGTCAAACAGACGAAGGAGGAGGAGGAGGAGGACGCGGCCGCTTCCAGCGACGTGACGTCATGTCGACTGCAGAAACTGGAGGACGATGTGATGTCATGTCGGTGGAAGGGGAGAGGAAAGAGGACGATGTGATGTCATGTCGAATGCGAAACGGGAGAAGTGTGACGTCAAGTCGATGGAAAGAGGACGATGTGACATCATGTCGATTGCAAAAATGGAGAGGTGTGATGTCATGTCGAATGCGAAACGGGAGAAGTGTGACGTCATGTCGATGGAAGGGGAGAGGAAAGAGGACAATGTGACGTTATGTCGAATGCGAAACGGGAGAAGTGTGACGTCATGTCGATGGAAGGGGAGAGGAAAGAGGACGACGTGACGTCATGTCGACTGCGAAATGGGAGGAGAGGTATGACGTCATGTTGATGGAAAGAGGACGATGTGACGTCATGTCGATTGCAAAACTGGGGGAAAGGTATGACGTCATGTCGATGGATGGGGAAAAGAGGACGTGACGTCATGTCGACTGCGAAACGGGAGGAGAGGTGTGACGTCATGTCGATGGAAGGGGAGAGGAAAGAGGACGATGTGACGTCATGTCGACTGCGAAACGGGGGAAGAGGTGTGATATCATGTCGATGGAAAGAGGACAGTGTGACGTCATGTCGACGATGATTGGAATGGGTAAGGAAAGCGACATGACGTCAAAACGACGGGTGAAGGAGTAGAGAGAGAGAGAGAGAGAAAGAGAGAGAGAGAGAGAGAAGGGAAAGAGTAATTTCAATACAAGGAGTCGGACGATGGATAGACGATAGAAAACCCTCGAATTTTGAAAAAAGAGAGAGAGAAAACCGTTAAAACCGTTAGGACCGTTAAAAGAGATCAGAGGATTCTGGAGGACCGGAGGCCCAAAGGGAGAAGAAATATGGAAAAGAGAATTGAAGAGCAAACGTAAGAACTGAGACATGAAAGAGAGAGAAGGAGAAGAATGAAGAGGGGGAGAAGAGAAAAAAGAGAGACTAGGAGCGAAGAAGAGAGAGAGAGAGAGAGAGAGAGAGAGAGAGAGAGAGAGAGAGAGAGATGAAGAGCGTAAAAAAGAAGAAGAGAAAGTTCAAGAAAAGGAAGAGAGGAGTAGCAAGAAGAGGAGGACGAAGTTGAAAAGAGGAGGAGGAAGATAGAAAGAGGAGGGGGAGGGGAGATAGAGGAAGGGAAATATGAAGGATAGAAGTAAGAAGAGGAGGAAGATGATAAAGAAGAAGGAACGAAAGGGTGGAGGAGGAGAAGAAGGGGGAGGAGGAGGAGGAAGAGGTGGAAGAAGATTGGGAAGAGGAGCAGGGGAGGAGAAGAAGAGTCATATCTTGGACAAAGAAAGGTAGAGGAAGAGAGAGAGAGAGAGAGAGAGAGAGAGACAGGGAGAGAAAAAGAGAGGAAGAGAGAAAGACAGACAGGAAGAGAGAGAGAGAGAGATGGAGAGAGAGAGAGAGAGAGAGAGAGAGAGAGAAAGAGAGAGAGAGAGACAGACAGACAGACAGAGAGAGAGCGAGAACTAGAGAGCGGGAGAGAGAGAGAGAGAGAAGAGGTGCTTGAAGACGAGGTAGTGTTGGAGATGATCTCCAACAACTCTTTTCTGTGGTGGAGAGAGGGAGAGAGAGTCCTTCAAGAAGATATTGTGTGGAGTACTTGGTGGAGCACTTGGTGGCGTGTTTGTGGAGTTCTTTGTGGAATTCTTTGTGGAGTACAGCTAGATACGTCCCCCCCCCCGCCGCCGTGACTGCCACTTGCCCTAGCTGTCCGAAGAAATCGAATGACGTCACCATTGACGTCATATGTATAGTGACGTCACGTGTTGGAATGACGTCATACATGAATGAACTCGTGTTTTGGAACGTCATCACGCATACATTCGGTGACGTCATCATATGTTCCGGGAAATGTTCCGGGAGTAAGTTCCGGAAGTATGTTCCAGTAGACAGCGTCTTGGGAGACGTTCCGGTAACATGTTCCGGTAACTCTTTCCGGTAACACTTTCCGGTCATACAAATTACATTACAGTACATTACATTGAATTATATTGAATTACATTACAGTGCTGTACATTACAGTACACTGCATTACATTATACTGAATTACATTACAGTACATTTCCATTACATTACACTGAGCTGGCTGAGCGGGTTAGGGCGTCGTTACTTGCGGCAAAGGTCGAGGTGAGGGCGGTTCGAATCCTGCCACCGGCGAAGTTGAACCAAGGGTATGGTTCGTTAAATTCCACGCTACAAATCCTTCTGCGAGGGGCACCATCCTAGCCTTCTGATAGGAGGGAGTTTGTGACGTTAAACCATATCATCACATTACAGTGTATTACATTACATTACATTATACAGATTACATTATACTGAATTACATTACATTACATTACAGTGAAGGAGAGGAAGAGGAAGAAGAAGACAAGGGGAAGGGAAGGGGATAGAGAGAAATATGAGGAGGTAGAGAGGGGGAGGAGGAGGAGGAAGACGAGGAAGAAGAGAAGAAAGAGAAGGAGGAGGAGGAGAAAGAGAAGGAAAAGTAGAAAAAGAGAATAAGGAGGTGGAGGAGGAAGAGGAGGAGGACGAGGAAGAGGACGAGGAAGAGGAGGTGGAGGAGGAGGAGAAGGACGAGGAGGAGGAAAAGGACGAGGAGGAGGACGAGGTGTGTGAGGAGGAGGAGGAGGAAGGGGAAGAGGAGTTGGGAGGGGTGGGGAGTCAAACTCATAGGAACAGCCCGCAGGGTCACAGGGGAGATTGAATAGGTATAGGGAGGAGAAAGAGGAGGAGGAGGAGGAGGAGGAGGAAGATATCCGAAAAGCGGAATGACGAGGTTGGGGGGGGGGAGAGGAGGGGAAAGGAAGAGGGGAGGGGGACGGAGAGGGGAAAGGGGACTTAGGGAGGCTGGGAACTATGGAGAAGAGAGGAAGGAAGGAAGGAAGGAAGGGAGGAAGGAAGAGTGATGAAAGAGGAGGGAAGAAGATAAGGAGGAGAGAGATGAGGAGGAAAGGGAATAAGATGAAGATAAGGAAAAAGATGAAAATGTAAAATAGGAAAGAGATGCATAGTGTATGTATGTATATATATATATATATATATGTATATATGTGTATGTACATATATATATATATATATATATATATATATATATATATATATTGAGACATTGTGACAGGGGAAACCACGGGTCTGGCTCTGATTCTTGAGTTTTATTCCTGACCGGTTTCGCTCTTGGCTTCATGAAGAGGATAGGAGCGAAACCGGTCAGGAATAAAACTCGAAACGGATCCAGACCCGTGGCTTTCCCTTGCCAACTTTCTCATATATATATATATATATATATATATATATATATATATATATATATATATATATATAGATCTATATATATTTATTTATATACATACACACACACATGTATAAGTAAGCAAAGATGATAAAAAGAAACTAAATGAATTATCTTTAAGAACGTTGGAAATTACTGTATACATTTTTCTGTCCAAAGATTCAACGAATTTTTTTTTTATAATAAAATGAATAAATAAATGGTGATAATGATGATGATAACAATGATAATGATAATAATAATGGCGCGTTTTTATTTATTTTTTGTTTTTTACAAAATTTAAAATTATGACATCGAACCCGATCTCGCCCCAATTTTTTTTTTTGACGATGTTCAGGGAGCTGAAAGTTAATCCGTCTTGTTAGTTAGGATTTAGTCAATTAAACTCTGTCTATGAATTAATTCCTTCTTTTGACAAAATCAGATTTCAGAAGCTCGGGTGCCTTAGCTTTCAGAACAATTGTTTGTTCTTGAATTTCAGATTTTTTTTTCTATCTTGGGGGAAGGGTTCAGTACGGAGGTCCGACATTGATGATTAAGTCTGTCTCTTTTTATATATATTTTTATTTATATTGTTTATTTAAAACCATATGCATACATTTTCTTATTTAATAGATTAATTGGCTATTTAACTTCAGTTATTTAATTTATTCATTTGTATATTCGTATTATTTTATTTCTTTTAATTTATTTTATTCATCTGTTTATCTTGTACATTCATTTATTTATTCAAATAATATGTTTTTTTATCTTTTCACTTATTTTTACTTTTAATGTTTTATTTTATTTTTTCTCGTATATCTATTCACTATTATTTGTTTATCATATTATTTGTACACGCGCGCACATACACACACGCACAAACACACACACACACATACACACACACACACACACACACACACACACACACGCGCATACGCACAGAGAAGCACACACACACACACACACACACACACACACACACACACACACACACACACACACACACACACAGATGAAAAGATGTAAGAAAGGTAAGGAGTCATAAAGAAAAAGAGGAAGAGAGAGAGAGAGAGAGAGAGAGAGAGAGAGAGAGAGAAAAGGGGAGGAGAAAGAGGAGAGAAAAGAAGAAAAAAATTGGGTTTTTGTTTTGGTCTCTGCAGCGTCTAGTTGTCTTTTTTTTTAAGAGTTTTGGAAACTAAGAAAAAAAAAAAATTACCTAAACGGTCAGTCATATGAAACTGCAGAATTCCAGTGTAAAAAAAAAAAAGAAAAAAAATCTTATTTATTTGACCCCTTTATTTTGTTTTCCGTCTCTGTGTTTATCCACTTTTGTTGGAATATTTTTCTATTTCTATACTTTTGTTTAACTTTTTAATTTCTTTGTTTTAACAATTATCTTTCTTTGTTGAATTTGATGCTATTAACAATTATCTTTGTTGATGTTATTTTCTGCATTGATAATCTTCAGTTCTTTGTTTTAAAATTTTGTTGTTGTTGAATTCGATGCTATTTTCTGCAATGATAATCTTCATTTCTTTGTTTTAACAATTGTCTTTCTTTGTTGAATTCGATGCTATTTTGTGCAATGATAATCTTCATTTCTTTGTTTAACAGTTATCTTTCTTTGTTGAAGTTGATGCTATTTTCTGCATTGATAATCTTCATTCCTTTGTTTTAACAATTATCTTTCTTTGTTGAAGTTGACGTTATTTTCTGCATTGATAATTTTCATTTCTTTGTTTTAACAATTATCTTTTTTTTTATTCTTGAAGTTGATGTTACTTTCTGCATTGATATAATCTTCATTCACACGGCTTCTTTGGATCTATCTACAGGATCTAAACTTTGTAGAATTTACCTGTAAGGCGTTCATAACCCCCGACCGTGATTTCAGCTCGTGACCCTTTTCCAGGGAGTGAAATTGACGTCATTGATGGGCAGTATTTAACCTTCGCTTAAACGGTAACGGGGAAACTCCACCAGAGTTTTGGAAAATGCTCATCCAATAATATTGAATTATCATTTTCTCAAGCTTCTGGCCTGCCCTGTATGTTCATTTTGATCAGCGCCTGGAAATCTATTGCTTGAATGTTCACGCTCGGTTTACGATCTTTAACGTAAAAGCTATCGATTATTTCTAACTCTTTTGGATTTATGCATGTTTCCACAAATTTAGAGGTATTTTACAGTTCTTCACGGGTTATGGGGTATCCGTGTATTTATCTAATTGTATGAATGGTTTAGACAGATGAGAGTGTGGGTATAGGAAGAATAAACGAAGATGGGCTGGAACTCCTTTATTGCTTATACGTTTCGACCGACTCGGTCTTCTTCAGTAAGCTGCCTACAAACTGCTTGAACCTTACAATTATACACTCGAGGACAGGGACATGGACAGGTCATCACGCTGGCTGTCTGGGGATTCCCATTCCCGTACAGCTAACGGGATGACCTGTTCGTGTCCCCGTCTTCGGGTGTATAATTGTAAGGTTCTAGCTGTTTGTAGACAGCTTACTGAAGAAGACCGAGTCGGTCGAAACGTATAAGCAATAAAGGAGTTCCAGCTCATCTTCGTTTATTCCTCCTCTACCCACACTCTTATCTAATTGTATTTACTTAATTGTAGTATACAGGAAAGGATCAACGCTCATGGGGTCCCGTCTCCTATTCTCTAAGTTTCTAACATACCTAGACTCAAATTCATGTACAGTTCCAACTTAATCTATAACCTTGATTTCCAATTATCATATTTAGATTTGAATTCGTGTATTGTTTAATCTTGGTCTATATCACTTTCTAAGCTATTCCACATTGCATTGCTTTTGGGATCTGAATATTGGTGTCCAACCAGTCGTGATTTCAGTTTCACGGATCGTCATGACAATATACGTTGTTGTTGTTGTAGTTGTCGTTCCCTAGACTGTCTGTCCGAGCAGTACCGTCTCCCCAAGGAATGCTACGGCCGAAACGGGGTTTTCCTACAAATCCTTTACGGAGTGTATGTTGTGTTGTTTGCGTGCGTGATTGTGTATAATGCAGTCCTTCATGACGTGTTGAGGAGTACGGGTTGAAGTGTTACATCCTGGGCATTTGTCCACAATGCGGTCATCCAGCCTCTTCTGGTAGCTTAGAAAGGCTGGGTGGTGGCCGCATTGTAGTCTGGTCACGTGGACTCTGTCCTATCGTGGGAGAGAGGATTCAGAGGAATGTACGTTGGTTATATGACAATTTATTATTATTATTTACTATTTATCTGTTTGTTTATTATTTAAATATACCTATGCATTTATTTATGTATTTTATTTGTTATTTACGTTATTATAGTTTTTATTTATTATTTTATTATTATTATGATTTTTTTTCGCATCCGACCTAGATATGGACCAAAAGGTCTCCTGTCGGCATGCTCCGCCTTTGTAATCCTTTGTAAAGAGCTTCACAGTTCCTTTTGGTGGATTTGTACATCGTATATGACATGATATTTCTTCAGCTCACTCTCTTCCTGACCTGGGGTTATTTCCAAGAACCAGATGGAATGTTTTCTTGCTTTTGTGATAAACAATTCATTTGACTCTTGTTTTCATCTATGGGTTTTACGTTTCTGTTGACGATGTTTTTGATGTCCTCCTCGTCTTTCTAGTAAGTTGATGAAAAGAGGGGTTTGTAATAGATATTTATTACTTCCCAGTTATGTTCTTGGTGAAAGAATAATGATTTTAGCAACTAAGAAGTACGAAGAGTAACCGCGATTATAAAGGTCAAGTGGTACACCAAACCTGGTGAACTCGAAATGGTTAAATACCGATGGTTAAGTACCGGAGAAGGTTGGAGGGGAGTGAAGTATGTAGGGGATGGAATGGGTGGGAGTGGTTTCTATGCCTTTTTCCTTTTGGCTACCCCCTGTGTAAGGGGGAAAAGAGCCTTTGGTATATGTATGTAAGAACCGTTCATCAATGAGATCAATATCACGCCTTGAAGAAGGCTTACTAGAGCCGAAATCCGAATTTGAGATTATGATAAACGCGATGAGGTAGATATAAAGAAGCCAACTGAAAGAAGATTATCAATGCAGATATCAGTATCACTTTTAAAAAAAAAAAAAAAAAAAAAAATGAGATTATGTGTGGCTACGGAGAAATTCTTCAGAGTGTAGATCTTCAACCACGGCGATGAGGTAGATCTTAAAAAAGTCATCCGAAAGAAGATTATCAATGCAGAAATTAGCATCACTTTTACAAAAAATATATTATGAGCGTTTACGAACAAATTCTACCACGGCGATGAGGTAGATAAAAAAAAAAAAAAAAAAATTATTATCAATCCAGAAATTAGTATAACTTTTACAAAAAAGATTATTGTGAGCACCTAGGGACCAATTCTACAGGTTTTAGATCTTCAATCGCGGCAAACAGTTAGATCCGAAGACACCATTCGCAAGAAAATGGTCATCTCAGAAAACAGCATCACATTCAACAAAACTTGTGTATTAGAAAACTTGCTTTTCATCTACGCTTTGAGTTGTCTGTTTATTAATTTGTTGATTAAATTTGTTTATTTTCATCTTCAGGAGCCGCTAGACGTGCGAATTCTTTAAGAAAAAATATAAAGAAAAGGAAAGAAAATGAAAAGGTAAGTCCTTTTTATTCGTATTTATTTGTCTACTATTTACCTAAATCTAATTTTTATTAATCTCGTTTGTTTGGTTCAATTACTGACATATCTCATTTTAGCTAACAAATAAACAACAAGTTAGTGAACTGATAAATGAATTTAATTAATTTAAAAGTTTATTCTGTTATGGATTTATGTTGGGTGTGTGTGCGCGTGTAAGGTCACAGCATCACCCATAGATCGGTCATATACGAGCTCTGAGCTCTCTTCCGGGAGGGGAATAGATGTTGATCACGAGTCCAACACGTGATCCAAGACCATGGTGAATCACACACACACACACACACACACACACACACACACACACACACACACACACACACACACACACACACACACACACACACACGCACGCTGGTGTACATTTTTGTACATTAGTACACAGTACACTTGGTTTTGTCCATTACATTATAGTTGTACTTTGGGGTACAATCAGTCCCCTTGCCTTAAAAAAAAAAAAAAAAAATAAAATAAATAAATAAATTAATAAATAAATAAATAAATAAATGAATAAATAAATAAATAAAGAAAAAAAAAACAACTACAATATGTTTAACTAGAAATAGTAGGTTAATAATCTATATATTTATTTATTTATTTATCTATTTATTTATTTCTATATATTAGTTGATGTCTTTGTTGTTATCGTTATTATGATTATTATGTTATTACTATCTAAAAATATATATTCATTTATCTTTTTTTTTTTTGGCACAAAGACTTTGTATGACATACAGTGTTTAGAGTTAATCTACGATTAAATTACATATAAATAGCCCGCTATATCTCTTCCTCTCTTTCTCCTCTCCTCCTCTCTTTCTTCTCTCTTCCTCTTCTTCGCCTCTCTTCCTCTCTTTCTCCTCTCTCTTCCTCCCGCTCTTTCTCTTCCTCTCTCTTCCTCCCTCTCTTTCTCTCTCTCTCTCTCTCTCTCTCTCTCTCTCTCTCTCTCTCCTCTCTCTCTCTCTCTCTCTCTCTCTCTCCTCTCTTCCCCTCTCCTCTCCTCTCTTCCTCTTTCTACCTCCCCTGCCCCCGTCTCTCTCTCTCTCTCCTACCTTCCCCTCTTTCTCTCTCCTCGCTTTCTCTCTCCTCCCTTCCTCTCTCTCTCTCTCTCTCTCTCTCTCTCTCTCTCTCTCTCTCTCTCTCTCTCTCTCTTTTTTCTTTTTCTGTCTCTTCCTCACTATCTTTTCCTCTCTCTCCTCTCTCTCCTCTCTTCCTCTTTCTACCTCACCCGCCCCCGTCTCTCTCCTCCCTTCCCCTCTTTCTCTCTCCTCCCTTCCTCTCTCTCTCCCTCTCTCCTCCCTTCTCTCTCTCTCCCTCCCTCCCTCCCTCCCTCCCTCCCACCTTCCTCCCCCTTTCTCCGTCTCCTCCTTCTCTCTGGAGTGTGCAAGGCACCATGCGGAGACGGAACCACGCGAGCGTAAGTAATGTCATGTATATTGCAATGAGGTAAATTGAATTAGGTTAATTCACTTCATAATTGCCTACCCGAGAGCGCGAGTGCGCGCGCACACACACACGTGTATATATATATATATATATATATATATATATATACATATATATATACATATATATATATATATACGTATGTATATGTAAAGTAGACCACATGGAAAAAGAAACTAACGAAGCAGAGCGCTTTCGTATATTACATCTTCAGCGCAAAAAAGATGCACTGAAGATGTAATATACGAAAGCGCTCTGCTTCGTTAGTTTCTTTTTCCAAGTGGTATACTTTGTATAAGTGAACACGCGTACCCGTGTTCTTATTAGCATATATATATATATATATATATATATATGTATATATATATATATGTGTATTCATAATTTGTGTTTCTGTGTGTGTGTGTGTGTGTGTGTGTGTGTGTGTGTGTGTGTGTGTGTGTGTGTTTTTTATGTGCGCACGTGTGTATTATACATACGTACCGCGCGAGCGAAAGAAAAGCGTCGCGAAAATACGTTGAAGAAACGCGGAAATAAAAACCTCGCTAATATGAACTACGGCAGAAGCCGTCTTTCCTACATCACTCCTTAAGTGCCAAGTATAAAGCCATAAAGCAAGGAATTTCAACTTTAAGTTCTTTTCCACAGTAAATAATATCACACTCCCCTCCCCCTCTCTCCCCCTTCACCCTCTCTCCCCCTTCCCCCTCTCTCCCCCTTCACCCTCTCTCCCCCTTCCCCCTCTCCTCCCATCCCCTCTCCCCCTCCCCCTCTTTCCCCCTTCCTCTCTCTCCCCCTTCCCCCTCTCTCCCATCCCCTCTCCCCCTCCCCCTCTTTCCCCCTTCCTCTCTCTCCCCCTTCCCCCTCTCTCCCCTTCCCCTCTCCCCTTCCCCTCTTTCCCCCTTCCCCTCTCTTCTCCTTCTCTTCTCTCCCCCTTCCCCTCTCTCTCCCTTCCCCTCTCTCCCCCTTACCCTCTCTCTCCCCTTCTCCCTCTACCTCCTTCCCCACTCTTCCTCTTCCCTACTCTCCCCCTTCCCCTCTCTCCTTCTTCTCCTCTCTCCCCCTCTACCTCTCTCTCCTTCCCCTCTCTCCCTCTTCCCCTCTCTCTCCCATAAGCTACCCTCTCTCTCCCTTCCCCTCTCTATCTTCCCCTCTCTCCCCTTCCCCTCTCTCACCCTTCCCCTCTCACACTCTTGCCCTCTCCCCCCTCCCCCTCTCTCTCCCCTTCTCTCCCCCTTCCCCTCTCTCCCCCTTCCCCGCTTCCTCCCTCTTCCTGTCCCCCTCTCCCCTTCCCCTCTTCCCTTCCCCTCTTCCTCCCTGTCCCCTCCTTTCTCCCCCTCCCTCTCCGTCCCCCACCTCCTCTCCCCCTCCACTGTACGTCCCCCTTCCACCTCTACCCATTATTTAGATAAATTAATAGTTTAACAAATTGAATTAACCAATTAATGGTAATCATCTTTTTATTTTTTACTTTTTCTTAGTTTTCTTTTATTTTGTTTTTTCTTCGATTTCCTTTATTTATTTTCTTTGATTTTTCTTTGCTTTTTTGTTTTCTATTTTCTTTGTTTTCTTTGACCTTTTCGACCTTCTGTGACCTTGTTTGACCTTTTCTTTTTAGTCTTATTTGACCTTATTTACATAATTTTCTTTCTTTTCTTTGGCCTTGCTTGGTGACCTTTGGACCTTCTACGGCCTTCTTTTGGTCCAGGTTGGCCCTATTTGGACCTTCTTCCTTCCTTGGTCCTTTTTAACATTCTCTCTTTGGTCCGCTTTAATATTCTTTCATTGGCCCTCTTTGGCCTCTTTGGTCCTCACTGGTCCTCTTTGGCCCATTTAGTCCTCTTTGGTCATTTTGGTCCTCCTTAGTCCACTTTGCCCTCTATGGTCCTTTTGGTCCTCATTGGCCCTCTTTGGTCCTTTTAGTCCTCTATGCTCTCTTTGCCCTCTTTGGTCCTTTTGTTCCTCTTTGGTCCACTTTGCCCTCATTGGCCCACTTTGTCCATCTTTGGGCACCCTTAACATTGGTCCTCTTTCCCCTCTTTGGTCCTTTTGGCCCACTTTGACCCACATTGGCCCTCCTTAACATTGGCCCTCTTTGCCTTCTTTGGTCCTTTTGCCCCACTTTGACCCTCTTTAGACCTTAACATTAGCCCTCTTTGATCCTTTTGGCCCACTTTGGCCCTCCGTAACATTGGCCCTCTTTGGCCTCTTTAGCCCTTTTGGTCCACTTTTTTCTCTTTGGTCCTCATTGGCCCACTTTGGCCCATTTTGTCCCTCCTTAACATTGGCCATCTTTGGTCCTTTTGGCCCACTTTGCCCTCTTTGGTCCTTTTGGCCCACGTTGGACCTTAACGTTGCCCCTCTTTAGTCTTTTGGCCCACTTTGGCCCTGTTTAGCCCACTTTGTACCTCCTTAACATTGGCCCACTATACCCTCTTTGGTCCTTTTGGCCCACTTTGGCCCTCTTTGACTCTCTCGTGTCGTCTTTGACCTCCTTCTTCCTCTGCAATCATCGTCATCATGTATCTTCCTCCTCCTC
>NC_134791.1:1973095-1985595 GCF_046742065.1 Oratosquilla oratoria | reverse complement strand
CACAATTCGATTAAGAAGTTTGGTTGCCGAGCAATATATATATATATATATATATATATATATATATATATATATATATATATATATATATATATATATATATATATAATAATAGTAATAATAATAATAAGAACACGGGTGCGTGTGTTGACTTATGCAAAATAGACCACTTGGAAAAAGAAGCTAACGAAGCAGAGCGCTTTCGTATATTACATCTTCAGTGCAAAAAGTGCATATATATTTATATATAGTGTGTATGTATGTATGCATGTAAATTTATTGATTATGTATTCATGTTTATTGTATCTTATTTGATTATTTATCTTTTAATTTTTGTTTTTGCAATTGTGAGAGAACAAGTGAGATGATATTTGCATAAGAAATTTCGAAGTAGGCAACAGAACTTTTTGTGCCAACTGTACACTCCTAATCGTTTGTACAAGATCCTGTTCAGAGCCGGCGACACATCCCAAGCGAATAGAACAGTGGACGAGAACGAGGTAAGGAGAAATCCTAATCGAGAGGTCCAGTGCAGGATCGCCGGGCTATCCCGTTGGTGAACGATACAGCATGACTTTTTTTTTTTTTTTTTTTTTTTTTTTTTTAGACAAAAATAATAATTGGTGGTTTTACGTGAAGTTTACATTTCGTCGGAAAATGAAGAAGAAATCCTGAAAAGTTACAATTTTGGCGGGAAAACTAGAAATAAGTAAGTATTTCTAGATTCGCATCTGGACCGGGTTCCAGCTCAAAATCTAATCATCTTTCTGTGGTCGAGTCTTCCAGAAAATTTCGTCGAAATTCGAACGAAACTTTTCGGGAAATTTTGCGAACGCACAGACAGACGGGCAGAAGCAGGTAACCACATAAGGCAGGTACGGCCATGGAATAAGCAATGTTGACCAACATTTTCCCCCTCAACATTGAGGAACTGTTTGCACCATCGGGAAGTTGAAGCCCTTCCTCGCTTTCTCAAAAAAAAAAAAAAAAAAAAATAAAAAAAAAGGGGGGGGAAGGAGGGGAGGGGATGAAGGAGGGGCCGGGGAAGGGGGAGAAGGAGGGGGCGGGGGAGGGGAAGGAGGGGGAGGGAGGGGAAGAAGGGCACGGGTGAGCGCAACAAGGAGGGGAGGGGGAGGGGAAGGAGGGCGAGGGGGAGGGAAAAGGAGGGGAGGGAAGGAAAAGGAGGGGAGGGGAGGGGAGAAGGGGAGAAAAGAGGAAGGGGAGGGGAGGAGAGGAAGAAGGGGGAGGGGAGGAGAGGAAGAAGGGGGAGGGGAGGAGAGGAAGAAGGGGAGGGGAAGGAGGGGGAGGGGGGAGGGAAAGGAGGAGGGGAGAGGAAGGAGGAGGGGAGAGGAAGAAGGAGGGGGAGGGGAAGGAGGGGAGGGGGGACAAGAAGGGGAGGGGGAGAGGGGGGAGGGGAAGAAGGAGGGGAGGGGGAGAAGGGGGAGTGGAAGAAGGAGGGGAGGGGGAGAGGGGCGAGGGGAAGAAGGAGGGGAAGGGGAAGGAGGGAGCGAAGACTCCCCTATAGTGATAAGAGAGAGAGAGAGAGAGGAATAATGTCTGGAATCCCCTTATTTAGAAAAAAAAAAGAGGAAAAGTTGAATTAGCTGAACTCGAAATTTCGGAAAGGGGAAAACTCAAAATACATACAATCCGAAGGTTAGGGAAAGGGAAGGGAGAGAGGGAAGGAGAAGGTAAGGGGAGTAGGAAGGGAAGGAGGAAGGGAGGGAAGTAAGGAAAGGTGAGAGGGAAGGAGAAGGTACGGGGAAGGGAAAGAGGGAAGGAGAAGGTAAGGGGAAGGGAAAGAGGGAAGGAGAAGAGACGGGGAATAGGAAAGGAAGGAAGGAGGGAAGGAAAGCGGGAGGGAGGGAAGGTAAGAAAAGGAAAAAAAGGACTGATTCACCAGCGCTTCGAGCCTTGTGTAGATGCTAAGTAGAAGTGGAGGGAAAGGGAGGGAAGAAAGGAAGGAGGAAGGGAAGGGAAGGAAGGGGAGGAAGGGTTGTTGAGGACTGTAGTTTACCAGCGCTTCTATCGTTGTGAGTAGTAGTGTAGAGAGGAGAAGTAGAAGAGAGAGAGAGAGAGAGAGAGAGAGAGAAAGAAAGAAAGAGAAGAGAGAGAGAGGGAAGATAGTGTGTTTGTGTGTGTGTGTGTGTGTGTGTGTGTGTGTGTGTGTGTGTGTGTGTGTACGTGTGTGTGTGTGTATGTGTGTGTGTGTGTGTGTGTGTGTCTCTGTGTGTGTATGTGTGTGTATGTGTGTGTGTGTGTGTGTGTGTGTGTGTGTGTGTGTGTGTGTTAACAGACATTATTTACATAAACAAGCATCAAATGCGTCCTTCCCTTCCATACCTGTTGGCACTCTTGCTGTCTGTCGGCAGGCGGTTTTATTCATCTTTAGGTCAACCCTGAGGTACCTCAGTGGCCAGTCTGTTTCGATTACCCCTGGGGGGGCGTTGCCACGGGGTGAATAAAATCGTCTGACGGCAGATAGAATGAATAGTAAGCTCATCGAAAAATAGTGTTGATAACAATCTTGGCCCCGGTCCGGGAACAGATTGCCAGCCTGTCAAGGTTGCACCCTCAGGTTTGAGATCTACCACCCAACCAGGGGTCTTTAGGGTCTTGAGTCACACCCCCTACGGAGCAGAGCCGCGCAGCCTTATCTTGTAACTGGAGTATAGTCATAGTGTAGGCCTTATGGTCTCTTGCAGTCTCCTTTATTCTTTTGTTCTTTTATAGGGATGTCGAGCATTCACTCAGGCTTGCCAACTGCCCCCCAGGCTCACCAACTGTCCGCCCAGGGCTGCCAACTGTCGCCTAGGCATACCAATCCCTGAGGCCTCTTGGTTGTAGTGTCTTTAGTTTTATGCCCATATTTGGTCATTTCGACGAAGAATGGTTCCTCGTCTGCAAAAGCTTCGTTATTGACACTCCGGAGGCATTCTGCGATATTAAGTCTTGTCCCGATTTTCACAAAGCTTCGTTCAAGAGGTTCTGTTGGTGAACTGCTTGGACGAAATGTTTTGGAACGGAGGACAACACTTTATGGGCCGACTGTACTTGATGTTGACCTTCCTCTATTTACGTCACTTATCTTCTTCTTCCGTGTTCCTCCTTCCCTCCTTCCTCCCTTCGTTCCTCCCTCCTTCTTCCCTCCCTCCTTCTCTCAACTCCTTCCCTCACCTCCTTTCCTAACCTCCTTCCCTCCTTCCCTCACCTCCTTTCCTCACCTCCTTCCCTCCTTCCCTCACCTCCTTCCCTCCTTCTCTTACCTCCTTCCTTCCCTCCCTTCCTCCCTCCCTCCTTCCTTACTTCTTCCCTCAACTCCTTTCTTCCCTCCTTCTTTCTTTCCTCAATTCCTTCTTTACCTCCATCCTTCCCTCCCTCCTTCCATCCCTCCTCTCTTCCTCCTTCCCTCCCTCCTTCCCTCCCTCCTTCCCTCTCTCCTTCTCTCCCTCCTTCCCTCCCCTATCCTCCTTCCCTCTCTCCTTCTCTCTCTCCTTCCCTCTCCTTCCCTCCCTCCTTCCTTCCCTTCTTCCTTCTCTCCTTCCTTCCCTCCTTCCCTCCCTTCCTCACTTCTTCACTCTCTTCCTCCAAAACCTTACTCTTCATCCCTCCACAAATATACGGAGGCGTCCTCCCTCCTCTTCTTTTCTTCGTCCTCTTCCTCCTCCTCCTCCTCCTTCCCCTCCTCCTTTTCCTCCTCCCCTCCTCTTTTTCCTCCTCCTCCCCTCCTCTGTTTCCTCCTCCCCCTCCTCTTTTTCCTCCTCTTTTTCATCCCCTCCTTTTCCTCACCCCCTCCTCTTTTTCCTTCTCCCCTCTTTTTCCTCCTCATCTTCCTCCTCCTTTTCCTCCTCTTCCTCCTACTCTTCCTCCTCCTCCCCATCTTTCTCCTCTTCCTCCTACTCTTCCTCTGTCCTCTTTTCCACCTCCTCTCTCCGCCCCCTCCTCCCCTCCCCCCTCTCCTTCCCCTCTCCTCCCCTTCTCCTCCCCCTCTCCTCCCCCTCTCCTCCTCCGCCTCTCCTCTTCCTCCCTCTCTCCTCCTCCTCCTCTTCCTCTCCCTCTCCTCCTCCTCCCCCTCCACACACAAGGTATTGACTGCACAAACTATGTGCAGTTAATATTTTAAGGTCTTCAGTCACACCCCTACGGAGCAGAGCAACGCAACGTTCTCTTGCAACTGTAGTCTAGTCTAAATAAGTAAATAAATAAATAAATAGATAGATAAGATAAAATAAAGATTCCTTGACCACTCAGGATGGAAGCGCTGGTAAACGGTGAAATGCTACTACTACTATCCTACGCCTTCCCCTTCTCTCTTTCACTCTCTTCCTTTCCTCCTCTTCTTCTTCCTCCTCCTCTCTCTCTTCCTTTCCTCCTCTTCCTCCTCCTCTCTCACCTTACTCCTCCTTTTTCCCCCTCCTCTCTCCCCTTCCTCCTTCTCCTCCTCCTCCTCCTCTCCCCCTCCTCCTTCTTTTCCTCCTCCTCTCTCCCTACCTTCCTCCTTCTCTTCCTTCTCTCTCTCCTCCCTCCTCCTCTTCTTTCTCTCTCTCTATTCCTCCCTCTCACTCCCCTCTCCTCTCTCCTCTTCCTCTCTCTACTGCTCCCTCCTTCCTCCCTCCCTTCCCTATATCCTCCTCCCCCTCCTCCTTTTTCTACTCCTCCCTCCCCCTCCCCCTCCTGCCTCCTCCCTTCCCTCCATCCTCTTCATTCTCCCTAACCTCCATCCTCCTCCTCCCCCTCTCTCCCCTTCTCCTCCCTCCCCCTCTCTCCCCCCTCCCCTCTCCTCCCTCCCCTCTCCTCCCTCCCTCCCTCCCTCCTCCCCCCCTTCCGCCTCCTCCATATTCGTGTCTGGATCTGAGCCTAAGCCAGTGCCAACGTCGATTAATCCGGGAGCATTGAGACGCGCTCCGATCGGCGTCGGGTCATCAACAACTTCGGCTCGAGTTCGATCCCCGATTCCCAATTATCAATTCGTATCTCCTCAACTCACAACTCTCGACTCTCAGCTCTCAATTCTCGACTATCAACTCTCAATTCTAGACTCAAAATTCCGAATTCTCGACTCTCAACACTCATTTCTTGACTATCAACTCTCAGTTCTCAGCTCTCAATTCTCAGTTTTTGACTCACAACTCTCAGTTCTCGATTTTCGACTCTCAACTCTCAACTCCGAGCTCTCAGTTCTCAATTCTCGACTCTCGACTCTCTAATCCGAGCTCTCAATTCTCAATTCTCGACTCTCAATTCTCGACTATCAATTCTCAGCTCTCTACTCACAAACTTAATTCTCGACTTTTGACTCTCTCAACTCCGATCTCTCAATTTTCAGCTCTCAACTTTCGACTCTTAATTCTCAGCTCTCGACTCCCCGACTCTCAACTCTCAATTTTCAGCTATTACTCTCAACTTTCGACTCTCAGCTTTCAACTTTCGACTCTCAGCTTTCAACTTTTGACTCTCAGCTTTCAACTATAGACTCTCAATTCTCAATTCTCAACTCTCGGCTCTCAATTCTCAACTCTTTTCTCAACTGTCAGCTCTCGACTTTCAATTCTCGACTCTCAACACTTGACCCTCAACTCTCAGCTTTCAACCTTCAATTCTCAACTCTCAAACCCAACTCTCAGCTCACGACATCGACTCTCAAACGCAATATGTTATCTGTTATCGATTTCCATTTCAACTCTCAAACGCAATGCATTCACAGTTCAATTCTCAACTCTCTTTTCTCAACTATCAATTCCCGTCTTTCAATTCTCGACTCTCAACTCTTAACCCTCAACTCTCTACTCTCAACTCTCAAATCTCAACTCTCGACTCTCAGAATAAGACAATAAACTCTTAGATCTCGACTCTCAAATCTCGACTCTCAACTCTCGACTCTCAACTCTCAAGTCTCAACTCCCGACTCTTGACTTTCAACTCTCAACTTTCGGTTCTCAACCCTCAGCCTCAACTCTCAACTCTTAACTCTTAGCATTCAATCGCACTGTATTCCCCATAACTACTTCCCAGCTCTCAACTCTTAATTTTGTTTTTCGTTTTTTTGTTTTTGTTTGTTTTTGTTTTCTTTTTCTTTTTCTCTACTTTTTTTCTTTGATTTTCCTTTCCTTTGTCTTTCTCTTTTGTCTTTTCCTTCTTTCCCCTTTCTCGTCTCCTTCCTTCCTTCCTGATTTTCCACTTCTTCGTTCTCTAATCAATAATCTTCTTCTATCTCTTTGGCTCCTCCTCCTCCTCCTCCTCCTCCTCCTCCTCCTTATCGGTTTCCCGTATTTCTCCCCTTCTTCCATATTTTCCTTTTTCCATCTCCTCCTCCTCCTCCTCCTCCTCTTTCTCCTTCTTCCGTGTTTGTTTTTCTCTCCCCATCCCTTCGTGTGTGTCTCTCTCTCTCTCTCTCTCTCTCTCTCTCTCTCTCTCTCTCTTTCTCTCTCTCTCTCTCTCTCTCTCTCCTCTCTCTCTCCTCTCCTCTCTCCTGTCTCTCTCTCCTCGGTCTCTCTCTCTCTCTCTCTCTCTCTCTCTTCCTCTCTCCTCTCCCTTACCCTCGCCTCTCCCCTCCTCCCCTCTTCCTCCTCTCCCTCCTCTCTATCTCCTCCCCTCTCCCCCGCTCTCCTCTCACCCCCCCTCACCCTCTACACCCTCCCCCTCCTCTCCTCCCCCTCTCTCCCCTCCCTTCACTCTTCTCTCCTCTCTCCCTCCCCCTCTCTCTACCATCTCCCTCTGCTCCCCTCCTCTCCTCTCCAGCCCCTACCTCCCCCTCTCCCTCCCCTTCCCTCCATCCCCTCCTCCACCCTCCTCTCCTCCACTCCTTGTCCGCATTTCCCCCCCTTTACCCTCCTTTCCCCCCCCCCCTCCCCTCCTCCTCTCCCTCCCCTCCTCCACCTTCCTCCTCCCCCTCCCCTCCCCTCTCCACCCTTCCACCCTCCCCCCCTCCCCCCCCTCCTCTTCACCCCATCCCTCCTCTCCCCTCTCCCCTGCCACCTCCTCTCCCACTCCCCTCTCCCCACCTCCCCTCTCCCCTCCCGTCCCTCTCCACCCTTCCTCCCCTCCCTCCCCTCCCCCTCCCCCCTCCCCCTGCCTCCCGTCCCCCTCCCCACCTCCCTCCCCACTCCCCCCTCCCTTCCCCATCACCTCCGTCATCCCCTTCACCGCGGCCCCTGAGCGAGCGTAGCTTAATTGAGGGCAGCCACAGTTTCATTTATGCAAATTTGCTACTTCCCCGATCAAATAGGTGAGCCACGGACCTAATTGGGGGATTCCATTCATGTGCAAAATACTTTGAATAAAGCGAAGGAGGGGGAGCCCCCCAAATTTTGGGGGCCCCGAACTTTAATAATAATAAAAAAAAAAAAAAAAGAGTGGCGGCTGGCAGTATGAACTATTGTAGTAAAAAGGGTGATTATTGTATAACGAGAAAATACATTTTGTTGTATTCGCTTGTGATTGGAAACTTGGTGTGTGGCAGGGAAATCATAATTAATTTATTCTGTCTATATATATATATATATATATATATATATATATATATATATATATATATATATAATGTATTTGTGTATATATCGTTATGCATAAATACAGGAAAACGACCATACACACAAACACACACACACAGGGGCATACACACACACACACACACACACACGAACACATCGCACCTACACATTGGGAGTCGCTACTCCAACTCTCGTGGGTGGGGAGTTGGGTGTGTGTTTGCGTGTAAGGTTACATTACCCATAGATCGGTCACATAGGAGCTCTGAGCTCTCTTCCGGGAGAGAAATAGCTGTCGATCACGACAAAACCATGGTGATTTATACACACACAAGGCTGAATAAAATCACCTGACGGCAGCCATAATGACCCAAGTTGACCTTGTCTCATTATTAATTGAGGAGGATGGAGGTGTGGAGGTCAATGGAGGTGGTTGAGAAAAATATGGAGGTGATGTGAAGGTGGAGGGTGATGGAGGGAAGAGAGATGGTGTGGAGGGGTAGGGAGGGAGGAGGAGAGTTGTCAAAGTGGAAAACCAACTTTTGTTATATATTTAATTCTGGCTAATGGTATATGAATTCATTCAATTAGGCTGGCTTACGGTTGGCAACACTGGTCACTGGGGAGATTGGCACCACTGGTCAGAGAGGTTGGTAACACTGACTGGGGAGATTGGCACCACTGGTCAGATAGGTTGGTAACACTGACTGGGGAGATTGGCAACACTGGTCAGAGAGGTTGGTAACACTGATTGGGGAGATTGGCACCACTGGTCAGAGAGGTTGGTAACACTGGTCGAATGTTGGCAACATTGGTCGAAGGTTGGTAACACTGGTCGAAGGTTGGTAACACTGGTCAGAGAGGTTGACAACACTGGTTGAAGTTTGGCAACACTGGTCGAAGGTTGGCAACACTAGTAGGAGCAGTTGGCAACACTGGTAGGAGCAGATGGCAACACTGGTTGAAGGTTGGTAACACTTGTAGGAGTAGTTGGCATCATTGGGCAGATGTTGGCAACCGTGGTCAAGTCAGGGCATGGGTAACACACGACGGAAAGGTTGGTGCCCCTGGTCGCGGGCACGCGGGAGAGTTGGCAACCCTGACCCGTTTTCTTATCACGATCTCGGAGTCTTTTGCATAGAGGACGTTAAGCCGAGGGGAGATCATCACACCTAACCGTCGAGAGAGGGGAGAGGGGGTGAGAGGAGGGGGAGAGCGGGGGAAGGGGGAAAGGGAGAGGGAAGAAAGCGGGGGGAGAGGGAGAGGGAGAGCGGGGAACGGGGAGAGAGGGGGAGAGGAGGGGGGGAGCGGGGGAAGGGGGAAAGGGAGAGGGAAGAAAGCGGGGGAGAGGGGAGAGCGGAGGAAGGGGGAGAGGGAGAGCGGGGGAAGGGGGAGAGGGGGAGAGCAGGGGGAAAGGAGGAGAGGGTGAGGAGAGCGTAAGGGGGAGGGGGAGGATGGAAGGAGAGGAGAGGGGAAGGGGAGGGGGAGAGGGGGAGAGCGGGGGAAAGGGGGGAAGACCCTAAACTCGGACGGACGTCATTTGGAAAGAAAAAACGTGGTTCCCCCCTCCCCCTCCCCCCTTCCCCCCCCCCTCTCCCCCTCCCCCCGCCGTCCCCCCTCCCCCCTTCTGTTACGCTCGGGTTCCAGCCCGTCGGATCACGCTTATGACGTTAGCTTCGGTTATGTCGTTCGTTTTGCGTGAAGACGGGGGAAGGGGGGATGGGCGAAGGGAGGGAAAGGAAATAAGCCTCCCAATCAAAAACAGCCCACTCTCTCCTATCTTCGTGTGGGGGGGGGTTATTGACCTACAAGTTTTTATGTGGGCTTGGTTGACACCCCCTATGGACCAGAGGCACACACACACCACATCACTCAATACACATCAGCCACACACACACACACACATGTCCACACACACACCATACACCATACACTCAACGTCACAGATCTTCTTCCTTTCTTAAACCTTTTCTTTAACTTCCTTCTTAACTTCGAGTACAGTAGGATAGAAACTTCTGGTTATTGCCAACGAAAAAAACACGAAAAACAAAGTGTCCACCGTGTAATTAACAATAAAAATTCGAGTAGTCTGTTTTGCTTATTCCATCATTCCGGATGTCGGCCAGGGTGATTTTTAATCATCTGGGTAATATCCTTCGCTCCATCATGTGGTACATTTTTTTTTAGTCTTTATTCTGGTCAGCGTCTAGGGGAACGTCCTCTCACGTAGGAGAAAATATTTCTATAGTTTTTAGGGGGGTGCATATTTCACAACTTGGGGGTGGATATTACACGCCTTAGGGGTAGATATTACACCGGGGGTAGATATCACACACACACTGGAAGTGATACTTTACTTCTGGGGGTAAGTGTTTCACCCTAGGGGGATGGGGGGGGGGTGAATATTGCACAGCTGGGTGGGGTAAGTGCTTCACCCCGGGGGGATGGGGGATGGGGGGTAAATATTGCACAGCTGGGAGGGGTCAACTATTTCACCCTTGAAAGTATCGAAATTCGTTCATACTGGTTGAAGGTACATGAAAGTCTTGTAAAAATGGAGGAAGGTAGAGGTAAAAAAAATGAATAAATGAAAATAAAAATGAAAGAAAAAGAGGAAGAAAAATGTAAAAAATGTAGGGATTTTTTTGTCAAAAAAGGAAGAAAAAACAAGAAGAATTTTTGCAAAAATGGAGGGAAAAAAGGAAAAGAAAATGATAAGAACAGAAAAAAAGGATGAGACAGTGGCCAAGTATCAATAAACAGTGCTACCAACCTACAGACATCAACGATCTTCACATTTCTTTTGCTTCTTTTTCGGATTTATTCACTCGTTTCTCTATTTATCTATGTTTATCTATTTATCTATGTATTCGTTCTCTTATCTGTTTATTTATTCATATGTTTATATCTATCATGAGTGAAGAATTATTAGTAAAAGAAATGTGGAAGGCATAGGTGGAGGGGGTGAACTTGAGGGGATGACCGAGGATGAAGTGGATGGATGGGGTGAAGGTGGCGTTGAGAAAGAGAGGAATGTCTGTTGAGCAAGGAAGGGAGAGGTCAGGAGATGAGGATGAGGGGAGAATGGCTGTGTATAGATGATACTGTTATGCAGGGAAGGGAAGGGGGGGGATTTGGGGGGTAGGTATGGGGTGCTTATGTGTGAATGTGTGATTTCTCCCCATCTTGTTCCGCATGGGGGGACGGAGAGGGAGGGGGGCGCCGATGAAATGAAGCGGCCTTGCTGTGAATGTCCTGTGTCTTGCTACATTGTCTATGACTCAGGACAGTGGACGGGCTACAGGGATGACCCGTCAACCATGAGGAGCTAAGATGAGAGGGGGAGTGGGGGTGGTGGATTGGAGTGGAATGGGTGGGAGTAGGTACATGCCTTTGAATTGGCTACCTCTCTTGTAAAGGGGAAAAGGCTTTTTGTATATAGATAGATTTCTAATACCTTATAAAAACGATTTCCATGAATAGTGGTGATGGGGAAAGGGGAGATTTCCTTCCAACAAAAGCAACACAAACACCTCACAACTGGGGAAGCCCTCAATCGCTTGTGAATCATGTCTCTCTTCTCTCAGTGTGGCTCGGGGTCGTGATGTTTTATGGATTTGTTGAACATCATAAGACTATGTCCGTAGACGACGTCTTCGCTGTGGACAGAATTGGACGCGGAATTGGTCGTTAACGACTTGAAAATTATTTATGACCCCGTGATTGCTTTCCCCCCCCGTTCTCTCAAAGATGTTTCATCATAATCTGATCCGTGTGTGAGTGTATATGTGTATGCGTATGTTCATATGTTTATGTTCGTATGTTTATGTGAATATCTATGTGTATGTTTGTGTGCATGTTTGTATGTGTATGGTTATGTGTATGTCTATCGTGTGTGTGCATATCTGTATGCTTATGTTCATATGTTTATGTTCGTATGTTTATGTGAATATCTATGTGTATGTTTGCATGTTTGTATGTGTATGGTATGTGTATGTCTATCGTGTGTGTGTATATGTGTATGCTTATGTTCATATGCTTATGTTCGTACGTTTATGTGAATATCTATGTGTATGTTTGTGTCATTTTTGTATGTGTATGTTTATGTATATGTATATGACTATATGTACATGCATATGTGTACGTATATGTATAGCATATATATTATGTATGCTCAGCGTTTGAATGATATAATAGCAAGGAACTTACGCCAAGAGGCGCTTAGGTGTGGCCTACATCCGTCACCTTTGCCCCATGTGTTCGGACTACCGGCATAATCCTCCGTGTAGTTAATGAATGGAATAAACTTCCTGCAGAAGCAGTGCAATGTAATTCAGTTGGAAGCTTTAAGATTCGTTGAGATAAACACCTAAGCAAGATGCTGTACTGCCTGCCATTTGTTTGATATTATTTGTTAATTTGTTTGTTATTATTTGTCTGTTTATTATCATTTATTGATTATTATTATTATTATTTAGGTGCCCATTTATCATCATTTACCATTAACTGTTCGTTTATTATTTAGCTTTACCCATTCATTTATTTATTTGATTATTATTTATATTATTTTTCATTTATTTATTTATCATTATTATAATTTTTTTTCGCATCCCGGACCTAGTTATGGAACCAAAAGGTCTCCTGTTGGCATGCTCCTCCCATGTAATCCTTTGTAAGCTTTTTGTGTGTGTGTGTGTGTGTGTGTGTGTGTGTGTGTGTGTGTGTGCTTGCTGTGTGTGTGTGCGAGCCTGTGTGTGTGTGTACATATACAACACGGCTCACCGTGAGACCTGTGCATATATGCATTGAGGGGCTCCCCTAGCTGGCCTCACATAGTGGGGAAAACGACCAAAGGTTGTAATAACCACTTTAGGGAAGGGATGATCTTTGTTGAACGAAGGCGCCCTGACCTGGTCGGGACTTACAAGCCGAGCGGCGGCGAGGTCAAAAGACTTGTTAATTATAGGTCAATTGTCCTGTGAAAATTTCCCTACTGGTAAGTCAACGAATGAA
>NC_134791.1:1967458-1972595 GCF_046742065.1 Oratosquilla oratoria | reverse complement strand
AAAAATAATTATTGTTGGTTTTACGTGAAGTTTACATTTCGTCGGAAAATGAAGAAGAAATCCTGAAAAGTTACAATTTTGGCGGGAAAACTAGAAATAAGTAAGTATTTCTAGATTCGCATCTGGACCGGGTTCCAGCTCAAAATCTAATCATCTTTCTGTGGTCGAGTCTTCCAGAAAATTTCGTCGAAATTCGAACGAAACTTTTCGGGAAATTTTGCGAACGCACAGACAGACGGGCAGAAGCAGGTAACCACATAAGGCAGGTACGGCCATGGAATAAGCAATGTTGACCAACATTTTCCCCTCAACATTGAGGAACTGTTTGCACCATCGGGAAGTTGAAGCCCTTCCTCGCTTTCTCAAAAAAAAAAAAAAAAAAAAAGGGGGGGGGAAGGAGGGGGAGGAGGAGAAGGAGGGGGAGGGGGAGAAGGAGGGGGTGGGGAAGGAGGGGGAGGGAGGGGAAGAAGAAGGGGAGGGGAGGGGAAGAAGAAGGGGAGGGGGAGGGGACGGAGGGAGAGGGGGAGGGAAAGGAGGGGAGGGGAGGGAAGGAAAAGGAGAGGAGGGGAGGGGAGAAGTGGAAGAAGGAGGGGAGGAGAGGAAGAAGGGGGAGGGGAGGAGAGGAAGAAAGAGGGAAGGGGAGGAGAGGAAGAAGGGGAGGGGGAGGAGAAGGAGGGGGGAGGGGAAGGAGGAGGGGAGAGGAAGAAGGAGGAGAAGGGGAAGAAGGAGGGGAGGGGGAACAAGGAGGGGAGGGGGGACAAGAAGGGGAGGGGGAGGGGGAGGGAAAGAAGGAGGGGAGGGGGAGAAGGGGGAGTGGAAGAAGGAGGGGAGGGGGAGAGGGGCGAGGGGAAGAAGGTGGGGATGGGGAAGGAGGGAGCGAAGACTCCCCTATAGTGATAAGAGAGAGAGAGAGAGAGAGAGAGAGAGAGAGAGAGAGAGAGAGAGGGAGAGGATGTCTGGAATCCCCTTATTTAGAAAAAAGAGGAAAAGTTGAATTAGCTGAACTCGAAATTTCGGAAAGGGGAAAACTCAAAATACATACAATCCGAAGGTTAGGGAAAGGGAAGGGAGAGAGGGAAGGAGAAGGTAAGGGGAGTAGGAAGGGAAGGAGGAAGGGAGGGAAGTAGGAAAGGTGAGAGGGAAGGAGAAGGTACGGGGAAGGGAAAGAGGGAAGGAGAAGGTAAGGGGAAGGGAAAGAGGGAAGGAGAAGAGACGGGGAATAGGAAAGAAAGGAAGGAGGAAAGGAAGAAGGAAAGCGGGAGGGAGGGAAGGTAAGAAAAAGAAAAGAAGGACTAATTCACCAGCGCTTCAAGCCTTGTGTAGATGATAGGTAAAAGTGGAGGGAAAGGGAGAGAAGAGAGGAAGGAGGAAGGGACGGAGTGTAAGAAGGAAAGGAAAGTGGGAGGAAGGGAAGGGAAGGAAAGGGAGGAAAGGCTGTTGAGGAGTGTAGTTTACCAGCGCTTCTATCATTGTGAGTAGTAGTGTAGAGAGGAGAAAGAGAGAGAGAGAAAAAAGAGAGAGGAGAGAGAGAGGGAGAGAGTGTGTGTATTTTGTGTGGGTATGTGTGTGTGTGTGTGTGTGTGTGTGTGTGTGCGTATGTGTGTGTACGTGTGTGTGTGTGCATGTGCACGTGCACGTGTGTGTGTGTGTACGTGTGTGTGCGTGTGTGTGTGTGTGTATGTGTGCATGTGTACGTGTGTGTGTGTGTGAGTGTGGACGTAAGGGTGTATGTACGTACGTGTGTGTATGTGTGTGTGTGTGTGTAAACAAACATTGTGTATAAACAAGCAGCAAATGCATCCTCCCCTTCCATACCTGCTGGCACTTTTCCTGACTGTCGTCAGGCGATTTTATTCATCCTTAGGCCAACCCTGAGGTACCTCAGGGGCCAGTCTGTTTCGATTAACCCTTGGAGGGCGGTGCCACCGGTGAATAAAATCGTCTGACGGCAGATAGAATGAATAGGAAGCTCATCGAAAAATAGTGTTGATAACAATCTTGGCCCCGGTCCGGGAACCGATTGCCAGCCTGTCAAGGTTGTACCCTCAGGTTTGAGATCTACCACCCAACCCGGGGTCTTTTGGATCTTGAGTCACACCCCTACGGAGCAGAGCCGCGCAGCCTTATCTTGTAACTGGAGTATAGTCATAGTGTAGGCCTTATGGTCTCTTGCAGTCTCCTTTATTCTTTTGTTCTTATATAGGGATGTCGTGCATTCCTCTCTATCGTGCCAACTGCCCCCCACCAGGCTTCCCTCCATATACCGCCAGGGCTGCTTAATGTCGCCGAGGCATACCAACTCCCTGGCCTTCCGGGGGTCCATTTTCCTGTCCATTTTCCTCCATTTCTTTTCTCTCCTCTCGATTCTATCCAGTACTCTATCTTGTCTTCCATCATTCCCTCCCTTCTTCTCCTCTTTTCCTTCCCTAGGTCCTCCTCCCTCCTTATCCCTCTTTCCCTCTTCCTTCATCCCTCTTCACTCCCTCCTGCACTCCACTCTTTTCATCCTTTCCTTCCTCCTTCTTCCCCCTCCTCCTCAACTCATCCCCCTTCCTCCGAGCCTTCACCTGCCCTTCTTTCCTCCTCACTCCCCCTTCTCCCCTCCTTCCCCTCCTTCCTCCTCCTCCTCCTCCCCCCTCTCCTCCCTTTTTCCTCCCTTCATCCTTCCCCTCCTGTCCTCTTTTTCCTCTCTCCCTCCCCTCCCCTCCCTCCCTCCCTCCTCCTACTCTTCCTCCTTCCCACGCACCCTCCCTCCGCTACCCATCCCCGCTTCCCCCCCTCCTCTTTTCCTCTCCCCCTCTTTGTTCCTCCTCATCTTCCTCCTCTTTTTCCTCCCTCCTTTCCTCCAACCTCTTCCTCCTCCTCCCCATCTTGTCTCCTCTTTCCTCCTACTCTTCCTCCTGTCCGTCCTCTTTTCCACCATCGCCTGTCCCGCTCACTTATCTCTCGCCCCTCCTCTCCTTCCTCCCTATGTCCTCCCTCCCCCTCTCTCACCCTCTCCTTTCCCCCTCCCCTCCCCCTCCCTCCCTTCCCCTCTCCTCCCCCTCTCCTCTCTCCACCTCTCCTCCTCCCCCTTCTCCCTCCTCCGCCTCTCCTCTTCCTCCCTCTCTCCTCCTCCTCCTCTTCCTCTCCCTCTCCTCCTCCTCCCCCTCCACACACAAGGTATTGACTGCACAAACTATGTGCAGTTGATATTTTAAGGTCTTTAGTCACACCCCTACGGAGCAGAGCAACGCAGCGTTCTCTTGCAACTGTAGTCTAGTCTAAATAAGTTAATAAATAATTAATTAAATGAATGAATAAATAAATAGATAAGATAAAATAAAGATTCCTTGACCACTCAGGATGGAAGCGCTGGTAAACGGTGAAATGCTACTACTACTATCCTACGCCTTCCCCTTCTCTCCCTCACTCTCTTCCTTTCCTCCTCTTCCTCCTCCTCCCCTCTCTCTTCCTTTCTTCCTCTTCCTCCTCCTCTCTCACCTTACTCCTCCTTTTCCTCCTCCTCCTCCTTTTTCTACTCCTCCCTCCCCCCTCCCCCTCCTGCCTCCTCCCTTCCCTCCACCCTCTTCATTCTCCCTAACCTCCTATCCTCCTCCTCCCCCTCTCTCCCCTTCTCCTCCCTCCCCCTCCCCCCCTCCCTCCTCCCCCCCTCCCGCCTCCTCCATATTCGTGTCTGGATCTGAGCCTAAGCCAGTGCCAACGTCGATTAATCCGGGAGCATTGAGACGCGCTCCGATCGGCGTCGGGTCATCAACAACTTCGGCTCGAGTTCGATCCCCGATTCCCAATTATCAATTCGTATCTCCTCAACTCACAACTCTCGACTCTCAACTCTCAATTCTCGACTATCAACTCTCAATTCTAGACTCAAAATTCCCGAATTCTCGACTCTCAACACTCAATTCTTGACTATCAACTCTTAGTTCTCAGCTCTCAATTCTCAGTTTTTGACTCACAACTCTCAGTTCTCGATTTTCGACTCTCAACTCTCAACTCCGAGCTCTCAGTTCTCAATTCTCGACTCTCGACTCTCTAATCCGAGCTCTCAATTCTTAATTCTCAACTCTCAATTCTCGACTATCAATTCTCATTTCTCAACTCTCAACTCCCTATTCTCGACTCTCAACTCTCAATTCTCAGCTCTCTACTCACAACTCAATTCTCGACTTTTGACTCTCAACTCCGATCTCTCAATTTTCAGCTCTCGACTTTCGACTCTCAACTCTCAATTTTCAGCTCTTGGCTCTCAACTCTCAACTTTCGACTCTCAGCTTTCAACTTTCGACTCTCAGCTTTCAGCTATAGACTCTCAATTCTCAATTCTCAACTCTCGGCTCTCAATTCTCAACTCTTTTCTCAACTGTCAGTTCTCGACTTTCAATTCTCGACTCTCAACACTTGACCCTCAACTCTCAGCTTTCAACCTTCAATTCTCAACTCTCAAACCCAACTCTCAGCTCACGACATCGACTCTCAAACGCAATATGTTATCTGTTATCGATTTCCATTTCAACTCTCAAACGCAATGCATTCACAGTTCAATTCTCAACTCTCTTTTCTCAACTATCAATTCCCGACTTTCAATTCTCGACTCTCAACTCTTGACCTTCAACTCTCTACTCCCAACTCTCAAATCTCAACTCTCGTCTCTCAGAATTCGACTCTCAACTCTTAGCTCTCGACTCTCAACTCTCGACTCTCAACTCTCAAGTCTCAACTCCCGACTCTTGACTTTCAACTCTCAACTTTCGGTTCTCAACCCTCAGCCTCAACTCTCAACTCTTAACTCTTAGCATTCAACCGCACTGTATTTCCCATAACTACTTCCCAGCTCTCAACTCTTAATTTTTTTTTTTCGTTTTTTTCGGTTTTTGTTTTTTGTTTTCTTTTTCTTTAATTACTTTTTTTCTTTGATTTTCTGTTTCTTTGTCTTCCTCTTTTGTCTTTTCCTTCTTTCCCCTTTCTCGTCTCCTTCCTTCCTTTCTGATTTTCCACTTCTTCGTTCTCTAATCAATAATCTTCTTCTATCTCTTTGCCTCCTCCTCCTCCTCCTCCTCCTTATCGGTTTCCCGTATTTCTCCCCTTCTTCCATATTTTCCTTTTTCCATCTCCTCCTCCTCCTCCTCCTCCTCCT
>NC_134791.1:1954958-1964958 GCF_046742065.1 Oratosquilla oratoria | reverse complement strand
GAGTTGGCAACCCTGACCCGTTTTCTTATCACGATCTCGGAGTCTTTTGCATAGAGGACGTTAAGCCGAGGGGAGATCATCACACCTAACCGTCGAGAGAGGGGAGAGGAGGGGGAGAGCGGGGGAAGGGGGAAAGGGAGGAGAGCGGGGGAGAGGGGGGAGGGGGAGGGGAGAGCGGGGGAAGGGGGAGAGGGGGAGGATGGAGGGGGAGAGCAGGGGGAAAGGAGGAGAGGGTGGGGAGAGCGTGGTAAGGGGGAGGGGGAGGATGGAAGGAGAGGAGAGGGGAAGGGGAGGGGGAGGATGGAAGGAGAGGAGAGGGGAAGGGGAGGGAGGAGAGGGGGAGAGCGGGGGAGGGGGAGAGCGGGGGAAAGGGGGTAGACCCTAAACTCGGACGGACGTCATTTGGAAAGAAAAACGTGTTTCCCCCCTCCCCCTCCCCCCTCCTTCCCCCCTCCCCCCTTCTGTTACTCTACGGTTACAGCCCGTCGGATCACGGTTATGACGTTGTCTTCGGTTATCTCGGTCGTTTTGAGTCAAGAAGGGGGAAGGGGGGGGAGGGGAAATGGGGGAAGGGAGGGAAAGGAAATAAGCCTCCCAATCACCCCCTCTCCCTATCTCGTGTGGGGGGGGGGTTATTGACTACAAGTTTTATGTGGGCTTGGTTGACACCCCCTATGGACCAGAGGCACACACACACACACACACACACACACACACACACACACACACACACACACACACACACACACACGTACAGCTTCTTCCTTTCTTAAACCTTTTCTTAACTTCCTTCTTAACTTCGATACAGTAGGATAGAAACTCTGGTTATTGCCAACGAAAAAACGAAAACAATGTCCACCCGTAATTACAATAAATTCGAGTAGTCTGTTTTGCTTATTTTATTCCGGATGTCGGCAGGTGATTTTTAATCATCTGGGTAATATCCTTCCTCCATCATGTGATACATTTTTTAGTCTTTATTCTGGTCAGCGTTAGGGGAACGTCCTCTCACGTAGGAGAAAATATTCTATATTTTTAGGGGGGTGCATATTTCACAACTTGGGGGTGGATATTACACGCCTTAGGGGTAGATATTACACCGGGGGTAGATATCACATACACACTGGAAGTGATACTTTACTTTTGGGGGTAAGTGTTTCACCTCAGGGGGGGGGGAAGGGGGGGAATATTGCACAGCTGGGTGGGGTAAGTGCTTCACCCCGGGGGGATGGGGGGTAAATATTGCACAGCTGGGAGGGGTAACTATTCCACCCTTGAAAGTATCAAATTCGTTCATACTGGTTGAAGGTACATGAAAGTCTTGTAAAAATGGAGGAAGGGAGAGGTTAAAAAAATGAATAAATAAAAATAAAAATGAGAGAAAAAGAGGAAGAAAAATGTTTAAAAATGTAGGGATATTTTGTCAAAAAGGGAAGAAAAACACAAGAAAAAAACAAGAATTTTTGCAAAAATGGAGGGAAAAAAGGAAAAGAAAATGAAAAGACAGAAAAGATGAGACAGTGGCCAAGTATCAATAAACAGTGCTACCAACCGACAGACGTCAACGATCTTCACATTTCTTTTCTTTTTCATATTCATTCACTCGTTTATCTATTTATCTATGTTTATTTATCTATGTATTCGTTCTCTTATATGTTTATTGATTCATATGTTTATATCTGTCATGAGTGAAGAAATATTAGTAAAAGCGGTGTGGAAGTCAGAGGTGGAGGGGGTGAACTTGAGGGGATGACCGAGGATGAGGTGAATGGATGGGGTGAAGGGGGCGTTGAGAAAGAGAGGAATGTCTGTTGAGCAAGGAAGGGAGAGGTCAGGAGATGAGGATGGGGGGAGAGTGGCTGTGTATAGATGATACTGTTATGCAGGGAAGGGAAGGGTAGGGGGATTTGGGGGGATGTAGGGGGTGCTTAGGTGTGAATGATATTTTGACGCAGCCCCCCGAAGGGATTTCTCCCCATCTTGTTCTGCATGAGGGGACGGAGAGGGAGGGGGGCGCCGATTAAATGAAGCGGCCTTGCTGTGAATGTACTGTGTCTTGCTACATTGTCTATGACCCAGGGCAGTGGGCGGGATACAGGGATGACTCGTCATCCACGAGGAGCTAAGATGAGAGGGGGAGTGGGGGTGGTGGATTGGAGTGGAATGGGTGGGAGTAGGTACATGCCTTTGACTTGGCTACCTCTCTTGTAAGGGGGAAAAATCTTTTTGTATATAGATAGATTTCTAATACCTTATAAAAACGATTTCCATGAATAGTGGTGATGGGGAAAGGGGAGATTTCCATCAAAACACCTCACACTGGAAGCCCTCAATCTCTTGTGAATCAAGTCTCTCTCAGTGTGGGCTCGGTCGTGATGTTTTATGGATTTGTTGACATCATAAGACTATGTCGTAGACGACGTCTTCGCTGTGGACAGAAATGGACGCGGAATTGGTCGTTAACGACTTGATATGACCCCTGATTGCTTTCCCCGTTCTCTCAAGATTTACATCATAATCTATCGTGTGAGTGTATATGTGTATGCGTATGTTCATATGTTTATGTTCGTATGTTTATGTGGATATCTATGTGTATGTTTGTGTGCATGTTTGTATGTGTATGGTTATGTGTATGTCTATCGTGTGTGTGTATATGTGTATGCTTATGTTCATATGCTTATGTTCGTATGTTTATGTAAATATCTATGTGTATGTTTGTGTCATTTTTGTATGTGTATGCTTGTATAGCATATATATTATGTATGCTCAGCGTTTGAATGATATAATAGCAAGGAACTTACGCCAAGAGGCGCTTTGCTGTGTCCTACATCCGTCACCTTTGCCCCATGTGTTCGGACTACCAGCATAATCCTCCGTGTAGTTAATGAATGGAATAAACTTCCTGCAGAAGCAGTGCAATGTAATTTAATTCGAAGCTTTAAGATTCGTTTAGATAAACACCTAAGCAAGATGCTGTACTGCCTGCCATTTGTTTGATATTATTTGTTAATTTGTTTGTTATTATTTGTCTGTTTATTATCATTTATTGATTATTATTATTATTATTTAGGTGCCCATTTATCATCATTTACCATTAACTGTTCGTTTATTATTTAGCTTTACCCATTCATTTATTTATTTGATTATTATTTATATTATTTTTCATTTATTTATTTATCATTATTATAATTTTTTCGCATCCGACCTAGTTATGGACCAAAAGGTCTCCTGTTGGCATGCTCCTCCCTTGTAATCCTTTGTAATCTTTTGTGTGTGTGTGTGTGTGTGTGTGTGTGTGTGTGTGTGTGTGTGTGTGTGTGTGTGTGTGTGTGTGTGTGTGTGCGCCTGTGTGTGTGTGTACGTATACACACGTGAGACTGTGCATATATGCATGAGGGGCACCCTATGGCCTCCAGAGTGGGGAAAACGACCGAAGTTGTAATAACCACATAAGGAAGGGATGACTTTGTTACGAAGGCGCCCTGACCTGGTCGGGACTACAAGCCGAGCGGCGGCGAGGTCAAATGACTTGTTGATAGGTCAATTGTCCTGTGACAATTTCCCTACTGGTAAGTCAACGAATGAATGAATTATTTTATTTTATTATTTTTTAACATCAATTATTCGGACTCTCCTTTTGTTTACATCAATTATCCGGACTGTTTTTTGTTTACATCAACTATCTGGACTGTTTTTTTTCTTTCTTTTTTTTGTTTACAGTAGTTATTAGGACTGTCCTGTTGTTTACATCAATTATCCGAACTCTCCTTTTGTTTACATCAATTATCCGGACTGTCCTGTTATTTACATCAATTATCCGGACCGTCCTTTTGTTTACATCAATTATCCGGACCATCCTTTTGTTTACATCAGTTATCCGGACTGTCTTTTGTTTACATTCGTTGCCAAGGTGACAAACAATCTTCAATTAAAAGTTATTCATAATCCAGTAAACCTTCTAAAGTTCTCCTCCCCACTCATCTGCTATGGTGCAAAGGTATCGACCTCGCTCTCACCACGTGGAGACCCGAGATCGATCCCCAAGGTTTCAGCTGATCCCTCCTCACCCTTGAGGGCATTCCTAACACTTTGGGCAAGGGTTACAACCTCATGAAGAGTTGGGTTTCGACCATACTAAGTGATCAGGGAAGCCTGGGTTCGGTTCCTAACACCAAAAGGGAGGGAGCGATGGAATACTGGCTGTCCTAGTACATATGGCAAAGGTGGCGGTTTTGGTCATAGGTAAGCATCTGCTGAAGCAGAATTCTCATTCTGTTCGTGTGTGTGTGTGTGTGTGTGTGTGTGTGTGTGCGCACGCGTGTATGTGTGCGTGCGTGCACGTGTGTTCGTGTATATATTTGTGTGTATGCGTGCGTGTATGCGTGTGTATGTGTGTGTGTGTGTGTGCGTGTATAAATTTGTGTGTGCGCGCGCGTGTGTGTATATGTATGTGCGTGCGTGTATGCGTGTATATATTTGTGTGTGCGCGTGTGTGTGTGTATGTGTGTGTGTGCGTGTGTTGAATGGTAGCATGGACAGTAAAACATTTGCTTTAGTTTTTCTGTATATTCCCAACATAAGTTTATCAAATACTTACACAACTCGACTCGTGGCGTAGTGGTAGAGTTTCTGGCTGCCACTACGGCGGTCAGGTTCGATATCCAGGGCTGTAATAATTTCAGTATCACTGCGCTGTGGGTTGTTACTCCAACTCTCGTGGGCGGGGAGTTTTGTGTGTGTGTGTGTGTGTGTGTGTGTGTGTGTGTGTGTGTGTGTAAGGGTCACAGCATTACCCATAGATCGGTCACATATGAGCTCTGAGCTCTCTTCCGGGAGGGAAATAGCTGTCGATCACGAGTCTAACACGTGATCCAAGACTATGGTGAATCACAGCTGTAACCACACCAAAACACCAACGTAAATTAGTTCGTAATTCCTAGGTCAACATCCTCTCTCTCTCTCTCTCTCTCTCTCTCTCTCTCTCTCTCTCTCTCTCTCTCTCTCTCTCTCTGACTCTCTCTGTTTCTGATCCTGTTTCTGTTTGTCTCTCATGTCTGACTTACGATTAAACAGACTATTTGAGTTACAATTTCTATCTGTTCTTCCATTCTTCCTACTTCCTAACTGACCTTGTACATTCAATTTGATCACCGACGTCTTTATCATAATACGAACTAAGATATTCCATTTCTGCTCACGTTATCTGACCTTTGGTGCACTTTAAAATTAATTCTATTCTAACATCTGGTTTTGGCGCCCCGAGTTCGGCGTCTTCTGTGTTTGTTTTTAATCAATGGCTTATCCCTCTGTTGAGTGACGGGCTTAACCTGTCGTCAGTCCTGATAGGACGCGTTTCCTCACACGTTTATTACCTTCTGGGACCCACATTTCTGAGTGCTTGGCTAATCTATTTTTTCTACACTAGCATACAATGCAATACAATACAACACATATATGTGTGTGTGTGTCTGTGTGTGTACATATGTGTGTATGTGTGTGTGTGTGTGTGTGTGTCTGTGATTCACCATGGTCTTGGATCACGTGTGTGTGTGTGTGTGTATGTGTGTGTGTGTGTGTGTGTGTGTGATTCACCATGATCTTGGATCACGTGTGTGTGTATGTGTGTGTGTGTGCACGTATGTATGTGTACTTGTGTGTACATGTGTATACCCTGTCACCTCACCTTCACAGAGGCTGAACAGTTTGTGTATAAAGTTCAGCGCATTAGATAGCGAAGCGACAAAGGAAAAGAACTCCTCTTCCTCCTCCTCCTCCTCCTCCTCCTCCTCCTCCTCCTCTTCCTGGTCCTCCTCTTCCTACTCCTCGTCCTCTTCCTCCTCTTCCTTCTCTTCCTCCTCGTCCTCCTTTTCCTCCTCGTCCTCCTTTTCCTCCTCGTCCTCCTCCTTTTCCTCCTCGTCCTCCTCCTCCTCCTACTCGTCCTCCTTGTCCTACTCTTTCTCCTTCTCCTCTTCCTCCTCGTCTTCCTCTTCCTCCTCCTCTTCCTCTTCCTCCTCCTCTTCCTCCTCCTCTTCCTCGTCCTCCTTTTCCTTCTCCTCCTCCTCGTCCTCCTCCTTTTCCTCTTCCTCCTCTTCCTCCTTCTCCTCCTCCTCCTCCTCCTCTTCCTCCTCCTCCTCCTCTTCCTCGTCCTACTTTTTCTTCTCCTCGTCCTCTTCCTTTTCCTCTTCCTCCTCCTCCTCTCCATCCTCCTCCTCCTCCTTCTCCTCCTCCTCTTCCTCGTCCTCCCCCTCACCCCCTCGTTCTCAACAGACCCGCTAGAGGCCTGTCGATACCATGTGGGCCTCGGGGAGGTTCGAGGAGGAGGAGGAGGAGGAGGAGGGAGAATTCTGGAGATACTGTCTACGGTAGTTTTGTTGGAGTTTTTGTTTGTTTGTTTCTGTGTGTGTGTGTGTTGACGTGTGTGTGTGTGTGTGTGTGTGTACATGTGTGTGTGTGTGTATATGTGTGGATGCGTATGCGCACGTGTATGTGTGCACGTTTGTATGTGTGTGCGCGCACGTGTGTGTGTGTGTACGTTTGTGTACGCGCGCGCGCGTGTGTGTGTGTGTGTCGCTCTTTAGACACTTAATTCTTGATTTCGTCAGATGATTTTATTCATCTTGGAGGGGGGTGGGGTGGGAGCATCTCCCTCCAACTGAATGGAATCCTTAGCAAGAGCAAGAGCATAACATCTACTTATTAATTAATCAATTAATTAATTTATTCATTCATTTATTTACTCCCTACCACTCCGCCCTCACCCAGTGTTAAGTGAAAAACCTCTGGTAAGGCAAAGCCCTGTCACATGTTATAAGCCGCTGATATTTTTTAGGCCGACGTTGGGTCTCCTCCCCGCTTGGTCAGGGCTGTCGGGAACCAAGGCCGCAAATTCGAAGCGGCTCCCGAGACTCGAACTCACGACCATCTGCCCATGAGTATTCACTGGTCTACCGCGTTATATTTTATTTGATTATTTATTTATTCGTTTATTTTTATTAATTTTTGGCCAATGAAAACTTCATTCTCTTTTTTATGTATTTGATCATTACGTTTTATTTTATTTATTTATTTATTTATTTTTTTGTATTCTATTTTTATCTGTTTTTATTTAATTTAATTTTTCCGGGAATTTCCTTCTTTTTATCTCTTACACACACATACACACACACACACACACACACACACACACACACACACACATACACACACGACTCGATAGCGCGGTTGGTAGAGACCCGGACTGTCACTTCGGCGGTCCGGGTTCGAATCCTGCCCAGGGGCGAAATAATATCAGTATCGCAGCGCTGCGATTCTTTACTCCAACTCTCGTGGGTGGGGAGTTGGGTGTGTGTGCGTGTAAGGTCACAGCATTACCCATAGATCGGTCATACGAGCTCCGAGCTCTCTTCTGGGAGGGAAATAGTTGTCGATCACGAGTCCAGCACGTGATCCAAGGACCAATATGAATACACATATATGTATACATATACATACATATATATATATATATATATATATATATATGCATATATTAATATTTTTATCTTTTTCTTTTTAATTTTCCACTTTTTCTGGGATCGTGCCAAATATTTTTTTTTTTTTTTTTTTTTTTTTTTTTAAGATTCCAACACTTGTTAACGTCTTTAAGCGAGACATTTCCTAGAAACCTCTAGCTAACATCGTCGCCTTCTAGAAATCCCTTCTAGACCACCTCACCCTCCCTCCCTCCCACCTCCACCCAAGACCCTAATTACTGCTGGCATAGTTTGCTCTCCAACTTCAGCAGACCTGTAGCCTGAAATTCAGGAACTTCAGGCTGTGTTTGAAACGTAAATGAATAAAAGTATTGTGTTTTTTTTACTTGTATAAATTGGTGTGTATATGTATGTGTGTACGTTTTCATGTGTATATATATATATATATATATATATATATATAATTGTGTGTGGATTTTTTTGTGTATGTGTGTATTTGTGTGGGCATATGTGTATGCATATGTCTATGTGTATACATGTATGTATAAGTATGCATATGTGTATATACCAGTATTTGAGAAAAAGAAAAAATAAAGGCCTGAAAATATAAAAAAGTAAAACAAAATAAAATAAGAATAGGTAAAAATGAAATAAAATCTGATACTTTTGTCGGTTTTATTTTGGTTCGTGACGATGTGACGTCATCAACCGTAACGGAAATAACGAACATTGAGTAGTTTTCTTTGAGTGTTAAGACGATATGACGCCATTATCCTTAACGGAAATAACGAACATTGACCAATTTTCTTTGAAGATCAAAACGACATTACGTCATCAGACAACATGACGTCATAAATCATAACGGAAATAACGAACATTGACCAGTTTTCTTTGGCAATCAAAATGACATTACGTCATCAGACGACATGACGTCATAAATCATAACGGAAATAATAAATATTGACCAGTTTTCTTTAAGGATCCAGACGACATGACGTCATAAATCATAACGGAAATAACGAACATTGAGTCGCTTCTGTCGGGAATTAAGACGCTTTTACGTCATCATCCGTAACGGAAATAATGAACACCGAATATCTTCCTTTGGGAATTAGGAGGACATTGCGTCAGCAGGCGACATGACGTCATCAGGCGTAACGGAAATAACGAACATTGAGACGCTTCCAATTAACCGAAGAGACACTAGACTAAATGTAGTTCGAGAAGGTGGGGGGAGAAGGGGGAGAGGGAAAAAGGGGGAAGGGGAGAAAGGGGAAGGGAGGGGGGGAAGGGTAGGGGAGAAGGGGAAGGGAGAAAGGGGAGGGGGAGAAAGGGAAGGGGGAGAAGGGGGAGGGGAGAAGGGAGGAGGGGAGGGGTGAGAAAGGGAGGGGAGAAAGGGGAGGGGGAGAAGGGGAGGTGAGTAGGGGGGAAGGGGGGAAGGCGTTAGTAAAAGATGACATAGCGAACAGATAGACAGACAGACACAGACGCAGACATAGAGAGATGCAGGCAAACAGACTGATAGTTACAGACAGACAGATACAGACTCACAGACAGATAGGAAAAATTAAAGACAGACAGACAGACAGACACACACACAGGCAGATAGACAGACAACAACAGACAGTCGTATTACTAATCGCAGAATTAGTCATTTTAATATGATTTAATCTTTTAATATTAGTATTTTTTATCTATTTTTTATTTATTTATTTAATTCATTTATTGAAAACGAACTATTAAGTTTGCTTATTTTCAATCTAACTCGGGATTAATACATCTTACCAGTCAATTTTATTCAATTTTCTGACCCCATAATAATTACTGTAACATAAATACATGTAGAACTTCCGGCGGGGAATAAGGATGCCGCTGTAATGTACCCTTGCGAGTTATAGAAGGGGATGAAATTAGGGATTTTCCTATACGTATTCCCCCTAAAAAAATAATATGATTTGATTCGGCAACCCCACTTAGAGGGTGGAAAAATCTGTTGGCATATATATTTCAATCATGATTAATAATGTGTTTTCAAGATCTTTTATGGTTGAGGATTTGGGATATGAAATTATTATCAAATATATTGATAAATACACGTTAAGATTTTGTGGACCATGGCATGTAAGAATACACACAGACACACACACGCACACACACACACACACACACACACAGGTGCAGGAACACACATGCACAGACACACACACACACACACGTTTATATATATTGAAGTGCGTAGGACATAATGAGTGGAAAGGGTGGTGAGGTGTGTGTGTGTGTGTGTGTGTGTGTATGTGTGTGTGTGTGTGTGTGTGTGTGTGTGTGTGCAAGGTAACCATTTTAGAAAATAAACAGAGCAGAGCGCTTTCGTATATTACATCCAGTGTAATTTACACTGGATGTAATATACGAAAGCGCTCTGCTCCGTTTGTTTATTTTCTAAAGTGGTTAACTTGCATTTATAAAACACATGTTTCCAGTGTTTTTATTGTATATACATATATATATATATATATATATATATATAT
>NC_134791.1:1934958-1947458 GCF_046742065.1 Oratosquilla oratoria | reverse complement strand
ATTTCTATTTATCAATTTGTCTCTCTTTTTTTAAGGTTCGGACTCTAGGTGAGAGATGAGAGTGAGGGAGATATTTTGTTATGATAATAAAATAAATCTAAAAGATGATAAGCTCAACCAGGCTACGAGCTTCTAAACTCGCTAATAACAAACTCTTGCTAATTATTTGTGTGTGTGTGTGTACGTGTGCGTTCAAGTACGTATGCGTGCGTACGCGTATGTGTACGGACAAATACATGTGCGTGTGTGTGCGTATGTGTGTGTACAAGAATGTGTGCGTGTGTGCGCATATGTGTGCGTACAAGTACGTGTGTGTGTGTGTGTGCGTGCGTGTATGTGTGTGTGCGCGCGTGTATGTGTGTGTGCGTATGTGTGTGCATACAAGTACGTGTGTGTATGTGCAACAGACTGATTTCACAAAAATCACAACGAACCCGTCTTCATGGTTAACTACAGGACCGGCCTACCCCCACCTAATCCTTGCTTAACCGGCTTCGCAATCCTACAATAGCAGGTTAACTCACATTTAATTCACTAACGACCTCTCAGAATGGAGGACAGCTTCCTAATTGAAGAAGCTAAATGCTCAGTGACGTCACTCACGATCATCGCAAACGACTTTGAACCTTACGCACAAAGGGCATAAGGCTCAAAGTCGAATCCCCCAGAACGGTACCATTTAACTTGCAATTATTCTTTAAGATACTACCGTAAACTTGTTCGCGCAAGCCACGAAGGTTGTAACTTACAACTTAATCCTAAACCACACCAGAGCGCAAGTTACAACACCCGGAAGGGGGGCAAATTACAACTAAGACGTTTCATAACTTTACAACCATTCTAGTTATAATTGTTTGATTAATTTTACTTATTTATTTAAATTAGTTTTTATCTATTTTGCTAGTTTATGTCTATTTGTTTATATTATTAATCTTTTCATTTATTTAATTATTTATTTTATTTTATTTTTTTACGATCTGTTGATATCAGCTGATCAGAGCCACGCCCCCGTGGTTGCCATGGCAACGCGTCCTCTTTTGTTTACATTTCCTTTTCTTCCCTTCTTGCACGGAACGAGGAAGGAAATCTTACGATAAAAGTGAGACCAAAGGGGCAGCAGTGTGCGAGACCGGACAAAGTGGAGAAACTCCGGGGGCAGTGTGCGAAGCCGGAAAAAAGATAAAAAAAAAATCTGATTTTCGCTGTTCACAAGAGAGATTTTTATTATAAATTCGAACGAATTCGGATAAGACATAAAATCACACTGGAGACATATATGTATATATATACATATATACATATATGTATACGTATGTGTATGTGTGTACAAGTGTAGATATGTATGTGTGTATACATGTATATATGTGTATACGTAAGTATATATATATGTGTATATTTGTATGTATATATGTATATATATATATGTATATTATATATATATATATATATATATATATATATACATGAAAATGATTTCAAAATCATGAGCTGGAAAAGAGCAGTATCATTGAAGAGTACGACAGGGATTTGGGTGTATCCTCTCTTTTTCTCTCTTTCACTCTTTTTTTTCTCTCTTTTTGTAGTCAATAAAGCATAAAAGCTTATGTGGAACTGAAAGTCTTGGTGACATTTTATTAAAGGAATCTGTCAAGGTTATGTCTTGCAATGCGATAAGGGGGAGAGGGGGGGAAGGAAGGGGGAGGGGGAAATGGAGAAAGGGGGGAGAGGAAACGGGAGGAGGGGGAGGGGAGAAGGGAGGACGGTACGAGGGGGAAAAGGAAAAGGGAAGGGAAATGGGAGAGGAAGGAAAGAGGGGACGGGGAAAGGGAAGGGGGGAAAGGGGGAGAGGGGAAAGAGAAAAGGGAGGACAGTGAGGGGAAAATGAAGAGGGGGAGGAGGGGGGAAAAGGGGGAGGGAAAAAAAGGGGAAAGAGGGAGAAAGGGAAGAGGGGGAGAGAAGGAAAGAGAGGAGGGGGAAAGGAAAAAGGGGAGAGGGAAGAGGGGAAGAGAAAAGGGAGGACAGTGAGGGGAAAATGAAGAGGGGGAGGAGGTAGGGAAGAAGGGAGGGGAGAGGGAAAAAAGGGGAAGAGGGGGAAAGGGAAGAGGGAGAGGGGGAAGGGAAGAGGGGGAAGGGAAAGGGAAGATGGGAAGGGGGAAAGGGAAGAGGGGGGAGAGAAGGAAAGAGGGGAGGGGGAAAGGTAAGATGGGGAAGGGGAAAATGAAGAGGGGAGAAGGTAAGGAGGAGGGGAAGGGAGAACGGAAAAAGGAGGGGGAGGGGGAAAAGGAAGATGGGGGAAAGGGGGAAAGGGAAGATGGGGAAGGAAAGAGGGGAGGAGGAAAGGGGAACGGAAAAAGGAGTGGAAAGGGAAAAAAGGGAGGGGGAGGATAGGGCCTGATAAAGGGGAACCGGAACAAGGGAGAGGGGGAGAGGGAGGGAAAGGGTGAGACGGAGGGGGGGGGAGACGGAGGGGGAGGGGTGAGATGGAGGAGGAGGTGGAGACAGAGGGAGAAGGGGAGACGGAGGGGGAGGGGGAGACTGAGGGTAAGGGAGAAGGGGAGACGGAGGGGGAGGGGGAGACTGAGAGGGAGGGGGAGACTGAGGGAGAGGGGGAGGCTGAGGGGGAGGGGGAGACTGAGGGGAGGGGGAGAGACGGAGGGGGAGGGGGAGAGACGGAGGGGGAGGGGGAGAGACGGAGGGGGAGGGGGAGAGACGGAGGGGGAGGGGGAGACGGAAGGGGAGGGGGAGAGACGGAGGGGGAGGGTAAAGGGGGGAGTACAGCTGTTCTCAAAAGTTTTGAGCAGTCAGAGGGGATTCTGAATTCGTAAACAGATTGTGGTACGAATTCATTTGTTGTATTATTTCGTAAACATTTTAGTTTTTGGTCCCTTAAGGCTTTTCCTTGTATATTAACGCATAGGATTCTCGACTTTACGTGTTATGTTATTTATATGGAGGGTATCAGCGCACGCACACACGCACACGCATACACGCGCACACACACACGCGCGCACACGCGCACACACACACACGCGCACACACACAAGCGCACACACACAAGCGCACACAGGTGCATACACGCACAGTACACACAGGTACACACACACGCACACAGGTATACACACGCACACACAGGTACACACGCACACACAGGTACACACGCGCACACAGGTACACACGCGCACACAGGTACACACGCGCACACAGGTACACACGCGCACACAGGTACACACGCGCACACAGGTACACACACGCACACACAGGTACACACACGCACACACAGGTGCACACACGCACACACACGCACACACACACACACACACACACACACACACACACACACACACACACACACACACACACACACAGACACACACGCACCGCTCTCTCCTCTCTCTCTCTCTCTCTCTCTCTCTCTCTCTCTCTCTCTCTCTCTCTCTCGATGGCGCAGTGGTAGCGTTGGCGGCCGCCACTACGGCGGTCCGGGTTCGAATCCCGTCCAAGGCTGAACTCATTTCAGTATCGCTGCGCTGCGAGTCGTTACTCCAATTCTCGTGTGCAGCGAATTGGGTGAGTGTGTGCGCGTAAGGTCATACCATTACACAGAGCTCGGTTATATATGAGCTTTGATCCCTCTTCCGGAAGGGAAATTGTTGTCGATCAGGAGTCTAACACATGATCCAGGACCATGGTGAATCTCACACACAAACAAACACACACACACACACACACACACACACACACACACACACACACACACACGCACGCACACGACTAAATTTTTCAGGATCGCTGCGGTGCAAGCCGGTACTACAACTCTGTTGGGCAAGGAGTTGTGTGTGTAATAGAGATATGGATAGATGGCAGAGACAGAAAGGGATATGGAGGTGGATAGAGAGTGAGGAGAGTAGTAAGACAGCGGGGAGAGAGAAAGAGGGAGAGAGAGAGAGAGAGAGAAAAAAGGATAGAAAGAGAAAAGGATAGAGAAAGAAGGATAGGGAGAGAGAGCGAGGGATAGAGAGAGAGAGAAAGAGAAGGACAGACAGAGAAAGAGAAGGATAGAGAGAGAGGGAAGAGAGAGAAGGACAGAGAGAAAGAAGGATAGAGAGAGAGAGACAAAGAAGGATAGAGAGAGAGAGAAGGATAGAGAAAAAGAGAAAGGATATAGAGAGAGAAGGATAGAGAAAAAGAGAAAGGATATAGAGAGAGAAGGATAGAAAGAGAAGGATAGATAGAAGGATAGAGAGAAAGAGGGAAGGATAGAGAGAGAGAGAAGGATAGAGAAAAAGAGAAAGGATAGAGAGAAAGAGAAGGATAGATAGAAGGATAGAGAGAAAGAGAGAGAAGGATAGAGAGAAAGAGAGAAGGATAGAGAGAAAGAGAGAAGGAGAGAGAGAAAGAGAGAGGATAGAGAGAAAGAGAGAGGATAGAGAGAAAGAGGGAGAAGGATAGAGAGAAAGAGAGAGGATAGAGAGAAAGAGAGAAGGATAGAGAGAAAGAGAGAGGATAGAAGAGAGAGAAGGATAAAGAGAGAGAGAAGGATAAAGAGAGAGAGAGAGAGATGGATGGAAGCAGGAGCAGCATCAACAAGAGTAAGGACCCGGTTGCATGCAATGTCAATTTGTTGCAAAAGTGGCGCCGAGCTGCAACACAGCCGAGGCTTCCCCCCCTAAGTTTGGGGAGAAAAATTCCTCCCCATTACCCGAGGACGAGAAGCCAACCCCCACACCCGCCCACCCCCACCCACCCCCGCCGCCGCTCCTTCCGTCCGTCCGTTCGTTCCAGAGTTTGCGCGGTTGTTGCAGAGGCGGATAATGAGATAGGAAGAGGAGGACGCTGGAGAAGAAAAGGAGCGGGTTGCAGGGTGGAGTTGCGCGTCATGTTGCGCAACATGTTGCGAGACATGTGCGTCGTGTTGCGCAACATGTTGCGAGACATGTGCGTCGTGTTGCGCAACATGTTGCGAGACATGTGCGTCATGTTGCGAGACATGTGCGTCATGTTGCGAGACATGTGCGTCATGTTGCGAGACATGTGCGTCATGTTGCGAGACATGTGCGTCGTGTTGCGAGACATGTGCGTCATGTTGCGAGACATGTGCGTCATGTTGCGAGACAAGTTAGAAGAGTTGCGCATCATATTGGGCGTCATGCTGCGAGACAATTTGCGCATCATGCTACGAGACGAGTTGCGCAACACGTTGCGAGAGAAGTTGCGTGTCGGGTTGCGATGCAGAAAGTAACTAAATAGTAGATAATTAAATAAATAGATCAATAAATAAGGTGGTAATTAAAAAGATTATCAAGAAAAATTGAACAAAAAGATGTATATAATTGTGTGTGTGCGTGTGTGTGTGTCTGTGTGTCTGTGTGTCTGTGTCTGTGTGTAAGGAAAGATATGAATAACCAAACTAAAAAAAAAAAAAAAAAAAAACTGAAAAAATGTAAATTAGACTATATATATATATATATATATATATATATATATATATATATATATATATATATATATATATATAGGGGTGAGGAAAAATGAACAAAATATGCCACAACGGTTAGGAAAAGATGAATTGCACAGAAGTTAGAGGACGCGCACACATCGTTGTTGCAAAGTTGCAAAAGCCAGCCAGCGAGGCCTGTGCAACAATCACTCATTACGCAAACTGATGACAATGCATGACAGACAAGTACAGTCGCCAGCAAAAGTTTGAGGCCACTCCACGCGTCCCCATGTGCAGATTTTGACTTTAGTTGTCCAGGATCTGATGCGTTCTTGTCTGAAATAGGTATATATATATATATATTATATATATATATATATATATATATATATATATATATATATATATATATATATATATATATATATATATATACATATATATACACCTTTTTAGGGAAAATGTGTCAAACACTCAAGTTTTTTTTTTTTTTTTTTTTTTTTTTTTTTTTTTGTAATGGAACTCGAAATCTGGTTCTCAATTTTTTGTAGAAAAAAGTATCTGTAATAAGATTTTTTTTCTATAAATGTGATAGAATTAGAATAGATAAAAACGTATAACAACAATAAAACTATAAAAATACAGTGAATATAAAAAAAGAAATAAAAGTAAACTGAAATAAGTAGATGAATAATAGAAATAAATAAATAAATAAATAAATAATAAAGAAAAACAAATAAAGAAAAAATAAGTAGATAAAGAAGGGAATAAAAATAATAAATAAGAATAACGAAATATCAGTCGATAAAGATATAATATATAAGTTATAAAATTAATGAAAAGAAAATGTTTATATAAAGTTTGCAAATATTGTGCAATGAGGATATTGGAACATAAACTCTTTGCAAGTTGCTATAAGTCCATCTCCATAAGATGATGAATTAATAAGAATACGTTTGAAAATGCATTGCGGCGAGGATATTGGTCTGATTTTCCATTTATTACACCAAATGGTTGGGGTCGATACAGGCAGACTGGTCTGAAATAATTATAATAATAATAATAATAATAATAAATTATTATTATTATCATTATCATTATTATTACTATTATTATTATTATTATTATTATTGTTATTATTATTATCATTATTATTATTATTATCATTATTATTATTGGATAGGAGGTAAGGGAACACGGGCTGAGGGAAATACTTTTATTCCTGACTAGTTTCGTCTGAGTGGCTTCTATTATGTTCCTCTGAAGAAGCCACTCAGGCGAAACTAGTCAGGAATAAAAGTATTTCCCTCAGCCCGTGTTCCCTTACCTCCTATCCACATTCGTCACAATGTATACACATTATTATTATTATTATTATTATTATTATTATTATTGTTGTTGTTGTTATTATTTAGTCTTCTAAGAGGTAGATCCGACAGAAGGTGGAAAGGTGAGCTAGAGAAGTTTGCAGGGGTGACGTGGCAGAGGTTGGCGCAGTCGCACGAGTCATCGATTGATTGATTGATTATTTAGTTTTTATCTTATTTTTATTTCCTTTTGTTTGACTATTCGTCTATTCTTATTTGGTTTAATTTTCTAATTGAATTTTATTTGTTTGTTTATATGTGTATTCATTTGTTTTTATTTTGTTTCTATTTTGTTTATTAACTTATTTATTTTAATCTAATTTAAATTTGATTTGATTTGTTTTTTATAATTATTTTCTTATTTCTATTATATTTTCATTTTAATTTACTTGATTTTTTTTTCTCTCCTTTAAGCAAAACACCTAATACGTGTGTAAATGCATTGCGGCGAGGAGATTGGTCCCCTGCAACATTTCTCGCAAAAGGACGAAATGACAAAAGTTGACAAGACTTCTTGGGCTTTAATTATATAATACTCGTCTTGGGAGTCAGGACAAGTTGCAGAAGGAGTTGACGGAGGGAAGTTGCAAAGACTTTGCAACAACCGCAAGGGAGATACAGGGTGTTGCAACGTTTCTGCAACACGGGAAGTAATAAGAACATTATGACCTCTCGTACAGCGTGGCGCAGAAGTTTCGTCCCTTCTTCTGGGGTTTAGTTCAGAGAATGAAGGAGTGTTTGTATAAATACATGAGTATTGGGTATTGTATAAATACATGAGTATTGGGTATTGTATAAATACATGAGTATTGGGTATTGTATTAGTGTATAATTTTTTATTTTGTATGTGAAATAAAAAGGATACAATTTTGAGTGGAGGTCTAGCCTCCATTCCTAGAAAGGAACCTAGGTGACTCTGGTCCATAAGGGGTAAAAAAAAAAAAAAAAAAAAAAAATCTCCCCCTCAGCCCATCTCTCCCCCCATTCCCCCTTCCCTCCCCCCTTCCCTCCCCCCCTTCCCCCCATTCCTCCCCCCGAGGTCAAGGGATTGTTGAAAGGCAGAGCCAATGTTGCAGAGGATTGCATTGCTTTGAAAAATGGATACGTTGAACCAGAATTGCAAGAACTTGGGGGGCGCCATTTTTCGGGGGAGGGGGGATATTGAAATTGTACATGATGCATGAAAACCATTGTGGAGTCTTGGGGGGAGATAACCCCCAACCCTGGCCCCCACTTCCCCCCAGGGGGGAATAAAATCGTCTAGCGACAGACAAACCATATATTCATTTGTTTGTATTATTCACATTAAATTTTTCTTTTTAATTATTTATCTATATAACAAGAGCTTCTTTCCCCCTTATGTGGGGGGTAGCCAGTCAAGGCACGCTCCCACACCCCCACCCATCCCTCTCTCATCTTAGATCCTCGTGGATGACGGGTCATCCCTGTATCCCGCCCACTGTCCGGGTCGGAAGCAATGCAGCAAGACACAGCACATCCACAGCATGGCTGCTTCACTTAATCGGCGAGCCCCCCCCCTCCTCTACGTCCCCTCATACAGATAATAGAGAAGACGGGGAGAAATCCCTTCAGGCTGCATCAAAATATCATCCATTTACATCCACTTTCCATTCACCTCTATCCCATGTCTTCTCCCTTCCATACTCAACAGACATTCCTCTCCTGTTCAAAGGTGTGGGAAAATTTTCATACTTCAAGTTTTTTATTTTTTTTTTTCTTAATTATTTAGACCGGTTTTGAGATAATCAAATATGTTTCTTAACTATGTACAAGTGTTTTAAGGTTACAAAAATTTAATTACGTTAAACGCAGTATTCTTTACTACATACGTATGAATTACAAGTGAAAAAATTTCTTGAAACATTTATTCGATCATTAATTTATCTATTTATCTGTTTTATCATTTATCTATTGATGTATTTATCTATTTATATACGTATCTATTCATCTATTTATTCATCTATTTATGTACCTATTTATTAATTCATCAAATAAAACTACTATCTCTACTACGTATATACATGTTAAAAAATAGAACTATTTCTTAATTTTTTTTCTTGAGGGGGGGAGAGAGTAGGGCGTCAGATAGAATCAACTCCCCCCTCCCCCCCTGCCAAAGTTGAGAGCCTGGACGGGGCCTTACAGATCCTTTCTATCTCCACTAAGGACCTTGCAAGCCTTCCATCAGTGACGCTAACTTCCTCGGGGGATGTTTTACTAAGGACTAAGTGACCTTAGTCCCCTCTTTGTCAAGGGGGCACTAACTTCGTGAAGTAAAACAAGTCTTGTCATTTATTGTCACTTATGCAGGGATCGTAGGGAATTCTTCTCCCCCCTCTTTCCCTTATCCCCCTTCCCCTCCCCCTCCCTTATCCCCCGTCCCCCCTTCCCATTCCCTCTCCCTTATCCCCCTCCCCCTCCCTTATCCCCCTTCCCCCTCCCCTATCCCCCTTCCCCCTCCCCTATCCCCCTTCCCCTTCCCCCTTCCCCCTCCCCCTCCCTTATCCCCCTTCCCCCTCCCTTATCCCCCTTCCCCCTCCCTTATCCCCCTTCTCCCTCCCTTATCCCCCTTCTCCCTCCCTTATTCCCCCTTCTCCCTCCCTTATTCCCCCTTCTCCCTCCCTTATTCCCCCTTCCCCCTCCCCTCCCTATACTTCCCCCTTCCCCCCTCCCTTATTTAATCCCCCCTTCCCCCTCCCCTTATCCCCCCTTTCCCTCCCCTCCCTTATTCCCCCCTTCCACCCTCCCTTAACCCCCCGTCCCCCCTCCCTTCTCCCCCTTCCACCCTCCCTTATCCCCCCTCCCCCCTCCCTCTTCCCCCCGTCCACCCTCCCTCTTCCCCCCATCCACCCTCCCTCTTCCCCCCATCCACCCTCCCTTATCCCCCTTCCACCCTCCCTTTTCCCTCCGTCCCCCTCCCTTATCCCCCCTTCCCCCTCCCTTATCCCCCTTCCACCCTCCCTTATCCCCCTTCCACCCTCCCTTATCCCCCTTCCACCCTCCCTTATCCCCCTTCCACCCTCCCTTATACCCCCTTGCCAGCCTTCACCCCTCTCCCCTTTATCCCCCCTCCCCTTATCCCCCCTTCCACCCATTCCCCCCTTCCACCCATTCTCCCTTATCCTACTCTCCTTCCTTTTCCCTTTCCCCCTCTTCCTTCTCCCCTTCCTCCGCTCCCCTCTTCCCTTCTTCCCCTCCCTTCCCTCCCCCTTGTTCTCCTCCCCCACTCTCTCCCCCCTCTTCCTTCTTCCTCTCCTCCTCTCTCCTATTCCTCTTTTCCTCCTCCCCTCCCAACCCCCTCACTCTCCCCTCCCAACCCCTCACTCCCCTCCCAACCCCCTCACTCTCCCCTCCCAACCCCCTCACTCTCCCCTCCCAACCCTCTCACTCTCCCCTCCCAACCTCTTCACTCTCCCCTCCTTAGCCCTCACTCTCCCCTCCTTAGCCCTCACTCTCCCCTCCTTAGCCCTCACTCTCCCCTCCTTAGCCCTCACTCTCCCCTTTCTACCCCTCACTTTTCTCCTCCTCTTCCTCCACAAATTCCCCCTCTTTCCCCCCTGCTCCTCCTCCTCCTCTTCCTCCTCCTCTTCCTCCTCCTCTTTCTCCTCTTCCTCCTCCTCCCAATCCTCCTCCTCCTCCTCCCAACCCTCCTCCTCCTCCTCCTCTTCCTCCACCTCTTTCCCCTCCTGTTTCCCCTCTGCTCCTCCTCCTCCTCCCCCTCTGCTCATCCTCCTCCTCTTCCTCCTCCCCTCCTCTTCCTCCTCCCCCTCCTCTTCCTCCTCTTCCTCCTCCCCCTCCTCTTCCTTTTTCCTCCCTTCTGAGGAGGAGTGTGTCATCATCATCATCATCATCATCATCATCATCCTCGCGCTGCTGAAGCGTCGGGCCCCCATTCCTCCCCCCTCCCCTCCCGTCTCTCTCTCTTATATACATCCTACTTAAAACTTTTTTCCTGTTATATACACGGGAACCTTCTCTTCCTCCTCCTCCTTCTCCTCCTCCTCCCCTCCTCCTCCTCCTACCCCTCCTTCTCCTCCTACCCCTCCTCCTCCTCCTCCTCTTCCTTTTCCTCCCCCTCCTTCTTTTCCGTCTCCTCCTCCTCCTCTTCCTCCACTTCTTCCTCCTTCTCCTCTTCCTCCTCCTCTTCCTCCTTCTCCTCCTTCTCCTCCTCCTCTTCCTCCTTCCTCTTCCTCCTCCGTCTCTTCCGCCTCCTCCTCCTCCTCCTCCTCCTCCTCCTGCCCCCTGCAGAGGAGTAGCATGTCAGAGAGCGCCGTCCCCTTCGAAACCACAAAGCCCCGTGGGGCTGCCCAAGGCCCTCGGGAATGGCAGCCAGCCCCCCTCCAGCCCCCCTCCAGCCCCCATTCGACTCAAAGCCTTGGAAGGACGCCCGCTCCGCCCAAGGAACCGCGGGGGGTTCCCTCGTTTCTTGCCGACCCCTTTCAACCTTCCCCCCTCGTTTCCCCTCATTTCCCCTTTCATCCCGTGTCTTCCCCACCCTTCTCCCCTTTGTCCTTCACTTCCCCTCCCCCTTCCCTCTTGTCTCCTCCCTTCCCTCCCCTCATTTCCCCCTTCCCTCCTCTCCCCTCCCCTCCCCTTCACTTCCCCTCTTTTCCCCTTTCATCCCGTGCCCCCCACCCCTCTCCCTCTTACCCTCCCCTTTTATTTTATAATATCCTCTTCCCTCCCCTCATATCTCTTCCTCTCCTCTCCCCTCACCTCTTCTCCTCTTTTCTCCCCTACCCCTCCTTTCCCTTCCACTCCCTCCTTTCCTCTGTCTTCCTTTACCTCTTCTTCCATTACCACCCTCCTCCTCTTTTCCTTCTCCTTGACTTCTCCCCCATTACCTCTCTCTCTTCCCCGTCCACCTCTCCCACCCCTTTTGGCTCACTCCACCCTATCTCCCCCTCTCCCTCTCCCACCCCCTCCCCTCTCCCACCTCCACCCTACCACCCCCTTCCCCTCTCCCCCCTCCGCCACCCTACTTCCCACTCCCCTCCCCCTCTCCCACCCTACATGCCCCTGTCCCTCCCCCTCTATCACCCTATCTGCCCCTCTCCCCCCTCTCCTACCCGACCTCCCCCCTCTCTATTGAGACCCACGGCCTCCCCCTTCCCCCTCCCCCTCGTCTCCTTCAAGTCGCTTTGACCTCTTGAGCCGAACCCTACATTATGTTTTCATAAGTTTTTAATTTTCCTCCCTATTTGCTTCCTCCTCTTCTTCTTCCACCTTCCTTCTCTCCTTCCTTCTTTCCATCCTATATTCCTTCTTCTTCTTCTTCTTCTTCCTCTTCTTCTTCTTCTTCTTCTTCTTTTACTACCTCTATTGTAACGGGGAAAGAGCCTTTGATATATATACATTTATCTGACATATATATATATACATATATATATATATATATATATATATATATATATATATATATATATATATAATATATATACATATATATATATATATATATATATATATATATATATATAGTGCATTGAAGATGTAATATACGAAAGCGCTCTGCTTCGTTTAGTATTTCTTTCCCAGTGGTCACTCTTGCATGTATATGTATATATATATATATATATATATATATATGTATATATAATACCTATATACATAATATATATATATAATATATATATATATATATATACTGTATATATAATACGCGCACATACACA
>NC_134791.1:1919958-1929958 GCF_046742065.1 Oratosquilla oratoria | reverse complement strand
TTACCCTTTTCCTCTTTCTTTTCCCATCCCTTCTCCCTCTTTTCCCCTTCCCTCCTCTCTCTTCCTTCCTCCCCCTTCTCTTCCTCTTCCCCTCCTCCTCCCTACCCTACTTCCTCCTCCCCCTCCCCCTCCCCCTCCCCCTGTCCATTATCTTCCCACTCACCCCTCCTCCTCCTCCTCCTCTGCCTCCCTCCCTCCTCCTCCTCTTCCCCTCCTCTTCCCTCTCCTCCATCCCCTCCCTACCCTACTTTCTCCTCCCCCTCCTCTTCCTTCCCCTCCCCTGTCCATTACCTTCCCACTCACCCCTCCTCCTTCCCCTCCTCCCCCTCTCCTTCTCCTCATCCTCCCTCCCTTCTGCATCCTCCTCTCTATCTCTCCTCTCCTCCCCCCCCTTCCTCGTCCCCCTACTCCTTAAAAAAAAAAAAAAAAAAAAAAAATTATCATAATGTTCAGAACCGCCCCACCCCCCGATGGCTAAGTAAAAATGTCTAGTGGTGAGAAAAAGAGAGAAAGAGAGAGAGAGAGAGAGCCGAGCCGCCTCTCTTTAAAGAGGCAGTGGACAACCAGACGTTAATCATGCAGTCATTACGTCACGTCGTCTGTTGCATGACCTTAGGCGATGTTGTTGTTGTTGTTGTCGTCGTTATTGTCGTCGTTATTGTCCTTGTTTTCGTTTTGATCCCGATTTTGGTGTCGTGTTTTTTAGTTTTTGTTATTTTCGTTATTTTCGCTTTGTATTTCTTTTGTTTTGTTTTTGTTATTTTGTTGTTGGTATTGATGTCGGCGGTATTATTATTTGTTGCTCGTGTTGATCTGATGTATTTTTCGTTATTTTTTGTTATTGATAATTTTATTGTTTACATACCTTGTTGTCTGAGCCTGTCTTTGTTGCTTGTGTTACTTTTATTCTTTATTATTTATTTTTCATTTATTTTTCGTTTTTTTCTTGGTGTGACACTAGTTATTTCTGATGCTCGTGTTGTTTTATTTATCATTATTTCGTTGATTTTGTTATTTTTGTTATTGATGATATTTTTGCTTGTGTTATTATCACCAATACTTTGATCATTATATATATATCATTATTTTATCATTATTATTAGTTTTATTATTGACATTATTTAATCAATATTAATATTATTTTTCTTTTTTTTTACTTTTTTCATTGTTATTACTTTATCATCATTATTATTATTATTATTATTATTATTATTATTATCATTATTATTACTTTTATCATTATCGTTATTATCATGATCAATATCACTATTATTGTTATTATTCTACATTTTTTTGTCTTAATTTTTCTCCTTGTGACAACACTTCATATCGTGTCACACCAATGCTCAACATAATTCCAGAACAATTCAAATGAATATATATTTTTTCATATAACGGTTATTCCATATTCATATCATACCTTGTAATAGAATTGCAATCCAGTTGTTGTTAGACATTTAACTATCAAGTATACTCATTCTTGTACAAAACGGGTATTAATCATGGCGTCATTACTTGTATAATCTCTTGTATCAAGCTAGGTCAGCTTAACCGTGATCTGATATGACCTGACGTGACCTGATATGACCTGATGTGATATGACGTGACCTTATATAACCTGACGTGACCTGATGTGATATGACGTGACCTTATGACCTGAAGTGACCTGTTGTGATATGACGTGACCTGATATGACCTAGCGTGACCTGATATGACCTGACATGACCTTATATAACATGACGTGACCTGATGTGATATGACATGACCTTATATAACCTGGAGTGACCTGATATGGCCTGACATGACCTGATGTGATGTAACGTGACCTTTTATGACCTGACCTGATGTGATATGACGTGACCTTATATGACCTGTGACCTGACGTGACCTCGACTGTCTCACCTTGTTTAGGAGTCAGCAGAGGATAACTGAAACGCAATTAATTTCCGTAATTAAGCTTTGCATTTTAAACCTCATCTTGATCCCGTTTTGTCTAGATCCGGATTAACTTTTTGCAGAGAGAAATATACGAACTGATGAAGAGATAAGTACATAGATAAATGAACGAATAGAATAGGAATTTAAATCAAAATATATATGAAAAATTATGGTAGATAAATGAAAATAATTGAATAAATGAAAATATAAAAATAATTAAATGAATCAAAGAGGATATGGATAAGCAATATAGACAAGATAAATAGGAATAAATACAGATTATAGATAAGAGCAAATAATAAGTGAATAATGAATACATGAATAAAACAATGAATAAGAAAAAATAGATCAATGGAAGTGAATAATAAACGTGAGGAAATATGAATAATTAAGAATAAACACACACGCACCGCACTCGACCGTTAATTGAGTGATCCGAGTTCGAATCCCGCACTTCGGTTTGGTTAGGCTAGGTTAGGTTTGGTTCGAACCCCAACTCATTCATACTCCCCAGTCAGTATCATACATGAAATTTACACTCCCCCATTGGATGGTGGATGGGAGTGGAATAGATGGGAGTAGGGGCCTGCCTCTGATTTGGCTACCCCCCTTATAAGGGGGAAAAAGCTCTTGGTATGTAAATAGATTGGGTTTGGTTAGGTTAGGTTAGACTTTGGTTAGGTTAGGTTAGGTTATGATAGGTTGGGTTAGGTTATGATAGGTTGGGTTAGGTTATGATAGGTTGGGTTAGGTTATGATAGGTTGGGTTAGGTTATGATAGGTTGGGTTAGGTTATGATAGGTTGGGTTAGGTTATGATAGGTTGGGTTGGGTTAGGATGAGGTAGGTTATGATAGGTTGGGTTGGGTTAGGATGGGTTAGGTTATGATAGGTTGGGTTAGGTTAAGATAGGTTGGGTTAGGTTACGATAGGTTGGGTTAGGTTATGATAGGTTGGGTTAGGTTATGATAGGTTGGGTTAGGTTTAGGCTAGGTTGAGTTAAGTTTGAATAGGTTAAATTAGGTTGGGCTAGTTTGGGTTATCTTAGGCTTGGTTAAGTTGAATCCTCTTATACTGAGGCTCCACAAACTACTCACTTTGGCTAACAGAACCCATTTGATACACTACTTAATGTCTTTATCATAAGGTCACCGCGACCTCCAAACGGATTGGTCGTCGGTTCCAAACTTTTGTTGTTGTTCTGAAAGCAACAGCTCGACTCTCGTCATCTGTGTCAGCAAATCCTGATTTGAGGTCATCATAGCTTGCTTCAGGCGAGTGGTGTACCTTATCATGAAATAAGGAATGATGATAATATCGTATAATGATGCATGTTAGGTTTATGAGTGTGTGGGCGTATAAGTGGTTATAGGTGTGTGTGTAGGTGAGGTGTGTGTAGGTGAGGTGTGTGTGTAGGTGAGGTGTGTGTGTAGGTGAGGTGTGTGTGTAGGTGAGGTGTGTGTGTAGGTGAAGTGTGTGTGTAGGTGAGGTGTGTGTAGGTGAGGTGTGTGTGTAGGTGAAGTGTGTGTGTAGGTGAGGTGTGTGTGTAGGTGAGGTGTGTGTAGGTGAGGTGTGGGTGTAGGTGAGGTGTGTGTAGGTGAAAGGGGCGGAAACCTTTCACAACTAAGGTATTGTGTAAGTGTGGACATTGGAACATTGAGGGGATTATTTCGTCCATGTCTCTCGTGTTCGTTTGATGTAAATTACATGTATGCATGTGTTGGATATAAGGTTAGGTTAGGTTAGGTCAGGTTATGTTATGTTAGGTCAGGTCAGGTTAGGTTAGGTTAAGTTAGGTCAGGTTGGGTTAGGTCAGATTAGGCTAGGTCAGGTTATGTTATGTAATGTAAGGTTAGGTTAGGTCAGGTTAGGTCAGGTTAAGTTAGGTCGGGTTAGGTTAGGTTAGGTCAGGTTAGGTTTGGTCAGGTTTTGTTTGGTTAGTTTAGGTTAGGTTAGGTCGTGTTTAAATAAATTAGGTTGTGTTTGGTTAGGTTAGGTTCTGTTTGGTTGGGTTCGGCTAGAGTTAGGTTGTCTTAGGTTAGGTTGGGTTAGGTTAGTGTAGGTTAGGATAGGTTTGGGTAGGTTAGGTTAGGTTAAGTTAGGTTGAGTTTATTTAGATTGGATTAGGTTACGTAGGTTGGGTTAGTTTAGGTGCTTACTTCCCACGACGCTGACTGTGGGAGTGCAAATAATTCAAAGGGAGTGCTAATTAAATATGTAAAAACGGCTGGGGTTATGTAAATTACACGCATAATATTGACTGGGGAATGCAATATTTGGGGGAGTGCATTTTAAATGCTACACCGGTACTCCAACTCTGGTGGGCAAAGAGCTGTGTGTGTGTGTGTGTGTGTGTGTACGCGCGCGCAAAGTCACAGCATTACCCATAGATCGGAGCATACATGACCTCTAAGCTCTCATCCGGGAGAGTTACAGCTGTCGATCACGAGTCCAACACGTGATCCAAGACCATGGTGAATCACACACTCACACATACACACACACACACACACATTCTTAGTTCTCTGGCCTCTCGTCAGAGGGGTGGGGAGATTCCTCCTGTCTGGAATGGGGAGAAGGGATGTTTGTCCAAGTCCCCCCCTCTCTCACCTCCCCTCTCACCTCCCCCCTCACCTCCCCCCTCTCCACCTTCCCAGCAATTAGTCCCTTCGAGTTATGGCTAGGACATAGTCATGAATAATTATGTGTTTACTTTTCTTTGGCGAGGTCCCGCGTCATACATCTGGCAGCAGGGCTTGAGGCGGGGGAGGGAGGGAGGGAGGAGAGGGGATTAAAAGGCGACTAGAGGGAGGGTATAGGTGGCCAAGAACAGGAAGGAGGGGGAGGGGGAGGGAGTTAGAAAGCGATTAAGAGGGTATGTATGTTCACAAACAGGAGGGAGGGAAGGGGAAGAGGAGAGAAGGCGAATAGAGGGAGGGTATAGATTGTAACCTTTACTTCTGGTTATGTTACGGGGACTAGATGATGTAGGGAGACAACATCAAAAGTAGGGAGACAACATCAAAAGTGACAAATTTTTCACATTGAATGAGAATCAGACAAGAAACAATGGTCTCAAACTGTCCGGAAGTAGATTCAATTTGGAAGTAGGTAGAAACAACTTTGCCAACCGTGTAGTTAATGAGTGTAGTTAATGAATGGGAGCTGAATGAACCTCAGCTCGGTATGTTGCCTTTATTCTGGCTAAATGCGAGCGTCGGCCTCTGGGTCTGGCGGTCACCCGAGAGGTCGACCCTGACCTCGAGGCCTAGCTGCAAGTACAGATGAGTACTGGGCCCCTGGTTACATGACCAGGCTGTTTATATACACAGTAGACGTACCTAAAAGTAGCGACGGAGACAGCCCCACAGAAACCTGGCTCGGGAGGGTCGAGATTCTGTTTTCATGAGGATGCAAATGCCTGTAGTATATACACAGTAGACGTACCTAAAAGTAGCGAGGGAGACAGCCGCAGGGCCGAGATTGTGTTTTCACGAGGATACAAATGCCTGTAGTACAGGCGTAATAAGGGCTTAACCTACACAATAGTTATATGAGGCCGAAGGTCGGTTATTTCTAAACAACGTATTAATTCCTCGTCCATCATCCCATTGCTGCTGCGGCGATACTGTAAGCCAAAATATCGCGTAGAAGTTCATGTGTATGGAAGTTATGGACACCATCTGGGCGGCCATAGAGGGATTTTACACGATCCAACAGTTCGTCGAACGCCGCGGGTTCGACAGACACGTGTTTAAAGTGATGTGTGAACGGGGTATTTGGGGTTTAGCCAACGTGTTCGACAACCAAATACCCCGTTCACACGTTCACACATCACTGTAAACACGTGTCTGTCGAACCGCGTTCGACCAACCGTTAGACCGTTTGAACCCCATCATAGACAGGAGGAAGGGAGGGAGGGAGGGGGGGAAGGGATCGTATATTCACGGACTATTTCATTTATTTATCTATATATTCATTTATTTGTTTTCTGTTTTTTACTTTAAGCCAGACCTTGTGAGTTGTTTTTTCTCTATTTGCTGCCAGACTACTTTATCAATTCTCCAACGGTGACTTCTATGCAGTAAATGAGCGTAGATGTCCTTTTGGCACAGACTTGCTTTCAAGTTTTTATTCTGGTTATCGCTCGTTGATTGTAATCAGCAAAGGAAGGGTATGAGGGTCAAGAATTGGGCTCCAGAGTCACCCTCCACTGGCACCAGCGACAAAAACCTCAGCATCATGACCCAGCTTCACTCAAAACCATCTCACCTCACCAGAGCACTGTCCTTGTCGATCACAGACGGACCACTCTAGGCAAATGTGTATTTACCTAGTTGTATTATACGGGAAGGGAGCTATGCTCATGGCGACCCGTGTGTGTGTGTGTGTGTGTGTGTGTGTGTGTGTGCACTTTGTTACAAAATAAAGACTACAATAACCTACAAAGACAAACACGGGTCTTCCCCGACCATTCCAGCGCCGAGGGTTTCGTCCTGATGCTGGAAGGTACCAGACGATTTTATTCAGCTGAGGGAAGTTTCCCTTGGCTTAGAAGCCGACACTAACTCTACTTCGTGTCATTAATTAGTATATTTATGTACTTTAGGTACTTCACAAAACCTGATGGAATGGTACGATATTTTTAAAAAAGAGATTTCTATGTCCCAGAATATCACGGCAGACGCGTTGTATGAAAATCTTCAGTTATGACCCTTCTTTTACGACACAAGTCGTTATTCTCCAGGTGTAACTTAACTTCCAGTATCTTGTAGTAAAACTCTTTTAATTGGCTTTTCCCGATGCCAGACTACTGGTGACAATGGACCTGCAAGTGAATTTTCTTTCTTCATCATTTGATAAACATCGAACTTCATATACGAGACTTTTCTATCTGGCAGTTGAGCTGGAGGCACATTTGGAGCTGTTGGATTATATAATAGTGTGTTGTATCTCATCCTCGACGTAGGGGACAAGGCTGAAGTTGGCACTGTGTCTAGCATCCATGCCTGCAGTTGGCAATGTATTTAACATCCATCTTCAGGTTAGGATTCAATTCTAGTATACAAGTTGAACTTGATTTCTCAAAATCTCTCTGAAACAACTTGGTTAGTTCCCCTTCTTGACAAAGCTGCAGTTGGAAATGTATTTAGCATCTTTTTCGGGTTATGATTTAATTCTCCTATACAAGATTAAATTAACTTTTCAATTCCTCTCTACAACAACTTCCGTTGAGATTTTGAGAAATCAAGTTAAACTTATATACTAGAATTGAATCCTAATCTGAAGATGGATGTTAATACATTGTCCAACTGCAGCCATGGATGTTAGATACAGTGCCAACTTCAGCCTTGTCCCCTACGTCGAGGATGAGATACAACACACTATTATATAATGTAACAGCTCCAAATGTGCCTCCATCTCAACTTGCAGATAGAAAAGTCTCGTATATGAAGTTCGATGTTTAGCGAATGATGGAAGAAAGAAAATTCTTTTGCAGGTCCATTGTCACCAGTAGTCTGGCATCGCGAAAGGACGATTAAATGAGTTTTACTACAAGGTACTGGAAGTTAAGTTACACCTGGAGAAAAACGATTGTGTCGTAAAAGAAGGGTCGTAACTGAAGATTTTCATACAACGCGTCTGCCGTGATATTCTGGGACATAGAAATCCCTTAAAAAAAACGTAGCATTCCATCAGACCTTGTGAAGTACTTAAAGTACTTAAATATACTACTTAATGACACGAAGTAGAGTTAGTGTCGGCTTCTAAGCTAAGGGAAACTTCCCTCAGCTGAATAAAATCGTCTGGAACTTTCCAGGATCTGGACCAAGCCCTCGGCGCTGGAATGGTCGGGGAAGACCCGTGTTTGTCTTTGTAGGTTATTGCAGTCTTTATTCTGTAACAATGTGTGGACACACACACACACACACACACACACACACACACACACACACACACACACACACACACACACGTATGTACTGTATGTTTGTATATATGTATGTATGTGTGTGTATGTATGTATGTACTGTATGTATGTATGTATGTATGTATGTGTACATGTATGTACCCTACATATGTATGTATGTATGTGTGTATGCATGCATGTACTGTACATATGTATCTGCTGTGTATGTATGTACTCTACATATGTATGTACTGTATATATGCATGTATATATGTACTGTTTATATGCATGCATGTATTTATGTATCTGTTTCTACATGTGTATCTGATATATGTATATACTGTGTGTAAGTACTGTATATATGTTTGTATGTAGTTTATGTATGTATGTATGCATGTATATGCTGTATGTATGTATTTTGTTTATATATGTATATGTATGCATGTATGTGCTCTATGTATGTATGTGTGTATGTATGTATGCATGCATGCACGCACGCATGTGTATGTGTATGTGTGTATTGTATATATGTATGTATATATGCGTCTGCGTGTATACACACACACGTACACGTGGTAGACCATATTTATGGTATTAAACGTTCCTTTTCCTTCGGTTTTTTATCCCCTTTAAGTCGATGAATAATTCAGAAAGCTAAATAAAGATTTACATATCTTTTATTTTCCACCAGCTTGGCGTTCTTCCCTCTGCTCTTTTGTTTTCTTGGCGAGTCCGTTTTCTGTTTAGTCATAACTGTCGCCAGGCGATTTTATTCAGGTCGTTGATGTCTGTGTCGGTCCATCGATCTGATCTGACGTAGAGTGACTTTCGTCTTTTGTGAACAATCTTCCGTTGCTCCAGATGTGTCTTCCAACCGCACGACTTCTTTTTTTCTTTCGTACGAAAATTGTTTTCCGATGAGGCAAAAAGAAAGCAGAGGGAGAAAAAGAGAGAGAGAGAGAAAAGAGAGGGAGAGAGAGTGAGAGAGAGGAGGGAGAGAGAGAGAGGGACCGAGACAAACAAACAGGCAGACTGACAGAAACAGACAAAGAGAGAGAAAGAGAGACAAAGAGACAGAGTGGGAAAGAGAGACAAAGAGACAGAGTGGGAAAGAGAGAGAGAGAGAGAGAGAGAGAGAAGGGGAAAGCAAGGATTGAGGGTAAGAATGGAGAATGAGAATGAGAGTGACTATGAGAGTGAGTGAAATAGAGAGTACGAATGAGAAATTGATCAATTTGAAGTGAAGTTGAGAGTGAAAATGAGAGACTGAGAATGAGAATATGAATGAGTGAGAACAAGGGTTGTAGTGTGGACGAAAGACAGGTAATGGTAAAGTAAGATAAAATTAAAGAAGGTAGTAATAAAGAGAAATAGATAAGGATGATAAAGTAAGGATGATAAGATGAAGATGAGAAGATAAGGATAAAGAAATTAGGATGGTAAAATAACGATGAGAAGATAAGGATAATGAAATTAGGATGATAAAGATGATAAAATAAGGATGCCAATAGCATAGGAGGAAAAGTGGGTCACCATAAACGATGTAAAATTCAAATAGGGGAGTGTTACTAGTGGAGTTCCCCAGGGCTCTGTTTTGGGTCCCTTATTGTTCGTTATGTATATAAGCGACTTGGACAAAGGTATTAGTAGTGATGTTTGTAAGTTTGTGGACGACACTAAAATAGGAAGCCAAATTAGGTCAGGAGAAGCAGATACTGCAGGAAGATCTTAAATTGTTCACATGGTCGATTAAATGGCAAATGGACTTCAATATCTCAAAGCATAGTGTATTAATTGTAGGTTTACACAACCCAGAAGGCAGGCATACCTTAGATAACACCTTTTTAGAGAAAGGTGAGTGCGAAAGAGACTTAGGAGTTCTAGTGAGTCCTGACCTTAAATCCAGGAAACAGTGGATTAGCGCCAGGAATAGAGATAACAGAGCATTAGGTTTCATTGCTAGGACGGTAACGAATAGAAGTGCAGAGGTAGTTATCAAACTCTATCTAGCGTTAGTTAGATCTATCCTTGACCAAGCAGTGCAGTTTTGGTCTCCGTCCTATAGAATGGATATCAATTCACTAAAATCAGTAGAGAAGGACCAGAAAGATACATGGCCTCAGAAATTTACCTTCCGAAAATAGGCTTGGGC
>NC_134791.1:1839958-1914958 GCF_046742065.1 Oratosquilla oratoria | reverse complement strand
CCCTCCCACTCTCCCACTCTCACACCCTCCCTCCCACTCTCCCATCCTCCCTCCCTCACTCTCCCACCCTCCCTCCCTCACTCTCCCACCCTCCCTCCCATTCTCCCCCACCCTCCCTCCCATTCTCCCCCACCCTCCCTCCCATTCTACCCCACCCTCCCTCCCTCCCACTCTCCCCCCCTCCCTCCCACTCTCCCCCCTCCCTCCCACTCTCCCCCCTCCCTTCCACCTCCCCCCTCCCTCCCTCCCACCTCCCCCACCCGCCTTCTTCTCGACACCCGTGTTTACAAATCCGATCGACAACGTCTCGACAAAAAAAGAAAAAAAAAAAAAGAAAAAAAAAAAAAGAAAAAAAAAAAACCGGCCCGGGCAGCAGCGTCGGCAGCTTTCGACGAGTATGACTGAAGTCGAGTAAACGAAATTTCGTCCCCTTCCTCCCTTCCCCACTTCCCCCTTCTCCCCTTCCCCCCCTTTCCCCCTTGCCCCCCTCCCTTCCCCCCCTTACTCGCGCCCGCGCCCCCCGCCGGAGGCGCCGACGGAGGAAAACGTGACGCGGGTCTTGGGCCGCGAATGAGGGTTGGTCACGTCTCGATCCATTTCCTTTCCGTGCTCAGTTGTCCGATTTAACATTCACTCCGAAACAGGTTCTCGAAATTCCGGTTATTCGTCCTGTTAGGACTGATCCTGTTAGTAGTAGTGGTAGTGGTTGTAGTAGTAGTAGTAGTAGTAGTAGTAGTAGTGGTAGTAGTATTTGTGTGCGTGTGTGTGTGTGTGTGTGTGTGTGTGTGTGTGTGTGTGTGTGTGTGTGTGTGTGTGTGCGAGTGTATGTGCGCGATGTTTCAATTTGACCTCATCTGTTTAACCCTGACCTTTGATCCTCTCCCTCCCTCTCTCTCTCTCTCTCTCTCTCTCTCTCTCTCTCTCTCTCTCTCTCTCTGTCTCTCTTCCACACATACAGATATAGAATCAAAAGAAAATATATTTTTCAGGAGATGTTCTCCCTCTCTACCTCCCTCCATCCCTCCCTCCCTCCCTCCTTCCTTTCCCTCCCTCCCTCCTTCCTTCCCTACCTCTCTCGTTCCTTTCCCTCCTTTCTTCCCTCCCTCCTTCCCTCCCACCCACCCACCCTCCCTCCCTCCCTCCCTCCCTCCCTCCTTCCTTTCCCTCCCTCCCTCCTTCCCTCCCACCCACCCTCCCTCCCTCCTTCCTTTCCCTCCCTCCCTACCTACCTACCTACCTCTCTCGTTCCTTTCCCTAATTCCCTCCCTCCCTCCTTCCTTCCCTCCCACCTTCCCTCCCTTCTTCCCACCTTCCCTCCTTCCCTCCCTTCTTCCCACCTTCCCTCCTTCCCTCCCTTCTTCCCACCTTCCCTCCCTTCTTCCCACCTTCCCTCCCTTCTTCCCACCTTCCCTCCTTCCCTCCATTGTTACTTTCCCTCCCTCCCTTCCCTCCCTCCTTCCTTCCTTTCCCTCCTTCCCTCCCTCCTTTCCCTCCCTCGTCCCGACAAGCCTTGCTTGTGCCTCAAGGAGGGGGGGAGGGGAGAGGGGGAGGGGAGACGGCGGTGCAACTAACTCGTAGGCCTATTCGGGGTTCCATGAGTTGTAGGAAAAGTAGTATCAAAGATTGCAACTGTACATAACCAAAATAAACAGGGAGAGAGAGAGAGAGAGAGAGAGAGGAATATATATATATATATATATATATATATATATATATATATAGAGAGAGAGAGAGAGAGAGAGAGAGAGAGAGAGAAGATAGAGAGAGGTAGGTAGATAGATAGAGATAGAGAGGGAGAGAGAGGGAAATAGAGGATAGAGATAGAGAGAGAGGGAGATAGAGAAAGAAAGAGAGAGGGAGAGGGAGTGAGGGAGTTAGAGATACATAGATAGAGAGAGAGAAAGAGATATGGTGATAGAGAGAGACAGAGAGAGATAGAGAGAGGGAGGAAGATAAATAGAGAGAGAGAGAGAAAGAGAGAGAGATAGAGAAAAAGAGAGAGGGAGAGGGAGGCAGGGAGAGAGTGAGTTAGAGAGAGAGAGAGAGAGAGAGAGAAGGAGGGTGGAGGTGGGGAGGGAGAGATATACACTGTTTTGAACGGCAGAGCAATTAACCAAATATGGAGACAAACAAGGGGAAGAAAGAAAACAGGAGGAGGAGGAAGAGGAGGAGGAGGAGGAAGAGGAAGAGGAGGATGAGGAGGGCAATCTGGATTTCAGAGCTCCTGAAGTGGGAAAGGAAGGCTTAAGAAAGAGACTGGTGGAGAAGAAAGAGGATTTCAGGATCTCTGAAGTTAATGGTAGTCTGAAATGGGCTGAATGCAAGGGAAGAATGGCCAAACGGACCTGAAGTATGACGTCATAAAGTATTAAGTCCTGAAGTGTGACGTCACAAAGTATGAAGTCCTGAATTATGACGTCATAAAATATGAACTGAAGTATGACGTCATAAAGTATGGCGTCATAAAATATGAAGTCCTGAAGTATGACGTCATAAGGTATGAAGTCCTAAAGTATGACGTAATAAAGTATGGCGTCATGAAGTATGAATTCCTGAAGTATGACGTCATGATGTATGCATTCCTGAAGTATGACGTCATGAAGTATGTATTCCTGAATTCGTCATGAAGTATGAATTCCCGAAGTATGACGTCATAACATGAATTCCTGAAGTATGACGTCATGAAGTATGAATTTCTGAAGTATGACGTCATGAAGTATTAATTCCTGAAATATTAAGTCATTAAGTATATATTACACTGAAATTGACTGAAATTCATAAAAGAAAACAAAAAAAGAACATTAAAGGCTTAAATAACAAAACAAAATAATAAAATAAAAATAATGAAATAAAAAATGAAGAGAATGGGAAGAACTGAAAGAGAAGAGAGAGAGAGAGAGAGCGGGGGGTGAGGGAGAGAGAGAGGCAGACAGATGGACTTCAGAATTCCGGATTCCAGGTCATTTGAGGTCACTTCAGAGGGGTCTAGGTCAGGCCAGGTCATCCTGTATTCATCTGTTTCCTGAAGTTTCAGGCCACGCCTGATAGCGCTTCATCCCTGAAGTTGTAAATTGAATACACAGGCACGACCAGGCGTGTCTGCTCGCACGTATATTGCCTCTGGTTCACTAATGCTTCTATCCTAGTGGAGATTCTCGCACCGTTTGTGTGTGTGTGTGTGTGTATGTGTGTGTGTTTGTGTGTGTGTCTGAGTGTATGTACGCGTGTATGTGTATCTGAATGTGTTTGTGTGTGTGTGTGTGTATTTGTGTGTATGTGTGTATTTGTGTGTGTGTGCGTTTGTGTGTCTGAGTGTGTGTGTGTGTGTGTGTGTGTGTGTGTCTGAGTGTGTGTGTGTGTGTGTGTGTGTGTGTGTCTGTATCTGAGTGTATGTGTGTGTGTTTGTGTGTGTGTGTGTGTGTGTGTGTGTGTGTGTGTGTACACGTGTGTGTGTGTGTGTACATGTGTGTGTGTGTGTACGTGTGTGTGTGTCTGTATGTGTATATGTGTGTGTATGTCTGAGTGTGCGTCAGTATCTGTGTGTGTGTGTGTGTGTGTGTGTGTGTGTGTGTGTGTGTGTGTGTGTGCGTTTGTTTAGTAAGTGCCAATACACAAGTTTCACAAAACACACACAAACCCTTTGTTCAAACGATAGATTGCTATGAGGGAGAGGTGAAGGGGGACGAGGGAAGAGGATGAGGAGGAGGAGGAGGAGGAAGAGGAGGAGGTGGAGGAGGAAGAGGAGGAGGAAATGGAGTAGAAGTGGAGGAGGTGGGAGGTGAAGTGGAGGGAGAGGGGTAAACGCAGAGGAAGAGGTAAGAGGAAAAGGAGGAGGTGAAGGAGGAGGAGGAGGAGGAAGAGGAGGGGGAGGTGGAGGAGGAGTCATCTTGTGTATATAGGGTGTGGTTACAGTAATTAAACAAGTGTGGTTTTTGAGTAAGGGAGAGAGAGAGAGAGAGAGAGAGACAGAGAGAGAGAGAGAGAGAGAGAGAGAGAGAGAGAGAGAGAGAGAGAGAGAGAGAGAGAGACCAAATGTCGGCTATGAATTTGTATCAAATTAAACCCAGTGTGTGTGTGTGTGTGTGTGTGTGTGTGTGTGTGTGTGTAAAAATTTTCCCAACAGTAGTGCTGCCAACGTCAACACAGGTTGCCAATGGCAGTACAGGGCTGCCAACGTATTTCCATGGGTGCCAGCGTAGTCCCAGGATTGCCAACACAGGGGTACCAACATTGTTCCAGAGGCGTCAAGGTGCCAACGCGAAAGCAGGGGTACCAACACAGGGATACCAATGTCATCCCAGGGTTGCCAACACAGGGGTGTCAACACGAATGCAGGGCTACCAATACAGGGATACCAACGTCATCCCAGGATTGCCAACACAGGGGTACCAACATTGTCCCAGGGGCGCCAGGGTGCCAACGTGAAAGCAGGGGTACTAACGCAGGGATACCAACGTCATCCCAGGGCTGCCAATGGGGCTTTGCGGGAGGAATTGCCAACGGTTTTCAAAGGCAACACTTAAGTCGAGGACCATCTCCTCCTCCTCCTCCTCCTCCTCCTCCTCCTCCTCCTCCTCCTCTTCCTTCAGTCCCTACTCCTCCCCCTCTCTCTTCCTCTTCCTCCATATCCTCCTCCCGCTTCTCCTTTCTCTTCCTTCTCCTCTCTCTCTTCCTCTTCCTTCACAGCTCTTCCACTCCTACTCTCTCTTCCTCCACATCCTCCTCCTCCTCTTCCTTCACCTCCTCCTCCTGCTCCTCCTCTCTCTTCACCCCCTCCCGCTCATATTCCTCCTCCTCCTCCTCCCGCTTTCCTCTTCTACCTTCACATCTTCCTCCTCCTCCTCCTCCTCTTCCTTAATTCCCCTCCCACTCCTCTTCCTCCTCCTCTTCCTCCTCCTCTCGCATTCCTCCTCTACCTTCACCTCTTCCTCCTCCTCCTTCATCCCCTCTCCCTTTCCTCCTCTTTCTCACCCCCTCTCTTCCTCCTCCTTCACCCTCTCTCCCCTCCTCCTCCACCTACCCTTCCTCTTCCTCCTGCTGCTCTTCCTCTTCCTCCTCCTCTTCCTTCACTTCTTCCTCTTACTCCTCCCATTCCTCCTATTCCTCCTCCTCCTCTCCTCCTGCTCCTCATCCTTCACGTCCTCCTCCTCCACCTCCTTGAGGAGAAGCCAGCACAGAAACTCCGAAGTGATGAGACTTGAAGGAATTTCCGCGAGGACGACCTGACCTGACCTGAACCTCCTGACCTGACCTGAACCGCCTGACTTGACCTGAATCGCCTGACCTGACATAAACCTCCTGAATTGACCTGAATCGCCTGACCTGACATAAACCTCCTGAATTGACCTGACCTGAACCGCCTGACCTGACCTGAACCGCCTGACCTGATCTGACCTGAACCGCTCGACCTGACCTGAATCTCCTGACCTGAATAGCTCGACCTGACCTGAATCTCCGGACCTGAATCGCTCGACTTGACATGACCTGAATTGCCTGACCTGAACTGAACCGTCTGACCTGACCTTAATCGCTTGACCTTAGATATATGACGTGTGTCACCATTCTTTTAACTCAACATTCGACGTCGTTCAAAGACTCCCTTTCAGAACATTCGGAACTCCTCAAATACTCCATTTGTGAACATGCTCAAATACTCCTTCTCCCCACAAAGAGTATTGCTCAAATACTCCTATTTGAGAACGCTTCGCTGCTCAAACACTGCCACAGAACACCACGAGCTGCTCAAATAATCCATTCTAGAACATTCAAGGCTTCTCAAATGCTCAAGTCAAGAATAACACTGAGGCTGCTCAAATAATCTACTCAAAAAATATTATTACACACACACACACACACACACACACACACACACACACACACGACTCGATGGCGCAGTTGGTAGAGTTCCCGGCCGCCACTACGGCGGTCCGGGATCGAAGGTCGCCCAGGGTTGAAATAATTTCAGTATTGCTGCACTGGGAGTCGCTACTCCAGCTCTCGTGGGCGGGGAGTTGGGTCTGCGTGTGCGTGTAAAGGTCACAGCATTACCCATAGATCGGTCATATATGAACTCTGAGCTCTCTTCCGGGAGGGAAATGGCTATCGATCACGAGTCCAACACGTGATCCAAGACCATGGTGAATCACACACACACACACACACACACACACACACACACACACACACACACACACACACACACACACACACACACACACACACACACACACACACACACGCACCAACCAACCTCCCGTTTTCTAAAGGTCGCGACTCGTCATCGGGGATCCGGGGGAGATTCGAGTCCTGCGCGCGTTGTGGGTCCGGGAGGAGCTTCCGGGAGATCGGCCGGATTCGGACCGGAAGCCCGGATCTTCATCCGGGAGAAATTGACTTTGATCCTTTGCAACAGCCCCGAATCCCCTTCCACGCAGTCGTCCTCCGGTCCCAAGGTTCGAGTCCCGCACTCCTCTCAGATTCCCAGTAGTGACGGTTATTTACCTATTGGTGGCGTGAGCGTGCTTGCTGGGCTAGCATTCGCGTAGTTGTAGGTTCAAATCCCGCACTCCCGGATCCCCTTCCACGCAGTCGTCCTCCGGTCCCAAGGTTCGAGTCCCGCACTCCTCTCAGATTCCCAGTAGTGACGGTTATTTACCTATTGGTGGCGTGAGCGTGCTTGCTGGGCTAGCATTCGTTTGTCGGTTCGAATCCCGCACTACCGGATCCCCTTCCACGCAGTCGTCCTCCGGTCCCAAGGTTCGAGTCCCGCACTCCTCTCAGATTCCCTGTAGTGACGGTTATTTACCTATTGGTGGCGTGAGCGTGCTTGCTGGTCTAGCATTCGCGTAGTTGTGGGTTCGAATCCCGCACTCCCGGATCCCCTTCCACGCAGTCGTCCTCCAGTCCCAAGGTTCGAGTCCCGCACTCCTCTCAGATTCCCTGTAGTGACGGTTATTTACCTATTGGTGGCGTGAGCGTGCTTGCTGGTCTAGCATTCGCGTAGTTGTGGGTTCGAATCCCGCACTACCGGATCCCCTTCCACGCAGTCGTCCTCCGGTCCCAAGGTTCGAGTCCCGCACTCCTCTCAGATTCCCTGTAGTGACGGTTATTTACCTATTGGTGGCGTGAGCGTGCTTGCTGGTCTAGCATTCGCTTAGTTGTGGGTTCGAATCCTGCACTCCGGTCCCAAGGTTCGAGTCCCGCACTCCTCTCAGATTCCCAGTAGTGACGGTTATTTACCTATTGGTGGCGTGAGCGTGCTTGCTGGGCTAGCATTCGTTTGTGGGTTCGAATCCCGCACTACCGGATCCCCTTCCACGCAGTCGTCCTCCGGTCCCAAGGTTCGAGTCCCGCACTCCTCTCAGATTCCCTGTAGTGACGGTTATTTACCTATTGGTGGCGTGAGCGTGCTTGCTGGTCTAGCATTCGCGTAGTTGTGGGTTCGAATCCCGCACTCCCGGATCCCCTTCCACGCAGTCGTCCTCCGGTCCCAAGGTTCGAGTCCCGCACTCCTCTCAGATTCCCTGTAGTGACGGTTATTTACCTATTGGTGGCGTGAGCGTGCTTGCTGGTCTAGCATTCGCTTAGTTGTGGGTTCGAATCCCGCACTCCCGGATCCCCTTCCACGCAGTCGTCCTCCAGTCCCAAGGTTCGAGTCCCGCACTCCTCTCAGATTCCCTGTAGTGACGGTTATTTACCTATTGGTGGCGTGAGCGTGCTTGCTGGTCTAGCATTCGCTTAGTTGTGGGTTCGAATCCTGCACTCCTGTCAGTTTTCCTTCACTGTTTGTTTCCTGTTGGTGACGTCATTGGAAGCGTGCTTGCTGGGCTAACATTCGCGTAGTTGTGGGTTCGAATCCCGCACTCCTCTCCGATTCCCTTGCAATTATTGTTTGTTTCCTGTTAGTGACGTCATCGGAAGCGTGCATAATGGTCTCGCCTTCGCTTAGTTGTGGGTTCGAATCCCGCACTCCAATTCCCTTCAGTGACTGTTCCCTGCCCTCCCCCCCCAAGCGCATAATAGGTCACTTCCCGAAAGTCTTGTCGCCAGGTGATTTTATTCTGGACAAAGGAAGCCCATGGAAATACGAATGAAATTATCTTAGATAACAAATTTAAAAACTCGCTAATTTATTCCACTATTTCTTTTATAAAGAAATACCACGATGATGAATAAAATCACCTGACGGCAGTAAGAGTCAAGGGAAGAGTACCAACAGGTACGGAAGGGGTCGGTACGATGGGTTCTCCACTTGGCTGAATAGAACCACAAGGCGATGACAATTAACCTGAGAAATGGGTTAAAGAGGTGATGATGTTCAGAGGGGACTACTATGAAAAATTAATTAGGAAATAAAGCCTAGGTTGCGACATTTCTAGAAGGTTAGGACGGTGGTCCTGCATTGGGTCATCAAGGCTGAACACTTTGAAGTCGAGGTTTACTGTCTGCACGACGCTGAAGACTGTTGACCAAGTGATCAAGTGATCATTATGGGGCGACGGGGGGCACTTGGCACTCCCAAATAACTTATCAATCAATTCTATTATTACTGATTTATATTTTACGTACTTATACTTTTCATCAATTAATGAATTTATTTATATATTCTTTTTCTTTTTCTTTTTTTTCAAGTTGAGCATAATTTGTAGCGATTTTTTAAAGTTGATTTTATAGATAAAGCGGAAGTTTATTTTTTAACTCGTCTCGATTAACCCTTTCTATATTATGCACGATTTGCACAAATGTTCCAGCTGTCGCCGGCCGATTTTATTCATTCGAGGGAACTTCCCCCTCCCCTCTTTGCTCAGCGAGGTGGTTAACCTACATATGAAAAGAGTATATGTATAAATATATATATATATATGTATATATATATATATAGATACATATATATATATGTATATACATATATATGTATATATATATATATATATATATATATATGTTTATATGCCCGAAGGAATTTCTCCCCGTCTTCTCCTTTTCTGCATGGAGGGACGGAGAGGGGGGTCGCCGATTTAATGAAGCGGCCTTGCTGTGGATGTGCTGTGTCTTGCGACACTGCCTCTGACCCAGGGCAGTGGACAAGGTGCAGGGATGACCCGTCATCCAGGAGGTGCTAAGATAAGAGGGAGGGTGGTGGGGGGTGGAGTGTATTTAGGGATGGAATGGGTGGGAATGGTTTTATGCTTTTTTCTTTTTGGCTACCTCCCTTGTAAGGGGGAAAAAGCCTTGGTATATATATATATATATATATATATATATATATATATATATATATATATATATGTGTGTGTATATATATATGTATGTATATGTATGAAGGAAAAAATCAGGTCATGGAACCTACCCACAAACTTCTTGTTCCCTGGTGCCCTAAGGCATCTTGAGCGACCCTAGGGCCCTGGCGGGGACGTCTTTGATCTCGCGATCGTTTAATTGCTGTGATTGACCCATGACGAGATGTATTCTGGTTTTCACACGACTTAATTAGCGTTCGAATCACAGAAACCTAATTAGACTGATCACCTAAATGGCAATACCGCTCTATCGATCACCCAGTGTAACCAACAGGCTGAGGTTTCGTTTGTGTGTTGGTGTGCGCGTGTACGTGGACATGTACGTACATGTACACACACGTACATACGGGTCGATGGTGTAGTGGTACCGCGCTCGACCGGTAATTCAGAGATTTGAGCTCGAGGCTCGCCCATGCATGAACATATCTGCTTCGCTGCACTGCGAGCCGGTACTCCAACTCTGGTTGGGCAAGGGGTAGTATATATATACGTGTGTGTGTGTGTGTGCGTGTGCATGTATGTGTGCGTGTGCATGTATGTGTGTGTGTAAGGTCACAGCATTACCCGATCGGGCTATGTGAACTCTGAGCTCTCATCCGTGAGGGTAATAGCCGTTGATCACGAGTACAACACGTGATCCAAGACAGTGGTGAGTCACGTACAGACAGACACACACACACACACACACACACACACACACACACACACACACACACTCACACACACACACACACACACACACACACACACACACACACACACACATGTAGAAACAGACTGACATACACAGACATATACAGACATACAAAGAAGGGCAGACACGCCTACAAATAGCACGAGACTTAGTCACGAAGACGGACACAGACACATGATACAAGACACAATCATAGACACAGACACGCACCAATACAACCAGACACATTCGCTCGTAAATTCAACTAGACGTAAACACAGGCTCAGTTTAGACACGGATGAAAACGAAGACACAGAAAAAAAACACAAGTGTAAGAAGACACAATGACAAAGACACAGACACAGCTATAAACAAATGCTGTCACAAACACATGTATATATATATATATATATATATATATATATATATATATATAATGTATGTGTGCGTGTGTGTAGATGTGTGTATGTATATGTGTGTGTATGTGTATGTGCATGTATGTATATGTACGTATGTGTATGTGTATGTATATGTGTGTGTATACGTACGTGTGTGTGTGTGTGTGATGGAGATACTGACTAAGGCAAACTCAGACAGACAGAAAGAGCGCGATTCTGTCCCGCACTAAAATCATTGACTCCGGGAAAGCGCATGAAAACAGGTCGAGAGCGTCGGATCCGCTGGCCCTGAGAGGTCACAGGCAGTGCCAGGCACTCTCGTGTTTGTGTTCAATTGATGCCAGTCTCGGCCGGTGGCACCCTCAAAGGGTCCGGCGGCGAGGCGAGTCAGCATATCCGATAGCGGCGCGGCGTCCGGGCGTGTCCCGTGCCACTTGTCCCTTTCATCATAGTGACGTTCGACACATACACACGCACGCACTCGCGAATAAAAGTTGTATGTGCGTGTGCGGGTGTGTATTCACTTGGTCTTTGGATCACGTGTTGGACTCGTGATCGACAGCTATTTCCCTCCTGGAAGAGAGCTCAGAGCTCGTAGGTCCGATCTATGGGTAATGCTATGACCTTGCACACACACACACACACCCAACTCCCCACCCACGAGAGTCAGAGTAACGACCCGAGGCACAGCGATACCGAAATAATTTCGGCCCTGGGCAGGATTCGAACTGGGTACTGGGAGCACTTCTACTTCCCAGTTCAGCGCTCTACCAACGGTGCCACCGAGTCGGTGTGTGTGTGTGGGTATGTGTGTGAGTGTGTAAGGTCACTGTATGGCCCATACATTGGGCCATATATGAGTTTTAAACCCTTATTTGGAATTAATCATGTGATTCAAGACCATGGTGAATCACACACACACACACACACACACACACACACACACACACACACACACACACACACACACACACTGTCTATCTTTTGTACCAAAATCGTTACTAGTGGTTCAAGACTGTTGAACTCGGCTATAGACTTCCACCACGACACCCACAACCTTCTTTGAACTTTGAACACCTTCCCAGACCAGCACCTCCTCCCTCCGGCACCCTCCAGGTTGGCTCGCGGTGCCCGTAATCAGCGTGAATAGAGGTCGGAGGGCCACAAATGAGGTTATGGCTTCAATTTATCGTATTCTTGGGTGGACATGCCGGCTGAATATCAAAGAGACGGTAGTGTGGTTACCCGCGACATGGTGGTGGTGGTAGAGGTTGGTGGTGGTGGTATAGGGGAAGATGGTAGGGTTCTAGATGGTGTGGTGGCCCGTGACACTGGTGGTGGTGAAGGGGGTGGAGGGGGTGGTGGTGAAGGGGGTGGAAGTAGGGGGATAAAGGGGGTGGATGTAGGGATAAAGGGGTGGAGGAAGAGGCTAAAAGGGGGTGGAGGTAGGGGCTAAAGGAGATGGAGGTAGGGTTAAAGGGGGTGGTGGTGGTAGTGGTGGAGTATCTGGTGGTGGAGAAGGTGGAATTGGTGGAAGAAGAGGTGTTGGTGATGATAATTATGGTTGGTGTAATTACCCTATTTCCTCGTTTATATACTTATCCACGTACAAGTATTCATTATTATTATCATTGTTATTATTATTATTATTATCATTATCATTATAATTATTATTATCATTATTATTATTATTATTATCATTATTATTATTATTATCATTATTATTATTATTATTATTATTATTATTGTTATATTTATTTATTTATTTATTTATTTATTTTTTTGAAGTAGAAAAATTTGGACTAATATGTACAACACTAATGAAGACTGTGATGGTGGTGGTGATGGTGATAGTGATAGTGATGTCATTCTTGTTATTGTTATTGTCATTGTTTTTATTTATTTATTCATTTATTGTCGTCGTCGCCGTTGTTGTTTTGTATTAGTTTTTGTTTTTGTTTTTGTTTTTGTTTGGAAGTTGACTGTGGAGTTCGTAAAATCAGCAGTTTTTGGCAGTTCCCCGCCACCAGTAATTCATGTTAACAATAGATAAAGATAAATGTACAATTGAATAAAGAAATGAATGAATGAAAAAATAAATAAATGTAAGATCGACCGAAGGAATATAGTAATTCTGAAGCCTCTCTCTCTCTCTCTCTCTCTCTCTCTCTCTCTCTCTCTCTCTCTCTCTCTCTCTCTCTCTCTCTCTCTCTCCTCTCTTTTCTCCCCTCTCTCTCTCCCCTACCTCTCTCCCCTCTCTCTCTCTCTCTCTCTCTCTCTCTTTCTCTCTTTCTCTCTTTCCTTGTCTCTCACCCTCCCTCTCTTTTTCTCTCTCTCCCTCCCTCGCTCATTTTTTCTCTGTTTCTCAACTCAAGCGAACTTTCAGAATTCTTTGTTTTGGAAAATGTTGAGATGTTGGGTGGCCAGATAAGGAGAAGGAAGAGGAGGAGGAGGAGGAGGAAGAGCAGGAAGAGGAGGAGGGGGAGTAGTAGCAGGAGGAAGAAAAGGTGGAAGAGAGGGAGGGGGAGTAGCAGGAGAAAGAAGAGGAGGATGAGAAGGAGGAGGAGGAGGAGGAGGAGGAGGAGGAGGGGGAGTAGCAGGAGGAGGAGGAAGAGGTGGAAGAGGAGGAGGGGGAGTAGCAGGAGAAGGAAGAGGAAGAGGAGGAGGAGGAGGAAGATGAAGAAAAGGAGGAGGAGGAAGAGGTGTAAGAGGAAGAGGAGGAAAAGGAGTAGGAGGTGGAGGGAGAGAAGGAGACGGAGGTGGAGGAAGAAGAAGATGAGGAGGCGGAGGTGGAGGTGGAGGAGGAAGATGAGGAGGAGGAAGAGGTGGAGGAGAAAGAGGAGGCGGAGGAGGAGGAAGAGGTGGAGGAGGAGGAGGAGGAGGAGAAGAGGAAGACTTTGGGAACACAAACAAGAAGACCAACGTTGATAGACAGCCTTTGGGATAGGGGGAAACGACACTGGCCAGGTACATGACAGCGTGGGGAGGAGCCTACGCCTGGAGTCACTGAACACTTGCAGCCGAATCTGTTACCTTTGACCTTTGGGGGCAGTTAACAAACAGCCATTGCTGGGAAAAGGAGAGGAGCGCGGGATTCGAACCCGCAACTAAAGTTTAAGAAGGAAATAGACAAGAACTGGTTTATTGATAGAGTGGCTAGACAACTTTATGGATGGGGTGATCGGTGGTCATGGACATGGAACTTCCTAGTGTAGGCCTTAGGGTCTCTTGCTGTCTCCCTCGTTCTTATGTTCCGATTCCGCTACTAGCCCACGTCATAAAATGTGTCAGTAATAAACATCACATTAACGCAACACCTGTGTATGAATGTGCTTGTATATGTATACATACGGATATGGATACGTATACATACACATGTATATTTGTATGTATGAACGTATATAATCATTCAACCTACATTTATATACACATAGAGTACACACACACATACACACACACACACATACAGACACAAACACACACACACGCACACACACACACACACACACACACACACACACATATATATATATATATATATATATATATATATATATATATATATATATATATATACATACAAGTACATACACACGCACATACCTACGTACATATTCACACATGTACATGTACGACTATGTAAACACTCACACGAATACATACACACATGTACACATAATATTGACAGCGGAGAATCTAGTCCTCTCCCCGACGGCTGAGGGGGGAGAGGGGGGAAGGGGGGGAAGGGGGGAAAGAGGAGAGGAAACTAAATTCTTGAACGTACATTGGGACAAAGTCGAAATATATATACATATATATTCACGTCCACATTAAGGTAACATTATTTTATTTTTTATCCCGAGAATTGGAATATTCTGCCTTCCTCTCTTTGTCCTGATACAACGAGGAGAGGCTTGCACAGACTCTGTCAAAAGTTCGTCTGTGTGAGAATTACAGAATGTTCATGTTAATGTGCTTCAGTTGGCGTAATCACAGACGAGAACGCTTACGCACGTACGCTGGCTAGAAGCGCTTGTGAAGTGGTGATGAGGAGGGGCAGGTTCGCACGTAAACACGTAGGCACGAACGTACACACACGTATACACACGAACGTGCACACACACATACACACGAACGTACACACACACATACACACGAACGTACACACACACATACAAACGAACGTACACACACACACACACACGAACGTACACACGCACACATACACACGAACGTACACACGCACACATACACACGAACGTACACACAACACGCACACATACACACGAACGTACACATACGCACACACACGAACGTACACACACATACACACGCAACACACACACACACACGCACACACACATACACGAACGTACGCACACATACACGAACGTACGCACACTCATACACACGAACGTACACACATACACACGAACGTACACACACACGCACACACGAACGTACACACACACACACATACACACGAACGTACACACACACACACACACACACACACTCCTGAAAAAGGAGTATAACCTGCTAGGTGACCTGTTGGTGTTTACGGGCACATAGTTGATCATATGCTTTATTCATATAAATAAATTATTTACACTATTTTGTATATTTAATTTATTTACATTATTTTTGTTTATATGTTTACTTAATTTGTATTTATATTTTCTTGTTCGTTTATTTCATGCATTCAGTTTGCTCTTGTTTTTATATAAATATATTTATTCCTTCTTAATCATTTTATTAATCTTATTCTTATGTATCTGTTCATTTATCTTAATCAATTTATTAATTCGTTTATTCATTTTCTATTATTAGATTTTTTTTAGCCTTGGCTACCTACCTCATAAGGGGGAAAAATTCCATGGTAGATAGATCGATCTTGTTAATCTATCTTAATCTATTCATTTATTTATTTTTGTTTATTTACTGTTAAAGCCACAAGGGAGGTCAAGAGGCTGCGTGAAGGGAGGGCGTTTGTATCTGTATTCTTTAAGAAATTTTGAGTTCTCATTCTTTAAGAAATTTTGAGTTGCTGAGATTTTGGTGAAATTTTGAGTTCCTAAGATTTATTCATTATCTTATTTTTTTTATTTACTTTTAAAGCCAGAAGGGAGGGGGAGGGGATTGTATCTGTATTCTTTAAGAAAAATTGAGTTTTCATTCTTTAAGAAATTTTGAGTTCCTAAGATTTTGGTGAAATTTTGAGTTCCTAAGATTCATTCATTATTTCTTTTTATTTACTTTTAAAGCCAAGAAGTAAGGTCAAAGGCGTCCTGAATCTCTGTGTGTGTTGGGGGTGGGGGAGTTGTATCTGTATTCTTTAAGAAAATTTCAGTTCTTAATCTTTAAGAAATTTTGAGTTCCTAAGATTCATTCATCAATTTATTTTTATTTACTTTTAAAGTCAATAAGGGAAGTCAAGGGGGTCCTCAGTCTATGTGTGTGTAGGGTGGGTGGGTTGTATCTGTATTCTTTAAGAAAATTTGAGTTCTCATTCTTTAAGAAATTTTGAGTTCCTGAGATTTTGGTGAAATTTTGAGTTCCTAAGATTCATTTATAATTTTCATTTTTGTTTATTTACTTTTGAAGCCAGAAGGGAAGGGGTTGTATCTATATTCTTTAAGAAAATTTGAGTTCTCATTCTTTTAAAAAAAAAATTGAGTTCATGAGATTTCGGTAAAATTTTGAGTTCCTAAGATTCATCCAATAATTTCATTTTTGTTTATTTACTTTTGAAGCCAGAAGGGATGGGGTTAAGAGGGGGGGATGGGGAGTGATTTGCTCAACCCCGGAGGCTGCGTGGGGGGGAGGGGGAGGGGGGCTTGTATCTGAGGAAGCCTCTTACGTGTTTGTCTTCAGTAAAATGGCGCTCCCGGATGGAGGAGAACATCCGGGCCGGAAACGCCGAACAGTTTTCCGATATGGGAAATCGTTTTCCGAATAAAAAAAGAAAGAAAAAATAATATATAATAAACGAATAAATGGATAAAGAAAACGATAAAATTTATATAAGTAATACCAGTAAATCAGTAATAATAATAATGATAGTATATATATATATATATATATATATATATATACATGTGTGTGTGTGTGTGTGTACACTCAACCGTGCTTCCTTCTTGAGTTTACCTCTAGATACCCATTTCTAATTACATTTATCTTTCTCCCAATCATCTATTTTCTTTCTGTTTTGTACAGTAATTCGCCCCACCCCCTACTTTCTCATCAGATCTTCCTGTGGTTAGTGGGAGGGGGAGAAGAACACCGCTCCCGTGTAACCCATTTGGGTGTCTGGTATGCTGTCGCCAGACGATTTTATTCAGATTTTTGGTTCACTTTCGTTTTCTTCTCTCCGTTATTGGGAATCGTTATCTTTCGAAATTCCCGATATTCGGAAGATTTCAGAACCTTCCTTTGAAAAAAAAAAAAAAATAAACAAATAAATAAATAAATAAAGATTCTTTATAAGAGAAAAATATATCTTAATTTTTCTTTCTTGTACCCACGAATGAAATCAGTATTTGATGACGTCAGAAAATTTGGTGACGTCAGAAAATTTGGTGACGTCAGAATATTTGATGGCATCATTCGATGACATTATTCTATGACGTCATTATCTCTGACCGTATTTGTATTTGCGACTTCCTATGCCTTTCTCTCTTTTTCTTTGCTTACCTTCTCTCTTTCTCTTCTAACCTCTCCCTCTCTATTTTCTTAATTTATCTTTTTTTCTCTTTATCTTCCTTCGCCTCCTTTTGTCTTTTTCCTCTCTCTCTTTCTCTCTCTGAGGCCAGAGAGGAAAGGCAGCAAACTTTTTGTTTTTCTTCTGAAACGTGGGTAACCCGCATCGCCTCAGTTGGGATCGAGGAACAACAAAAAACAAATGAAGACGCGGGGAGGATGGAAACTATAAATGAATCCCTCGCAAAGGATTCGCGAACGGTTCGAAGATTCAGGCCAGAAGCGGATTCGAACCGAGTACCGTAGGATTCTCCTCCTCCTCCTCCTCCTCTTCCCCTGGTCCTTTGCAACACTTTAGCAATATTGCAAACGCGATTGCTTCATCCAGCTTACTTATGGCAAGACGCAGGAGGAGTCTGCAGAACTCCTCAGAAGAGTCTACAGAGCTCTTTTCCTCCAAAACCAACTTCCAGTTTTATTCCGTTTTTTATTTACGATTTTTTTTCCATTATTACTTTTTTTCTTTCTTTCTTCCAGTTGGTTAAGCTGTAGGTTTGTGTGGTGCATTGGTTTCCGCCTCCCCTCGCACCACAAGGACAGAGTACGGCAATCCCAACACTCAGGGAAAAGGTGGTGGCTTTCGGTTATTTACCATCACCAGTGTCTCGTGGATCTCTTCATCATTCCAGGTGAGGCATTCTTTAAGAAATTTCGAGTTCCAAACGGCCCACAGGGCCTTTTTATATTTTAGATATCAGTCCCCGATATTCCTCAACAGGGTCTTGAGCTTCAGATTCCAGATATTCTTTAAGAAATTTTGAGTGCCTTACATCCCTTAAGAAATTAAGTTCCAGGCGTTTTATAGGAAATTCGGAGTTCCTGATATAACAAAGGATTACAAAGGCGGAGCATGCCGCAGGAGACCTTTTGGTCCATAACCAGGTAGGATGCGAAAAAAATGTAATAATCATGAATAAATTAAATAAAAATAAATAAAAATTATGATAATGTAAATAATGATAGATAGAATGAATAAATGCATAAGTATAGTGAAACAATAAACAAACAGATAAATAGTAAATAATAGTTAATTGACGGATAACTAATGATAAATAAAAACAAGCAGATAATAATAAACAAATAAACAAATAATATAGAATAAATGGCACTCATTATACTCTAAGAAATTTCGAGTTGCTGGTATTCTTTAAGAAATTTTGAGTTCTTGCCATTCTCTAAGAAATTTTGAGTTCCTGGCATTCTTCTTAAATTTTGCATTCCTGGCATTCTTAAAAAAATCCTGAGATTCTGTGAGAATTTTTGAGTTAATAAGATTCTTTAAGAAATTTTGAGTTCCATCTCTTCGTTACGAAATTTCGAGCTCCATCCATTCTTCAAGAAATTTCGAGTTTGCTGCTTACAAGTACACCTCGTCACCAGTTAGACCCAACACAATAAGGAACGACCCACACGAAATCACAACTCCAAGTACCCGAACCCGCCCGCCTGTACCCGTGAACCCAATCGGTTTCACGTTTGGGTTCGAACGCGTGGGCGCGCGGGCGTGCGGGCGCGTTCCTTCCTGACCTGAAGGTCCTACCGTGCCTGTGTTTGCTTTCAATAGCCATCCGTCGTCGACGAAGGCAATCAGTGACGATGAAGAGGGCAAACATGGAAGCACATAATTTCAGGCTGCTGATGTCTGCCATGTTCGTCTTTGTCTGAAATGATGCCTGATGCTATTAGGAAACCGTCTGCAGCGGCACAAGGTGCCTTACTGTGCTGGCACTCGAGTGCCGTGTGTGTGTGTGTGTGTGTGTGTGTTTGTGTGTATGTCGTGTGTATGTGTGCGTGTGTGCGCGCGCCTGTGCTGATATCTAGTAACTTGGAAATGTCAATATAAGACGAAAGTGCTCGGCGCTGTGCATCTCGGGTTTTATGTACACTAAAGCACACGAACACACACACACACACACGTACACACACACACACACACACACACACACACACACACACACACACACACACACACACACACACGCGCGCGCACACTCATACGCAAAACAGACACACACTTATGAACAAACATACAGACACACACAGCATATAGGATAAAACCTATATTCGAGGGAATCCATCTACTGTGTGCGTGTGTGTGTGTTTGTGTGTGTGTGTGTGTGTGTGCGCGTGTGTTTGTGTGTGTGTGATAGAGAGAGAAAGAGAGAGTGATTCACCATGGTCTTTGATCACGTGTTGGACTCATGATCGACAGCTATTTCCCTCCCGTGTGTGTGTGTGTGTGTGTGTGTGTGTGTGTGTGTGTGTGTGTGTGTGTGTGTACGTGTGTGTGTGTGTGTGTGTGTGTCTTGCAGCAAAATCACACAAGAACGTGATTCCAAGTGAAAAGAAATCTTCGTCTCTGAGAGAAATCTCAATAGACGAAACGTTAAGTCAACAGTTTTCTTTTTCTCTGCTTTGTGTGTGCGCGCGCGCGTGCGCATGTGTATTCACCTTGGGCTTTGGACCACGTGCTGGACTCGTCATCGACAGCTAATTCCCTCTCGGAAGAGAGCTCAGAGCTCGTATGACCGATCTTTGGGTAATGCTGTGACCTTGTACGCACACACACACCCAACTCCTCGCCCACAAGAGTTGGAGTAACGACTCGAAGCGCAGCGATACTGAAGTTATTTCATCCCTGGGCAGGATTCGAACCCGGACCACCGTAGTGACAGTCGGAGACTCTACCAACCGCGCCACCGAGTCGTGTGTGTGTGTGTGTGTGTGTGTGTGTGTGTGTGTGTGTGTGTGTGTGTGTGTGTGTGTGTGTGTGAGGTGAATATATAGCTAAAATAATAACAACATAATAACGCGAGCACTTTCACAACCACCACTAAAATACCATCACAGACAACAACAACAACAACAACACCCGCTACTAATAACTACAACAACAGTCCAGCCATCACCAACAACAACAACTGCTGGTTGTGGAGTCCAGAGTTCTAAAGTCGTTACAGTATCGACTTTTCATCTCGAGACACCAATAAGAATGGATCCTGAGGCTCTCCACGCTTCTCCTCTTCCTCCTCCTCCTCCTCTCATCGTGCCACTCTATGGCACCGTCTGACGCTCTCTTCTGGCACTGTGTGACGCTCTTTTCTGGTTCTGTCTAATGCTCTTTTTTGGCACCGATACTCTTTTTTTTGGCACTGAAGATTTTCTGACACTCTTTTCTGGCACTGTCTGACGCTCTTATTTGGCACTGCTTGATGCTCTTCTTTGTCACCGTCTGGCGCTCTTTTTGGCACTGTCTGATACTCTTTTTTTGGCACTGTCTGACGCTCTTTCTGGCAGTCTGATGCTCTTTTTTTCACTGACGCTATTTTTGACACGCTCTTTTTTTGGGGACTGACGCTCTTTCTGGCACTGTCTGATGTTCTCTTTTGTCACCGTGCCGCTCTTTTTTGACACGCTCATTTCTGGCACTGATGCTCTTTTCTGGTACTGTTTGACGCTCTTTCCGGCACTGTTTGACGCTCTTTTTGCCACTGTCCGAAGCTCTGTGGGGTTATTGTTTTGGCATTATTTGACGCTCTTTTTGGCCATTATTTGGCGATAACATTTTGGCATGATTTGGCGATCTTTTTGGCCATTATTTGGCGATAACATTTTGGCATTATTTGGCGATCTTTTTGGCCATTATTTGGCGATAACATTTTGGCCTTATTTGGCGATCTTTTTGGCCATTATTTGGCGATAAAATTTTGTCCATTATTTAGCGATCTTTGTCATTCTCTGACATTCATAGGCACTTTAAACGTTGTTGACCCTCTTTGGCGCTCCGGCGATTTTTTGGCGTCATTTGGCGACATTTGGCATTCTGTCCCCTTTTTGGCTTTCTCGACGATTCTTAACCTTCCCTGCGTCAGGAGAGAACCGCTGGTGAACTTCTCTGAAACTACCTTGGCACAAAGGGAGCTACGGTTGGTAATAAAATCATCTGGCGGCAGAGCCAGAGGAGGAACAGGACCATCCGGTATGTCAGGGGGGGGGTAAGGAGCGATTAAGGGAACTTTTGTGATTTTATTCTGGTTGCCGTCAGGCGATTTTATTCGGCGTTGGATGGGGAACTTTTGTTCGATAAAGGACTATAAAGGCCCGTGCTGGGCCTTCGTAAAGGCTGGAAGGTGCCTTTATAGGGTAGTAAAGATATGCACGGAAAAAAAGGACATAAAAAAGACGGCTGAGAGAGAGAGAGAGAGAGAGAGAGAGAGAGAGAGAGAGAGAGAGAGAGAGAGAGAGGGAGAGACAGAGAGAGAGAGAGGAGAGAGAGAGAGAGAGAGAGAGAGAGAGAGAGAGAGAGAGAGAGAGGAGAGAAAGGAGTGAGAGGAGAGAGAGAGAGAGAGAGAGAGAGATAGAAATGGGAAGAGGGAGAGAGAGAGAGGGAGGGAGGGAGTGGGAGGGAGAGAGAAAGAGAGAGAGAGAGAGGAGAGGAGAGGGAGGGAGAGAGAGGGGGAGAGAAAGAGGAGGAGAGAGAGTAAGAGAGGGGAGAGAGAGAGGGAGAGGGAGAAAGAGGGAGGGAGAGAGAGAGAGAGGGAGGGAGGGAGAGAGAGAGAGAGATAAAGGGTCTACAGTACAACCACTTTGCTACCTGTGGGGGAGGAGGGGTTGGCATATATTAATAAAATCAACTGCCGACAAATATGACAGAATACAAAGAACCACTCTGTAAGGAAGGGGTCAACCCGAATGTGGCCGTGGTGAGATTCAAATACTTTATTCTGGTCTGCGCTAAGCGATTTCATTAAACTGAGTACGGAGGGTGAGGGGAGGAGGGGGAGATGGCTGGGTCTAAGGAGATTAGCTTAAACTAGTTCTGGAGGTGCTTAATGATTCGTTCAGTGACGGGCAACAGGCAATCTGGTGAACGAAATGATTTGAAAAATGTGATGTGATTTGATAACATGACTACTTCCATTATTGATTGATAACGGTGTAAAAGAGGAAGAGGAGGAAGAGAACGAGGAGGAGGAGGAAAAGGTAGAGGAAGTGGAGAAGGTGGAGGAGAGAAAGGACAAGGAAGTGTATTTGAATTTATATTTGGAGGAGGTGGAGGAGGAGGTGGAGGAGGAGGAGGTGGAAGAGGAGGAGGAGGAGAAGGAGGAGGTGGACAAAGTAAAGTTAAATTTGGAAGAGGAGGAGGAGAGGGATGAGGTGAATTTAGAATTGAAGGAGGAGGAGGAGGTGGAGGAGGAGGAAGAGGTGGAGGAAGAAGAGGAAGAGGTGAAGATGGATAAAGTGAAGTTAGATTTGGAAGAGGAGGAGGAGGAGGAGATGGATGAGGTGAAATTAGAGTTGAAGAAGGAAGAGGAGGAAGAGGAAGAGGTGGGGGAGGAGGAGGAAAAGGTGGAGGAAGAAGAGGAAGAGGTGAAGGTGGACAAAGTGAAGTTAGATTTGGAAGAGGAGGAAGAGATGGATGAGGTGAAATTAGAGTTGAAGGAGGTGGATGAGGAGAAGGAGGAGGAGGAGAGGGAGGTGGATGAGGTGAAGTTAGAGTTGGAGGAGGAGGAAGAGGCGGAGGCGTGAATGATGAGAAATAAGGTCAGGTCAGCCATCCGTTACTGGTGATAGCCAATTAAGAGTAACAGATTGTGGACCATCGCTCTCTGCCGGTATCCATCCATCATCCATCAACGAAAATTGACGACGGGTTGACACACATCTTGGCTTGCAACCCCCCCACCCCCACCCCCACACCCACGCACAGCACCTCCATCCTCAACGCATCGGAAGATCATTTTTTTTTCTTCCCGAAATCGGAAATATTCTTTAAGAAATTTTGATTTTCGAAAACGAAAATGCTCTGAAATTTTGGTTTTTGAGTTGAATATCCCCGTGACCTATTGAGAGTAATTCTTCCCTCATCCTACACCACCTCAACCCACAAACCATTCTCAACGTATCGGAAGGTCAATTTTTTTTTCTCCCGAAATCGGAAGTATTCTCTAAGAAATTTTGATTTTCGAAAACGAAAATGCCCTTTAAGAAATTTTGGTTTTTGAATTGAATATCCCCGTGACCTCTTGAGGGCAATTCTTCCCTCATCCTCCGCCACCTCAACCCACAAACTCTCCAATCCCCACCACCCTAACATCTCCATCTCCACTGAATACGGAAAAAAACCCTCCAGATTCGGAAATATTCTTTAAGAAATTTTGTTTTCGAGTCCACTCGCGTGCGACCTTGTGGGGAGCGTCTGTCGGGTCTCCGAGAGTCTTCGAGGCTCCTCCAGGAGACTCTTGAGACCTGGAGAGATGCGCCCACGGAGTCTTCGTCTTCAAGAACACTTTTATTTGAGGCTTCAGATCCCAACGACCATTGCATTACTTTGACCTGATCTCTTCAGACCACCATAAACACTTGGAACTGCAATGGATTTACCTGTGTGTGTGTGTGTTTGTGTCTGTTTGCTTTTGTGCGTGCGTGCTTGTGTGTGTATGTTTGTGTGTTTGCGTGTGCATATGTGTTTTTGTGCGTATGTTTATGTGGTTTTTTGTATGTGTGTGTTTGCGTGTGCATATGTGTTTTTGTGCGTATGTTTGTGATTTTTTGTATGTGTATGCGTATGCATGTGTTCCTGTGCGTATGTTTTTTGTGTGTGTATGTGCGTCTAATGTACGTGTGTGTGTATATACAGAGCATCCCAATAATATACTCACATTTTCAATAACAATAAATACATGGTTTATGACTTAGATACAAGATTAATGTTTTTCAAATAAAAAAAAGTGAAATCTCTCTCCTTCTGATATCTAGATTTACATTGAATAACTCATGACGTCACAAAGAGTACATTCTTAAGGGACGGCCTGTGTGTGTGTGTGTTCCATTATGAATTATGTGTATTTGACCTAGTTGTAATATACAGCGTTGAAACAGGATTGTGCTCACGAAATCCTCTCTATATTACCATTTTCCAAAGAATTACCTTAAATTCAGTTATGATATTCCTTCCAATTTGTTCCACAAATGTAGGCAGCTTTACATAAAGCTATACTTTCTAACTTCTTTTAAATAGTTTGTTTTATTTATGTTTTGCTTTGTTCTCTTAATATTCTTTCATCCCATCTTAGCAAATGCTCTCAATAAATATTTATCATTTTATTCGTTCTGAAGAAAACGACCATATCGCCTCTCTCTCTTCGCTCCATCAATGTAGGTAATCTCAGGCGGAGGTCATGTTGACGGCGGTTCGAACCCTGCCACCGGCGAGTTGGACTAAGGACATGGTTCATCAAATTCCACATCAGAAAAATCTCTGTAAGGGGTACCATCCTAGCCTGCTGGTAGGCAAATTATTAAACGGAATTATTTATTCTTATTTGGGGATCATCTCATTCCTGTGTATTCCAGAATAGAACTGATGACAATTTCACTATATATATATATATATATATATATATATATATATGTGTGTGTGTGTGTGTGTGTGTGTGTGTGCAAATTAGACCACTTGGAAAAAGAAACTAACGAAGGAGAGCGCTTTCGTATATTACATCTTCAGTGAAGATGTAATATACGAAAGCGCTCTGCTTCGTTAGTTTCTTTTTCCAAGTGGTCTACTTTGCATAAGTGAACACACGTACCCGTGTTCTTAGCAAATATATGTGTGTGTATATATATATATGTGTGTATATATATATGTATATATATATGTATATATATATATATATATATATATATATATATATAAATATAAATGTATTCTATATCTTATCCTCATCAGTGTAATGAAATAACAATCCTATCTTAAAGGTTTATATGTCTCTTGCTATTCTGGTAATATGATTTTCCGGCAACGGATCATCCACGCTTACTTCTTTGCGTCCAGTCAGTAATGCGATTATACCCTCTGGGCTTGATTCGCGGAGGCGAGAGGGAAAAGCCCCTTTTAAGTCGAAGGACTTGTAACGTGATTACACACGCGCGTGCACGCACACACATATACACACACATACACACACGTACGCACACACTGCTCGGTATTAGCGTGGTATTACTCTTGACCGCTAATTCAGCGATACAGGTTCGATTCCCGCCCAGGGCCGATTAATTATAATATTGTTGCACTGTGAGACGGTGCTCCAACTCTGGTGGGCAAGGATTTTGTGTGTATGTGTGCACGGAAAGTCACATCATACCTATAGATCGGACCATATATGAGCTCTCATCCGGGAGGGTCATAGATGTTGATCACGAGTCCAACACGTGATCCAAGGTCGTGATTATGGTGAATCACACACCATGAACTAATTTGGAACCTCACGGGAACTTGAGGCTACGTATGATATAGTGGTGAGTACGGGACGGAACCCCACGAGTGTTGCTCCTTGTAAACACACTTGTAGAAGGCGAGGAAGGGCCTCCTGAGGAAGAAATGGCCTTCTACAGGTCGTTCTACATCCTGAAGACCCAATTTCATCTAAAAGTCTTAAACTTCGTAATCTCGGTAAATCCTTACAGGACATTCCTCCTGAATAACCTCGACAGCTTAGAAATCCAGGCCATCAAGATTTAGCAATTAGAATATTGCTATCACCATTAAGAAATTGCAAGGCTCTTCGCAAAGTGGAAGAGAACTCAGGATAAGAAAAAAAAAATCAAAAACAAAAAAGTTGGAAAAAGAAAATCGAAAACAAAAATTTCGTAAAGAAAAGTAAAAGTAAAAGTTAAAAAAAAAAAAAAAAAAAAAAAAAAGTCACCAGGATGGATGGCCTCATTTTCTTGATCCCAGCTGATTAAAATCGCCTAACGGCAGTCAGAAAATCAACTAACATGAACCACGATCAGTTAGTTGACCTTTAACCCGTGATAGCGTTACTATATTCAGCACTAGTTAACTAAGCGAACAATATCTAAACCTGTTCCTCCCATAGAGGTTATGGTAGCTACGTCCTAACCACAGACAGACACAACTGCAGGTTCAAGTAATCGTTCGGACTTTGTATAGTTAAGACTTGTTAATGACTTAAGAGTGAATTAGAGCAGTTTTCTCTGCATGAAATTTAGTAGTAATGTTAGTAGTATTAGTAGTGGTAGCAGTGATTATAGGAGCAGCGATAGTGTCATTATTAATCGTAACAGCAGTAATAGTAATGGTAGTAGTAGTAATAGTGGTAGTGGTAGAAGTGGTAGTAGTAGTAGTGTTAGTAGCAGTAGTAGTAGTGGTAGTAGTAGTAGTGTTAGTAGCAGTAGTAGTAGTGGTAGTAGTGGATGGTAGGGCTAGGCATCTCCAACCCTCTAAATCTTGCCAACAAAGAACACCGAAACTCCCTGAAACTCACGTCCTCCCTGACAAACAACATCGTGTCACAAGATCAACAGAATGAGACTAACGTAGAGGAAACCAGAGAAATCAAAAGAAACATATCAAAGGAAAGGGAAGAGAGGCAGAAGGAGCTTCGCACTTTTTTTAGATCAGCTATCGAATCGTATGAAAAGAAAGATAGCAATGGCACAGGAAGATGGGGCGTCCAATTGGCTGACAGCACTACCAATCAGGACAAAGGGATTCAACTTAAACAAAAGAGAATTCACGGATGCCATTGCCTTGAGATATGGATGGCCATTGGAAAGGTTGCCTAATAGATGTTCCTGTGGTGCACAGTTTAATCCAAACCATGCGATGATATGCAAGCAGGGTGGAGTCCTCTGCATGAGACATGACAAGGTAAGATATCTCTCTGTCCAAATGCTTCGGGAGGTATGCAAGGATGTGACCATCGAACCAACATTACTCCCACTAGGAGGAGAGAACTTCAGGCACCGTACGTCCAACACCTCAGATGAAGCACGAGTGGACGTCAGCGTAAGAGGTTTCTGGACACGGGGACAATTGGCCTTCGTTGACATGCGAATATTTGATCCGATGGCACCTTGTTACAATAACCTAAACATTGAGGCGTCCCACTCCCGGAACGAGAACGAGAGAATCAGGATGCACGAAGAGCGGATACAGAATGTGGACCAGGGCTCATTCACTCCGATAACCTTTACGACTTCAGGTGGGGTGGGTCCAAGGGCAAAGGCATTCTACGCTCGTCTGGCAGAGGTGATGGCAGAGAAGACACAACAACCAAAAAGCAGCATTGTATCGTGGATGAGATGTAGACTGTCATTCTCACTCTTAAGATCAGCTCTCCTATGCCTGAGAGGTACCAGGTCCCCATCGCCCAAATGAACACATGTACAAAACCTCGATTTTGAGCAGACTGTAGTAGATAGTAGGATAAATGAACTTCTGTATTAGGCTTCTTCAAGATATATAAAAGGGTAGTCGACCACAGTCATTGGCGAAAGAGGGGCCAGTGAACTGTGTCTGTGGAAGATAGATCCTGACTGCTTTCACCACAGTTCCACGAGGTTTGATGTGGGAAAAAAAAAAAAAAAAGTAGTAACGATAGTAGTAGCAGTGGTAATGATGGCAGAATTGGTAGCTAGATATGGACCAAAAGGTCTCCTGTCGGCATGCTCCGCCTTTGTAATCCTTTGTAAGAGTAACAGTAATAGCACACCAGTAGTAGTAGTAGTATTACTATTACTACTAGTTGTAGTAGTAGTCCAAGTAGCAGTAATCATAATAGCATATGTAATAGTAGCAATACTGTTGTAGAAAATCGGTTGATCTAACAATTTCGGTCAAAACCCTTTTTTTTTTTTTTTTTTTTTTTTTTTTTTTTTTGAGGGGGTAATTTTGGCCAATGTTCTGCTTAGGTAACTTGTTTAAGGTTAATCTTTTTTTCATGGTCGTGATTTTATTATTTTGTTGTTAGGAGTAGGCCCGTTTTTTCAATGTTTATATACTCGTATTTATTACAGGCACGGTACAATACTACTTCCGGTTCTGAAACTGTTTCCGGCACTGGTCTCGATGCCGGTATCGGTAACAGCACCACGACCGGTACTAGGAGCAGTACCGTGGCCCCGGTACTGGCACCCAGTACCGGGTAATTTCCAATCCCGGTACCTTTCACTGCTTCTGGTACTGAGAGCATTACTTGTGTAAGGTCCTGTACCAAGACCGGTACAGATGCCTGTGTATTGCTACCAGTAGTAGTACTGGTATTGGTGTGCGGGATTCGAACCCACAAGTCCTGGTACTGGTGTGCGGGATTCGAACCCACAAGTCATGGTACTGGTGTGCGGGATTCGAACCCACAAGTCCTGATACTGGTGTGCGGGATTCGAACCCACAAGTCCTGATACTGGTGTGCGGGATTCGAACCCACAAGTCCTGGTACTGGTGTGCGGGATTCGAACCCACAAGTCATGGTACTGGTGTGCGGGATTCGAACCCACAAGTTCTGATACTGGTGTGCGGGATTCGAGCCCACAAGTCATGGTACTGGTGTGCGGGATTCGAACCCACAAGTCCTGATACTGGTGTGCGGGATTCGAACCCACAAGTCATGGTACTGGTACTACATTTTCAGTAATTCCACCGAAATACAAAAGCTCCCTCCTCCTCCTCCTCCACCTCCTCGAACATCTCCTCCTTCACCTCCTCTTCCTCCTCGTCCACCTCCTCCTCCTCGTCCACCTCCTCCTCCTTTACCTCCTCCTCCTCCTCCTCCCCATGTCCTCCTCGACCTCCCCACCTGAGGGTGACCGTGACACTGAGGTCGCAATACGTGACCTTCCTCAAGGTCGATGCCTTCGTGGCATCTCGTGGAGTGCCACTCATACACTCGAGAATACTCTCTCTGGTCAGGGGTCATTCTTCTGGAGAACCCTTGAGGAGGAGGAGGAGGAGGAGGAGGAGGAGGAGGAGGAGGAGGAGGCGGTGAAGCTTGAAGAAAAGGAGTGTGAAGGACACTGTATGTGTCCTGTGGTTATTGTGAAGGATTCTGGCTGAGAGAGTCTGACAGATACAGAAAGAGAAAGAGAGCTTGACAGAGAGAGACAGAGAGAGAGAGAGAGACGGAAAGAGAGTCTGACAGAGACAAAGAGAAAGAGGGTCTGACGGAGACAAAGAGAAAGAGAGTCTGACAGAGACAAAGAGAAAGAGAGTCTGACAGAGGCAGAGAGATTCAGAGAAAGAGAGTCTGACACACACACACACACACACACACACACACACACACACACACACACACACACACACACACACAGACGGAGAGAGATTCTGACAGACAGATAGAAAGAGGGAGAGAGAGAGAGATAGAAAGAGTCTGACAGAGACCGAGAGAGAAAAAGAGTGACAGAGACAAAGAGAGAGAAACTGACAGAGACAAAGAGAGACAATGAGATAGTCAGAGAGTCTGACAGAGAGAGAAAGAGGGTCTGGCAGACAAAGAGTCTGACAGAGAGAGAAAGAGAGTCTGACAGAGACAGACAGAGAAGGAGAGACACGGAGAGAGAGTCCGACAGAGACAGAGAGTCTAACAAAGAGAGAGTCTGACAGAGGGAGAGAGAGAGTCATTTACAGGGAGAAAGAGAGAAAGAGTCAGAGACGGAGAAAGAGAGAGAGAGAGAGTCAGACATAGAAATCAACGACTGTAACCTTGAAGACCTTTTCCTTCTTCTTCTTTTTCTTCCCGAAAGACCTCAAGTCTTCACCTTCTCGGCAGACACCCAGAGCCCTCCAAAAGAAGAACTCCGAAGTCGTCCTTCGCATGGAAAAGCACCGAAGAACGTTCTTCTGGCGGTCTCGAAGAGCTCCACGAAGGAGGCGACGAAGAAGGAGAGAGAGAGAGAGAGAGAGAGAGAGAGAGAGAGAGAGAGAGAGAGAGAGAGAGAGGAACCTAGCACAAGAACCCTCTCGGGCATCTTCTGCAGGAGCGGTCTGCCTCTGGAGACTCTCCTCCCGAAGAATGTCGAACTCGAGGTTAAGGACTTCGAGGAACTCTGCCGCAGGAGGATTTGAGATCGGGGACGGCGCCGTCAGAAGAGGAGGTGAGTGTTGGTGGCTTCTGGCTGTGTAGAAAGAGAGTAGAATTTTTCAACATTAATGTGATTGTAAATATTAAATGGTGAATATCAAACTGTAAATATTAATTGTAAATATTAAATGGTGAATATCAAACTGTAAATATTAATTGTAAATATTAAATGGTGAATATCAAACTGTAAATATTAATTGTAAATATTAAATGGTGAATATCAAACTGTAAATATTAATTGTAAATATTAAATGGTGAATATCAAACTGTACAAATTAATTGTAAATATTAAATTGTGAATATCAAACTGTAAATATTAATTGTAAATATTAAATTGTAAATATCAAACATCAGATGAGATTGAAAATAAAATGTGTTATGATGTTTAAAATGCTTGATATTTACAATTTAACACAATTTAATATTGTAAATATTATATCAAATTTTATTCTCAATCTCGTAAATTGGATGATTAGCTACAGATTAGGTTCGAATCCCGCGCTCCTCTCCGATTCCCAGCAATTATTGTTTGTTCCCTATTGGTGACGTCATCGGAAGCGTGCTTCTGGTCTCGCATTCGCTTAGTCGTGGGTTCGAATCCCGCACTCCTATTTCCAACAGTGACTGTCACCTGCTCCATAATAGTCCTCCAAAGCGTCCAAGGTGACGGCTTCGGCCGTAGCAACGCAGGTCCTCCTGTCGTAGACTCACCACCAATTTTAGAGATTTATTCTGTTTTTGGGGGGAGTTACATCCGTGGGGTTCCGTCTTTTTCTCCACACCAAATGTTGAATTCCGAGTTCTCACGTCGATCCTGCAGTGCTAGCGCGTGAGAGTGCCCATCACTGTACCGTGCAGTGCAATACCACGATCTATTATTGTATTTTGTTGTATTTTATTGTATTCTGTTGTATGAGTTGGAGAGTGTTATATTGTATTGAGTGACACAGTAGTGTCACTTCTGACACGATTTCCCCCAAAGTTTGTGACACTGTGACACTCCCCACTTCCTCACCATCCCACCCACCTCCGCCCAAACTCGTGAGACTCACGTATTATCTCCCGAGATTATCTCAATACGCGTATGTAACTGATCAGTGAGAATAAAGAAGATAGTACATCTCACACACCCTATGAGAAAAATCCGTAAATCTCACGGGAAATTCTCACGTGAGAAAATGAATCTTACGGAAAAACGTGAAGCTCACGAGATATGAATATCACGGGAAAGTGAATATCACTGGAAAACGTAAATCTCACGAGAAAAAGTGAAGCTCACGATATATACCACGGGAAAGCGTAAATCTCACTGGAAAAAGTAAATTCACGATATATGACTCACGAAAAACGTGAGTCGCACGGGAGAATGTGAATCTCACTGGATAAAATGAATCTCAAGAAAGTAATCTCACCGGAGAATACAAACTTCAATGGAGAACACAAATCTCACGAGAGAGTATGAATCTTAAGGGAGAAGACGAATCTCACGGGAAACCTGAATCTCACATGAAATCTCACGAGATATGTTCATCCAGTCATGGCATAGTGGGACCATCTCAAAGCTGGGGGGGAAGTGGAGACGGCGCGGGGGGGGGGGTCTATTCCCCCTTGGGGGAGCCTTCCCCCCAACCCCCCCCAATTCCTCGAGGGCTTTGGGACTCCAAATGTGTGGAGTTGCAGTTGGAATAGTTTCCTTCCAAGGTAACAATAACGAATAGATAACCAAATAAATAACGAAATTAACGACATTGAGGGAGTGCATTTCCTACAAGATATTTGCGGTTATTTTTCATGAAAAAAATGAAATGAAAATAAGATAAAAATAGAATAAAAAAAGATAGAAAAAAAAATAAAAGAAATTAAAAAAAATAAAACAAAAGAAGATAAATAAAATGAAATAAATAAAATCAAATGAATAGAATAAAATAAATGAAATAAAAATAAAATAAGATAAAAATAAAACAAATAAAATCTATGAATTGGCTTATGAGACGGAGGACGTCGGACAGAACCGTCTCCCCCCCCCCCACTCCCGCGTCCGTCTTGAAGAGCCGTCATTACCTTTACGAAACAAATAAATCCAAAAATCGGAGGAAGCTTCTGGCCCTACAGCGAAGACCAAATAGAAAAAGGAAAATCCTGATACATGGAGAAGTGACAGAAGCCACAGAAGTCCAGAAACTATTTTTCCCTCCTGCGGCTGTCAGGGCCAACTTCTTCCTTCTTCTTCTACCGTTTTTGGTTTTTCTTTGGCAACAATACCCTCGCCCCGGAACTAAAAAAAAAAAAAAAAAAAAAAAAAAAAAAAAAAAAAAAAAAAAAAAAAAAAAAAAAAAAAAAAAAAAAAAAAAAAAGGAATTTTGGATTTTCTTTGGCTACAATACCCTCGCCCCGAAACTTAAGGAAAAGAAAGAAAAAAAGATCAAATTTGACACATTAAGGTTTCATTTTGGTTTTTCTTTGGCAACAATACCCTCGCCCCGAAACTAAAAAAAAAAATGGAATTTTGGATTTTCTTTGGCTACAATACCCTCCCCCGAAACTTAAAGAAAAGAAGAAAAAGATCAAATTTGACACATTAAGGTTTCATTTTGGTATTTCTTTAGCAACAATACCCTCGCCCCGAAACTCAAAAAAAAAAAAAAAAAAAAAAGGGGAATTTTTGGATTTTCTTTGGCTACAATACCCTCCCCCGAAACTTAAAGAACAGAAGAAAAAGATCAAATTTGACACATTAAGGTTTCATTTTTGTTTTTCTTTAGCAACAATACCCTCGCTCCGAAACTCGAAAAAAAAATTGCTTCAAGTTTGACACATTAAGGGATTTTTGGATTTTCTTTAGCAATAATAACCTCACCCGAAAATCAAAAGAAAAAAAATCAAATTTGATACATAAAGGGATTTTTGGATTTTCTTTGGTTACAATAACCTCGCCTGAAACTTAAAAAAAAAAAAAAATGCTTCAAGTTTGACACATTAAGGGATTTTTTGATTTTCTTTGGCAACAATACCCTCGCCCGAAACTCAAAAAAAAATCGAATTTGACACATTAAGGACTTTTTGGATTTCTTTGGCAACAATACCCGAAACTAAAAAAGAAAGAAAAGAAAGAAAAAAATCAAATTTGACACATTAAGAGATTTTTGGTCTGGCTATCGGCAGCCGATTTTATTCACCTCAAAAGGTCCCCTGGCTAGGAATGGAGTATAATCACATCATGCATACATCCTCATCTTAGAACAACAGCATCTCTTAATTGTCGATTTACATAATTTTATTATATTTTTTATTCATTATCCAAATCTCATAAATCTGTCAGAATCCTCACATGCTAAGTGCCGCCTCGGGGCAAAGCTCTCAGTGCAACACCCCACCCATCACCACTCCCTTCCCCCATCACCACTCCCTCCCCCAATCACCACTCCCTCCCTTCATCACCACTTCCTCCACCCCATCACCACTCCCTCCCTCCATCACCACTCCCTCCACCCCATCACCACTCCCTTCCCCCATCACCACTCCCTCCCCCCATCACCACTCCCTCCCACCATCACCACTCCCTGCCCCAATCACCACTTCCCTCCCATCACCACTACCTCCTCCCCATCACCACTACCTCCCCCAATCACAACTCCCTCCTCCCCCATCACCACTCCCTCCCACCATCACCACTCCCTCCCTCCCACCATCACCACTCCCTTCCCCCATCACCACTCCCTCCCTCCATCACCACTCCCTCTCCCAATCATAACTCCCTCCTCCCCAATCACCACTCCCTCCTCCCCATCACCACTCCCTTCCCCCATCACCACTCCCTCCCTCCATCACCACTCCCTCCCCCCATCACCGCTCCCTCCCCCATCAACACCCCCTCCCCCCATCACCACTCCCTCCTCCCACCATCACCACTCCCTCCTCCCTCCATCACCACTCCCTTCCCCCCTCACCACTCACTCCCCCAATCACCACACCCTTCCCCCAATCACCACTCCCTCCCCCATCATCACTCCCTCCTCCCCATCACCACTCCCTCCTCCCCATCACCACTCCCTCCTCCCCATCACCACTCCCTACCCAATCACCACTCCCTCCCTCCATCACCACTCCCTCCTCCCCAATCACCACTCCCTCCCTCCATCACCACTCCCTCCTCCCCAATCACCACTCCCTCCTCCCCAATCACTACTCCCTTCCCCCATCACCACTCCCTCCCTCCATCACCACTTCCTCCCCCATCACCGCTCCCTTCCCCAATCACCACTCCCTCCCCCAATCACCACTCCCCCATCACCGCTCCCTCCCCATCACCACTCCCTTCCCCCATCACCACTCCCTCCATCCATCATCACTCCCTCCCTCCATCACCACTCCCTCCTCCCCAATCACCACTCCCTCCTCCCCAATCACCACTCCCTCCCCCAATCACCACTCCCCCATCACCGCTCCCTCCCCATCACCACTCCCTTCCCCCATCACCACTCCCTCCATCCATCACCACTCCCTCCTTCCATCACCACTCCCTCCTCCCCAATCACCACTCCCTCCTCCCCAATCACCACTCCCTCCCCCCATCACCACTCCCTCCCTCCATCACGACTCCCTCCTCCCTATCACCACTCCCTCCTCCCTATCACCACTCCCTCCCCAATCATCTCACCACTCTCTCCCCCCTCCCCCACCCCTCACTGCCCCTATTGGCTTGCGAAATAATTTAACAGATTTTAAAATTTGCATTTAATGTTCCTATTGCAGAAAAGATAAGGGTTGATTCTAACGCAAAATTCGTCGATGACTAAAATATATTCAGAACTTCTTTGACCTTTATTATCATCATCATCATCATCATCATCATCATTGTTACTATTATTATTATTATTATTATTATTATTGTAACTAATACTATTATTATTATTATTATTGTTACTAATACTATTATTATTATTATTATTGTTACTAATACTATTATTATTATTATTATTATTATTATCATCATCATTATTTTCTCAGCCTTGTGGGGAGCAAATCCAGAGTAGAATTGACGTCCCCCCCCTAAAAGAGCCCCCCAAAGCATATGCCCCCCTGCCTCCCCCCTAAAAGAGCCCCCTAAAGCATATGCCCCCTGCCTTCCCCCTAAAAGAGCCCCCCAAAGCATATGCCCCCTGCCTTCCCCCTAAAGAAGCCCCCCACCGGGCAAATGCCCCCCCTGCCTCTTCCCTCCCCCCTACTACTAGAATTAGTGTACCAGTAGTCCTACTAGTGTATTACTATACCGGTGCAATTCTACTTATGTATAAGTACTAGTGGACTATTGTACCTGTACTAGTGTATTGGCGTATCAGTACTAGTGTACTAAAATACCAGTACTAGTATACTAGTACTGGTGTCCTAGAATTAATGTACTAGTTCAAATACTAGTACTAGTGTACTAGTCCCAGTGTACTAATGTACTAGTATTAGTTTACTAGTGTACTAATATGCTAGATCTAATCTAACTAGTGGGGGAGAGGTCTTTTCTCCCGTTTATGGCGTCTAGGCCTCTACCGCCCGTACTGTTTGCCTGAGCGGTGACCAAGTAGACCACACAGGAGCCCTGACACCCCCGCGACCTTTGAGTGAGTTGGTGGGTCAATTGGAACAGGTGACCAAAATCACCTCCAAAAATCCACAAGGGTTACCCATAGATTTTGGCCAAAATCGGCAGGTGACCGATTTGGCCTAAACTTGGCCCAAAGGGAGAGAGTCAACCACAGTTGACGGCCAGTTAGCCACGAGCATCTTCAGCAAAAGGGTGTGTCCGTAGCGCCCCTCCAAATTTGAGGGAGAGGTCCCTTCTCCCGTTTATGGCTTCTAGGCCTCTACCGCCCGTACTGTTTGCCTGAGCGGTGACCAAGTGGACCACACAGGAGCCCTGGCCCCCCGCGACCTTTGAGTGAGATGGTGGGTAAATTGGAACAGGTGACCAAAATGACCTCCAAAAATCCACAAGGGGTTTACCCATAGATTTTGGCCAAAATCGGCAGGTGACCGATTTGGCCTAAAGTTGGCCCAAAGGGAGAGAGTGGACCACAGTTGACGGCCAGTTAGCCACGAGGATCTTCAGCAAAAGGGTGTGTCCGTAGCGCCCCTCCAAATTTGAGGGAGAGGTCTTTTCTTCCGTTTATGGCTTCTAGGTCTCTACCGCCCGTACTCTTTGCCTGAGCGCTGACCAAGTAGACCACACAGGAGCCCTGGCCCCCCGCGACTCATCCCCATCACCACTCCTTCCCTCCCATTATCACCACTCCCTCCCTTCCCCCATCACCACTCCCTCCTCCCTCCATCACCACTCCTTTCTCCCATCACCACTCCCCCCCATCACCACTCCCTCCTCCCCATCACCACTCCCTCCTCCCCATCACCACTCCCTCCCCCATCACCACTCTCCCCCCTCATCACCACTCCCCCTCAGCACTCCCTCCTCTCTCACCATTCCTTCCACCCATCACCACTCCCGCCTCCCTCATCACCACTCCCTCCTCCCATCTCCACTCCCTCCTCCCCCATCACCACTCCCTTCCCCCATCACCACTCCCTGCCTCCATCACGACTCCCTCCTCCCTGTCACCACTACTAGTGTACTAATATGCTAGATCTAATGTACTAGTGTACTTGTATTAATATACTAGTACATGTGTAATAGTACTAGTGTGATAGTGTATTAGTATTAATGTACTAGTATACTATTAATAGTGTTTTAATACTAGTGTAATAGTATTATAGTGTATCAGTATTAGTACTAATGTACTTGTACTAGTGTCATAGTGTACTCGTGTACTAGTGTATTAGTATAGTGGACTAGTTGCCTAGTTCTATTACACTAGTACAGTAGTACTGCTACACTAGTACAGTAGTACTAATATACAAGTACACCTTAACAGTACACTGATATACGAGTACACTAGTACAAAAGCACACTAGTACTAGTGCATTAGTACTAGAACACTAGACTAGTACTATTACACTAGTATAAAATATTAGTATACTAATACTAGTACACTATTACACTAACACTAGTACATCAGTTCTAGTACAATACTGCATTTGTAACTTAGTACATTACTAGTACTAGTACACAATATGTAGTACACTAGTATATTAGCACTGTTATACTAGAACACTAGTACTTGTACACTAATACATTAGTACTACTACATTAGTATAGATAATCTTGAACATACTTGTACAAAAGCACAGTAGTACTAATACATTTACACTAGTACGATAGTACTAGTTCAATAGAACACTAATGTGAATTAGTACAGTACACTTGTAACAATACACTAGTGCTAGTACATTAGTAATAGAACGCTAGTGCACTAGTACTCGTACTACTACACTAGTACACTTGTTCTACTAAAAATACACTAGTGTTAGTACAGTAATACACTAATTTTAGTACACTAGTATTAATGCACTAGTACTCAAGACAAGGACATTAGTACACTAATCCTAGTACGCGAGTATTCGTACACTAATGCTAGTGTATTAGTATTAGTACACTATTACATTAGTACAAGTACTAGTACACATGTACGAGTTCTAGGACACCAGTACTAGTACACTTGTACCTTAGTACTATTACATTAGTTCAAGAACACTAGAACTAGTCCTAGGACATTAATACACTAATCCTAGTACACTAGTACTAGTACACTATTTCTAGTACATGTACACTAGTATAGGCTTGTACAATAGTACACTAATACTAGTACACTAGTACTGGTACACTAGAATACTAGTTTTGGTACATTAGTACACTAGAACTGGTGTACTAGTACACTTTCTAGTACACAAATACTATTACACTAATGCTTGTACACTATTATACTAGTAGTACCCTAGTAATTGTACAGTAGTACTAGTATTTGTACACTGACATTAGTACTTGTACACTAGTACTACTATACTAGAAAAAGAGTATTAGTACATTAGCAATTGTACACTAGTACCAGTACATTAATACATTAGTAATAGTAAACTAGTACATTTGTTCTAGGACACTGGTGCTAGTACACTAGAACTACTACATTACTATACTAGTATACTAGTACTAGTAAACTTATACACTAGTATAAGTACACTTGTTCTAGTACACTAGTAATAGTGCACTGGTACACTAGTAATAATACACTAGTACTATACATTATTAGTACACTAGGACTAGTACAATAATACACTAGTTGCAGTACATTAGCACACCTACTATAGTACTAGTGCACTACTACAATAGTACTAATACACTGGTACAATAGTATTAGTTCACTAGTAAACTAGTGCTAATCAACTAGCAGACTAGTACTAATAGTTGTAGTACTAGTAATTCCAGTGCTAGAAGCTCTAGTTCTAGTACTAGTAATTGCAGATCTAGTAATAGTTCTAATAGCAGTACTAGTTGTTATAGTACTAGATGTAATAGTTCTCATATTAGTAGTTGTAGTACTAGTAGTTCTTATACCTGTAGTGCTAGTACTACAAGTGTTTCTAGTACCAGTATTACTAATCTAGTGCTAGAATATTCTAGTGCTAATTGTTCTTGTGCTAGTAGTTGTAGTAAAAGTAGTAGTCGTTCTAGTAATAGTTGATCAATAGTAGTTCTAATAGTAATAGTTCTAGTACTACTGGTTGTAGTACTAGGAGTTCTAGTACTAGTAGTTGTATTGGTAGTTGTAGTTGTAGTATTTCTAGTACTAGTAGTTCCAGAACACATACACTATGATTAATAATAATAGTTCTAATAAAACTAGTGCTAGTACTAGTTAGAGTACTAATATTACAGTAGTTCTCGAGATAGTTCTAGTACTAGTTCTAAGTGTAGCAGTTGCACTAGTAATCTCTATTACTAGTTCTTGCACTAGCCCTTATTAGGAGATCTAGTACTAGTACCAGTAGTACTAGTTGTAGTTCGGGTACCAGTTAGTTATGGTACCAGTTGTAGTACTTAGTTCTAATACTGGTAATTGCAGAACTTATGGTGCTCGTGGCTTGGTTGCTGTTACCGCTGGGTTCATTAATTACCTCTGTTTTGTTACTATTACCTTTGATTTCCGTTACTTCTGATTTCGTTACTACACGGGTTTTGCTACTTTTACCAATGATTTCGTTACTATTACCTCTGGTTTCGTTACTATTACCTTTGATTTCCGTTACTTTTACCACTTATTTCGTTACTATTACCTCTGGTTTCGTTACTGTTACCTCTGATTTCGTTAATCTTACCACTTATTTCGTTACTTTTACCAATGATTTCGTTACTATTACCTCTGGTTTCGTTACTATTACCACTTATTTCGTTACTTTTACCACATTTCGTTACTTTTACCACTTATTTCGTTACTTTTACCACTTATTTCGTTACTTTTACCACTTATTTCGTTACTATTACCACTTATTTCGTTACTTTTACCACTTATTTCGTTACTATTACCACTTATTTCGTTACTTTTACCACTTATTACGTTACTATTACCACTTATTTCGTTACTTTTACCACTTATTTCGTTACCTTTACCACTTATTTCGTTACCATTACCACTTATTTCGTTACTATTACCTCTTATTTCGTTACTATTACTTCTGGTTTCGTTACTTTCACCACTTTTCTTTTTAGCAATTTAGTTACTTTTACCACAGATTTCGTTATTATTACCTCTGAATTCGTTACTTTTACCAATAACTTAGTTACTTGTACCAATTATTTCGATACTATTATCACTAGAGTTTCCATTATTATTATGCGGGTAAAAATGATAATACACACATCGAGGGCTATTTCCCCTGCTTACAAGGGGGGTAGCCAAAATCAAAGGCATAAAATCCAGTCCAACCCATTCCATCTCCATATACTCCACTCCCATTTACCCCTCCCTCCCTCTATTCTTGGCTCATCTTGGATGACGGGCCATCCCTGCATCTCTCCCATTCCCTTGGGTCAGAAACAATGCAGCAAGACACAGCACATCAACAGCAAGGCCGCTTCTTTTAATCGGCGAACCCCCACCCCCACTCTGTCCCCTTATGCAGAGGGAGAGGGGGGAGGGTAGCCGATTAAACGAAGCGGCCATGCAGTGGACGTGCTGTGTCCTGCTGCATTGCTTCTGACCTAAGGGAATGGGTGAGATGCAAGGACGACCCGTCATCCAGGAGGAGCTAAGGAATGAGGGAGGGAGGGAACTAGTGGCGAAAAGGAGTGGAGTATGTGGAGATGGAATGGGTGGGACTAGATTTTATGCCTTTTGAATTTGGCTACCCCTCGTGTAAGAAGGAGAAAAGTTCGAGGCGGGAAAGGGCTCTTCTGGGGTCCACTTGGACACCGCTCAGGCAAAGAGTATGGGCGGTAGAGGCCCAGAAGCGAGAAAAGAGCTCTCCCTGAAATTTGGAGGGGCGCTACGGACACACCCTTTTGCTGAAGATCCTCGTGGCTAACTGGCCGTCAACTGTGGTCCACTCTCTCCCTTTGGGCCAAGTTTAGGCCAAATCGGTCACCTGCTCATTTTGGGCAAAATCTATGGGTAAACCCTTGTGGATTTTTGGAGGTCATTTTGGTCACCTGGTCCAATTGACCCACCATCTCACTCACAGGTCGCGCGGGGCCAGGGCTCCTGTGTGGTCTAATTGGTCACCGCTCAGGCAAACAGTACGGGCGGTAGAGGCCTAGAAGCCATAAACGGGAGAAGAGACCTCTCCCTCAAATTTGGAGGGGCACTACGGACACACCCTTTTGCTGAAGATCCTCGTGGCTAACTGGCCGTCAACTGTGGTCCACTCTCTCCCTTTGGGCCAAGTTTAGGCCAAATCGGTCACCTGCTCATTTTGGGCAAAATCTATGGGTATTTTTGGAGGTCATTTTGGTCACCTGGTCCAATTGACCCACCATCTCACTCACAGGTCGCGCGGGGCCAGGGCTCCTGTGTGGTCTAATTGGTCACCGCTCAGGCAAACAGTACGGGCGGTAGAGGCCTAGAAGCCATAAACGGGAGAAGAGACCTCTCCCTCAAATTTGGAGGGGCACTACGGACACACCCTTTTGCTGAAGATCCTCGTGGCTAACTGGCCGTCAACTGTGGTCCACTCTCTCCCTTTGGGCCAAGTTTAGGCCAAATCGGTCACCTGCTCATTTTGGGCAAAATCTATGGGTAAACCCCTTGTGGATTTTTGGAGGTCATTTTGGTCACCTCTTCCAATTTACCCACCATCTCACTCAAAGGTCGCGGGGGGCCAGGGCTCCTGTGTGGTCCACTTGGTCACCGCTCAGGCAAACAGTACGGGCGGTAGAGGCCTAGAAGCCATAAACGGGAGAAGAGACCTCTCCCTGAAATTTGGAGGGGCGCTACGGACACACCCTTTTGCTGAAGATCCTCGTGGCTAACTGGCCGTTAACTGTGGTCGACTCTCTCTCTTTGGGCCAAGTTTAGGTCAAATCGGTGACTTGCTGATTTTGGGCAAAATCTATGGGTGGATTTTTGGAGGTGATTTTGGTCACCTGGTCCAATTGACCCACCATCTCACTCACAGGTCGCGCGGGGCCAGGGCTCCTGTGTGGTCTAATTGGTCACCGCTCAGGCAAAGAGTACGGGCGGTAGAGGCCTAGAAGCCATAAACGGAAGAAGAGACCTCTCCCTCAAATTTGGAGGGGCGCTACGGACACACCCTTTTGCTGAAGATCCTCGTGGCTAACTAGCCGTCAACTGTGGTCGACTGTCTCCCTTTGGGCCAAGTTTAGGCCAAATCGGTGACCTGCTGATTTTGGGCAAAATGTTGATTTTTGGAGGTGATTTTGGTCACATGTTCCAATTGACCCACCATCTCACTCACAGGTGGCGCGGGGCCAGGGCTCCTGTGTGGTCTAATTGGTCAGCGCTCAGGCAAAGAGTACGGGCGGTAGAGGCCTAGAAGCCATAAACGGGAGAAGGGACCTCTCCCTGAAATTTGGAGGGGCGCTACGGACACACCCTTTTGCTGAAGATCGTCGTGGCTAACTGGCCGTCAACTGTGGTCGACTGTCTCCCTTTGGGCCAAGTTTAGGCCAAATCGGTCACCTGCTGATTTTGGTCAAAATCCATGGGAAACCCCTTGTGGATTTTTGGAGGTGATTTTGGTCACCTGGTCCAATTGACCAACCATCTCACTCACAGGTCGCGCCGGGCCAGGGCTCTTGTGTGGTCTAATTGGTCAGCGCTCAGGCAAAGAGTACGGGCGGTAGAGGCCTAGAAGCCATAAACGGGAGAAGGGACCTCTCCCTGAAATTTGGAGGGGCGCTATGGACACACCCTTTTGCTGAAGATGCTCGTGGCTAACTGGCCGTCAACTGTGGTCGACTCTCTCCCTTTGGGCCAAGTTTAGGCCAAATCGGTGACCTGCTGATTTTGGGCAAAATCTATGGGTTGTTGATTTTTGGAGGTAATTTTGGTCACCTGGTCCAATTGACCACCCATCTCACTCACAGGTGGCGCGGGGCCAGGGCTCCTGTGTGGTCTAATTGGTCACCGCTCAGGCAAACAGTACGGGCGGTAGAGGCCTAGAAGCCATAAACGGAAGAAGAGACCTCTCCCTGATATTTGGAGGGGCGCTACGGACACACCCTTTTGCTGAAGATGCTCGTGGCTAACTGGCCGTCAACTGTGGTCGACTCTCTCCCTTTGGGCCAAGTTTAGGCCAAATCGGTGACCTGCTGATTTTGGGCAAAATCTATGGGTCCAATTGACCCACCATCTCACTCACAGGTCGCGCGGGGCCAGGGCTCCTGTGTGGTCTAATTGGTCACCGCTCAGGCAAACAGTACGGGCGGTAGAGGCCTAGAAGCCATAAACGGGAGAAGAGACCTCTCCCTCAAATTTGGAGGGGCACTACGGACACACCCTTTTGCTGAAGATCCTCGTGGCTAACTGGCCGTCAACTGTGGCGGACTCTCTCCCTTTGGGCCAAGTTTAGGCCAAATCGGTGACCTGCTGATTTTGGTCACCTGTTCCAATTTACCCACCATCTCACTCAAAGGTCGCGGGTGGCCAGGGCTCCTGTGTGGTCTAATTGGTCACCGCTCAGGCAAACAGTACGGGCGGTAGAGGCCTAGAAGCCATAAACGGGAGAAGAGACCTCTCCCTCAAATTTGGAGGGGCACTACGGACACACCCTTTTGCTGAAGATCCTCGTGGCTAACTGGCCGTCAACTGTGGTCCACTCTCTCCCTTTGGGCCAAGTTTAGGCCAAATCGGTCACCTGCTCATTTTGGGCAAAATCTATGGGTAAACCCCTTGTGGATTTTTGGAGGTCATTTTGGTCACCTGGTCCAATTGACCCACCATCTCACTCACAGGTCGCGCGGGGCCAGGGCTCCTGTGTGGTCTAATTGGTCACCGCTCAGGCAAACAGTACGGGCGGTAGAGGCCTAGAAGCCATAAACGGGAGAAGAGACCTCTCCCTCAAATTTGGAGGGGCACTACGGACACACGGTTTTGCTGAAGATGCTCGTGGCTAACTGGCCGTTAACTGTGGTGGACTCTCTCCCTTTGGGCCAAGTTTAGGCCAAATCGGTGACCTGCTGATTTTGGGAAAAATGTATGGGTAAACCCCTTGTGGATTTTTGGAGGTGATTTTGGTCACGTGTTCCTATTGACCCACCATCTCACTGACAGGTCGCTTGGGGCCAGGGCTCCTGTGTGGTCTAATTGGTCAGCGCTCAGGCAAAGAGTACGGGCGGTAGAGGCCTAGAAGCCATAAACGGAAGAAGAGACCTCTCCCTGAAATTTGGAGGGGCGCTACGGACACACCCTTTTGCTGAAGATGCTCGTGGCTAACTGGCCGTCAACTGTGGTGGACTCTCTCCCTTTGGGCCAAATCGGTCACCTGCTGATTTTGGGCAAAATCTATGGGTAAACCCCTTGTGGATTTTTGGAGGTGATTTTGGTCACCTGGTCCAATTGACCCACCATCTCACTCACAGGTGGCGCGGGGCCAGGGCTCCTGTGTGGTCTAATTGGTCACCGCTCAGGCAAAGAGTACGGGCGGTAGAGGCCTAGAAGCCATAAACGGAAGAAGAGACCTCTCCCTGAAATTTGGAGGGGCGCTACGGACACACCCTTTTGCTGAAGATCCTCGTGGCTAACTGGCCGTCAACTGTGGTCGACTCTCTCCCTTTGGGCCAAGTTTAGGCCAAATCGGTGACCTGCTGATTTTGGGCAAAATGTATGGGTAAACCCCTTGTGGATTTTTGGAGGTGATTTTGGTCACCTGGTCCAATTGACCCACCATCTCACTCACAGGTGGCGCGGGGCCAGGGCTCCTGTGTGGTCTAATTGGTCAGCGCTCAGGCAAAGAGTACGGGCGGTAGAGGCCTAGAAGCCATAAACGGAAGAAGAGACCTCTCCCTGAAATTTGGAGGGGCGCTACGGACACACCCTTTTGCTGAAGATGCTCGTGGCTAACTGGCCGTCAACTGTGGTGGACTCTCTCCCTTTGGGCCAAGTTTAGGCCAAATTGGTGACCTGCTGATTTTGGGCAAAATGTTTGGGTAAACCCCTTGTGGAAGATGACTGATTTGGTCCAAACTTGCCTCACAGGTAGAGAGTCGGACAAAGTTCAAAACAGGATTGACATGATCAGCCTTAGCCCAAGGGCGTGGCGGTGGCACCCCTCCAAACTTGGGCCTTTTCACTCAGTATTCACTTTTGGGCCTGTGGCACCCATACTGTATCCATGAGTGGTGTCAAATTGGACTCCACGGCAGTCCTGGACGCCCTCGGCCTGTGGTTGATACGGCGGGTAAATCTGAGCAGGCGACCAATATGACAAAAATAAAAAAAAATCTCAAAGGAGAAACCATATGAATTTTGCCCAAAATCCGAAGGTGACCGATATGGTCCAAACTTACCTCACAGATAGAGAGTCGAACAAAGTACAGAGTAAGGTAAACATGACCAGCCTTAGCCCAAGGGCGAGGCGTTGGCACCCCTCCAAACTTGGGCCTTTTCACCCAGTATTCACTTTTGGGCCTGTGGCACCCAAACCGTATCCTTGAGTGGTGTCAAATTAGACTCCACGGAAGCCCTGGTGGTCGACAATTTTATCAAGTTAAGATTATTTTCGACGCTCACTGTGACTCACGACGAAATGAACATGACTTTTCCTATTCAACTTAAGCTAATCTGCAGCCATGATAGTCGAAATATTTACCATGTTAAAATTATTTTCGAAACTCACTATGACTCAGGTCGAAATAAACATGACTTTACCTATCAACTTAAGCTAATCTACAGTTATGGTGATCGACAATTTTGCCATGGTATAATTGTCTTGACAGCTCACTGTGACCCAAGACGAAATGAACATGACTTTTCCTATTCATTTTAAGCTAATCTACAGTCATGGTGGTCCAGAATTTTACCATGTTAAAACTATTTTCGACGCTCACATTGACTCAAGACAAAATGAACATGACTTTTGCTATTCAACTTAAGCTAATCTACAGTCATGGTGGTCGAGAATTTTACCATGTGAAAATTACTTTCGACGCTCACTGTGACTCAGGACGAAATGAACATGACTTTTCCTATTCAACTTAAGCTAATCTACAGTTATGGTGGTCGAGAATTTTACCATGTTAAAACTATTTTCGACGCTCACTGTGACTCAGGACGTAATGAACATGACTTTTCCTATTCAACTTAAGCTAATCTACAAACATATTGTCGAAAATTTTACCATGTTAAAATTATTTTCGAAGCTCACTGTGACTCAGGTCGAAATGAACATGACTTTTGCTATTCAACTTAAGCTAATCTACAGTAATATTGTCGAAAATTTTACTATGGTAAAATTGTATAGACCGCTCACTGTGACTCAGGACGAAATGAATATGACTTTTCCTATTCAACTAAAGCTAATCTACAGTCATGATAGTCGATTATTTTACCATGTTAAAATTATTTTCGAAGCTCACTGTGACTCAGGTCGAAAGGAACATGACTTTTCCTATTCAACTGAAGCTAATCTACAGTTATGGTGGTCGAGAATTTTACCATGGTAAAATTGTCATGACAGCTCACTGTGACTCAGGACGAAATCAACATGACTTTTCGTATTCAACTTGAGCTAGTCTACAGTCATGGTGGTCTAGAATTTTACCATGTTAAAATTATTTTCGACGCTCACTGTGACTCAGGACGAAATTTACACGACTTTTCCTATTCAACTTAAGCTTATCTACAGTCATGGTGTTCGAGAATTTTACCATGTTAAAATTATTTTTGACGCTCACTGTGACTCACGACGAAATGAACATGACTTTTCCTGTTCAACTTAAGCTAATCTACAGTCATGATAGTCGAGAATTTTACCATGTTGAAATTATTTTCGAAGCTTACTGTGACTCAGGATGAAATGAACATGACCTTTCCTATTCAACTTAAACTAATCTACAGTCATGGTGGTCGAGAATTTTGCCATGGTAAATTATTTTTGAAGCTCACTGTGACTCAGGTCGAAATCAACATGACTTTCCTTATTTAACTTAAGCTGATCTAGTCATGATGGTCGAGAATTTTACCATGGTAAAATTGTCTTGACAGCTCACTGTGCCTCAAGACGAAATGAACATGACTTTTCCTATTCAACTTAAGCTAATCTACAGTCATGATAGTCGAAAATTTTACCAGGTTAAAATTATTTTCGAAGGTCACTGTGACTCAGGTCGAAATGAACATGACTTTTCCTATTCAACTTAAGCTAATATACAGTCATGGTGGTCGAGAATTTTACCATGGTAAAATTGTCTTGACAGCTCACTGTGACTCATGACGAAATGAACATGACTTTTCCTATTCATCTTAAGCTAATCTGCAGTCATGGTGATCGAAAATTTTACAATGTTAAAATTATATTCGACGCTCACTGTGACTCACGACTTAATGAACATGCCTTTTCCTATTCAACTTAAGCTAATCTACAGTCATGGTGGTCGAAATTGTTACCATGTTAAGATTATTTTCGAAGCTCACTGTGACTCATGACAAAATGAACATGACTTTTCCTATTCAACTTAAGCTAATCTACAGTCATGGTGGTCGAGAACTTTACCATGGTAAAATTGTCTTGACAGCTCACTGTGACTTACGACGAAATGAACATGACTTTTTCTATTCAACTTAAGCTAATCTACAGTCACGGTGGTCGAGAATTTTACCATGGTAAAATTGTCTTGACAGCTCACTGTGACTCACGACGAAATGAACATGACTTTTCCTATTCATCTTAAGCAAATCTGCAGTCATGGTTATCGAAAATTTTACAATGTTAAAATTATATTCGACGCTCACTGTGACTCAAGACAAAATGAACATGACTTTTTCTATTCAACTTAAACTAATCTACAGTCATGGTGGTCGAAAATTTTACCATGGTAAAATTGTCTTGACAGTTCAGTGTGACTCAGGACGAAATGAACATGACTTTTCCTATTCAACTTAAGCTAATTTACAATCATAGTGGTCGAGAATCTTACCATGTTAAAATTATTTTCGACGCTCACTGTGACTCAGGACGTAATGAACATGACTTTTCCTATTCAACTTAAGCTAATCTACAGTCATGATGGTCGAAAATTTTACCAGGTTATAATTATTTTCGAAACTCACTGTGACGCAGGTCGAAATGAACATGACTTTTCCTATTTAACTTAAGCTAATCTACAGTCATGGTGGTCGAGAACTTTACCATGGTAAAATTGTCTTGACAGCTCACTGTGACTCACGACGAAATGAACATAACTTTTCCTATTCAACTTAAGCTAATCTACAGTCATGATGGTCGAGAATTTTACCATGTTAAAATTATTTTCGAAGCTCACTGTGACTCAGGTCGAAATGAAAATGAGTTTTCTTATTCAACTTAAGCTAATCTACAGTCATGATAGTCGAGAATTTTACCATGGTAAAATTGCCTCGACAACTCACTGTGACTCAGGACGAAATGAACATGACTTTTCCTATTCAACTTAAGCTAATCTACAGTCATGATAGTCGAGAATTTTACCATGGTAAAATTGTCTTGACAGCTCACTGTGACTCAGGGCGAAATGAACATGGGCCTTTTCACCCAGAAATCACTTTTGGGCCTGTGGCACTAATACCGTATCCCAGAGTGGTGTCAAATTGGACCCCGCGGCAGCCCTGGATGCCCTCGACCTGTGGGTGATATGGCGGGTAAATCGGAGCAGGTGACCAAAATGACCCAAAATCCAAAAAATCTCATATGTATTTTGCCCAAAATCCGAAGGTGACCGATTTGGTTCAAACTTGCTTCACAGGTAGAGAGTCGGACAAAGTACAAAGCAAGGTAGACATGAACAGCCATAGCCGAAGGGCGTGGCGGTAGCACCCCTCCAAACATCGGCCTTTTCACCCAGTAATAATTTTTGGGCCTGTGGCACCCATACCGTATCCCTGAGTGGTGTCAAATTGGACTCCACGGCAGCCCTGGTTGCCCTCGACGTGTGGGTGATATGGCGGGTAAATCGGAGCAGGTGACCAATATGACCCAAAATCCAAAAAATCTCAAAGGATTTTTGGAGGTGATTTTGGTCACGTGGTAATTCACCCACCATCTGACTCACAGGTGGCGGGGGGCCAGGGCTCTTGTATGGTCTACTTGGTCACCGCTCAGGCAAACAGTACGGGCGGTAGAGGCCTACAAGCCATAAACGGGAGAAAAGACCTCTCCCCCAAATTTGGAGGGGCGCTACGGACACACCCATTTGCTCAAGATCCTCCTGGCTAACTGGCCGTCAACTGTGGTGGACTCTCTCCCTATGGGCCAAGTTTAGGCCAAATCGGTGACCTGCTGGGAGGTGATTTTGGTCACCTGGTCCAATTGACCCACCATCTGACTCACAGGTCGCGCGGGGCCAGGGCTCCTGTGTGGTCTAATTGGTCAGCGCTCAGGCAAAGAGTACGGGCGGTAGAGGCCTAGAAGCCATAAACGGAAGAAGAGACCTCTCCCTGAAATTTGGAGGGGCGCTACGGACACACCCTTTTGCTGAAGATGCTCGTGGCTAACTGGCCGTCAACTGTGGCGGACTCTCTCCCTTTGGGCCAAGTTTAGGCCAAATCGGTGACCTGCTGATTTTGGGCAAAATGTATGGGTAAACCCCTTGTGGATTTTTGGAGGTGATTTTGGTCACGTGGTCCAATTGACCCACCATCTCACTCAAAGGTCGCGGGGGCCCATGGCTGCTGTGTGGTCTAATTGGTCAACGCTCAGGCAAAGAGTACGGGCGGTAGAGGCCTAGAAGCCATAAACGGAAGAAAAGACCTCTCCCTGAAATTTGGAGGGGCGCTACGGCCACACCCTTTTGCTGAAGATCCTCGTGGCTAACTGGCCGTCAACTGTGGTGGACTCTCTCCCTTTGGGCCAAGTTTAGGCCAAATCGGTGACCTGATGATTTTGGGCAAAATGTATGGGTAAACCCCTTGTTGATTTTTGGAGGTGATTTTGGTCACGTGGTCCAATTGACCCACCATCTCACTCAAAGGTCGCGGGGGCCCATGGCTGCTGTGTGGTCTAATTGGTCAGCGCTCAGGCAAACAGTATGGGCGGTAGAGGCCTAGAAGCCATGAACGGGAGAAAAGACCTCCCCCCCAAAATCTTCAAAATGGCAGAGATTTTACCTAAATCCTTATTATGTCTGCGACCTAAATGCATATGTCTAGACATAACCTCGATATAGTGCAAAGTCTAGACATAAGGATTTAGGTCCCCGACACATAGGGATTTAGGTTAAAATCCCCGACATTTTGAAGATTTATGTCTAGACTTAGGAGGTTAGGATTTTTTTTTTTTTTTTTTATTACTAATTCGGCCCCCAGGGACGACGTCAGCCGTGGGGGACGTCAGAGGAGACGTCAACGTCGGAAGCTGTGACTTCACCCGACGTGGCGACGTCGATTTAAAATTGGCAGTCACTGTACGAGTTATACTTTATCTGTTTTATTCTGGTTAGCGACACAGGATTCTATTCATATTCGTGGCACATCCTTTCTTCCTCTCTTTCCTCCTCCTGTGTAACAGCGGGATTCGAACCCCGTATTCATAGTTCATTCCCTTCCGATTCATTCAGTAGACCCTTCGACCCTTAAAAAAAATAAAAAATAAAAAAATAAAAAAAAAATCTTCAAAGAAAAACGAAAATAAAACGAAATAAAAAAATATTCTGCAAAGAAGAAACATATGATGAAAGAAAATACAAATATTAAAAATGGAAAAAATAAAAAGTATTCCGCGTCTGAAAAATACATATAAAAAAATCTGAAAAAACGAAAAATAAAATCTGAAAAAAGAAAAAAATCTGTGGGAAAAAAAAATCTGAAAAAAGAGGATAATGGCCAAGACGTCTTTGAGGTAATCTGGCTCGGTAGGGGATCCCTTTGTGCTCGTGGGGTCCTTGGCACTCAATACCTGGCACCTCGCTGGCACCTTTCCCCCCCTCCCCCCCCTCCTCACTGGCCCTGATTAAAGCCACCAGCCGCTTTGAAGGTCCATGGATACTATAACAAGGGAAAGGGACGAGGGAGGGGGAGGGGGAAGGGGGAGGAACAAGGAGATTATGACGGCAAGGGAAGGGGGTGTGGGAGTAAGGGAGGGAAGGGGAGGGAGGGAAGGGGAGGGAAGGAAGGGGGGAATAGGAGAGGGGGGTAAGGGTAGGGCGATGGAAGGGGAAGGAGGATAACGAGGAAAAGGGAGGGAGGGAAGGGTAGAAAGGGAGGGCGAGGGAATGGACTGATAGAGGGAAGGAGGGAGAGGAGAAAAGAAAGAGGTAGGGAGGGAGGGAGGGAGGGAGGGAGGGAGGGAGGGAAGGAGGTCAAACGAAGGGAAGCTGGAAGAGGGAAGGGGAGGATGAAATAGGGAAAGGAAGGTAAGGAGGCTGGATGAGGAGGTTAAAGGAAGGAGGGAGGGAGGATGGAGGGGGGGGAGGGAGGGAGGATGGGGGAGGGGAGGAGGGAGGATGAGAAGGTGAAAGGAGGGGAAAGGAGGAGGAGAGGGAGGGGGAAGAGGGAGGGAGAAGGAAGATGAGGGGGAAAGGAGAGAGGGAGGAGGGAGACGGGGAGGGGAGAAGGGAGAGGAAGAGAAGGAGGGAATGAGGAGGGAGGAGGAGAGGAGGGAAGGAAAAGAGGGAGGGAGGGAGGGAGGAGGAGGAGAAAAAGTGAAGGAGGGAGGGAGAGAAGATGAGGAAGTGGAAAGAGAGAGGGGAGGATGAGGAGGGAGTAGAGACAGGGGGGGAGGGGGAGGAGAAAAGAGGGGGGAGGGGAAAAAAGAGGAGAGTGAGAGAGAGAGAGAGGAACGTAATTCCCCTCTTTTTACAAAATACTCCCTTGTTGTGGTTGTCGCCTTGGGAAGCACCCCCCCCCTAATCCCCCCTAACCCCCCTCCCCCTCGCCGAAAGGATTCATTTAGTCCTTGAAAAAAAAAACTTTTTCCCCCAAAGAAGGGGGTAGCCTTTCAAAAGGGAAGACCCAATCCCCGTTTTCTTTCGTGGAGGTGCCTCGAAGGCGAGCTTCCAGGTAGATGCTCTCCTTGCTGCCTCTTCAAGCGTTTAATTAGATCTTTTAGTTCAAAGGTTTTATGACGTCATATATGACAAAGCTGAACGTGACGTCACAAATGACCGAGCCAAACGTGACATCATAGCTGATTGAACAAAACGACCTGACGTCACGCCTGACCTATCGCACTCCAGGTGCACAATGGAGCCCTAAGGGGCTGGCGTTCGGTGCCCTGATAGGTATTTTAATTTCATTATTTATCTATTCATCAAAGAGAGTTTATTACCGGCGACTGATCCCTCATACTCACACAATACGGACAGCAGATCAACGTTCTTCCAAGGGTCTGTGGGAGGGACCGTGGCCGACCGCCGTGGGGCCGCGGATCTCCAGTGATAAGACTGATTACCCTTATCTGCCACACTTGTCCAGGCTGTCCTGTCACAGAGGGCAAATGTGATGTGTTTGGTCGCAGAGAAGTGCCTCATGGTGTAACACTTTTTTTTTTATTCCTGAAAAAACAAATCCACTTTCAGATCATTATGACAATAAATAAATAAATAGATAGAAAATAAATAAAATAATAAAAATAAATAGAATAATAAGTGAATAAAATAATAACGAATAAAATGAAATAAGATAAAAATATATAGAAATTAATAAAAAAAAAAATGCATTGACTTTTCCTTTCAAAAGCTGAAACAGTTCCATTCATCAAGACAAGAGCGAGTCGAGACAGCAGCAGCAGCAGCAGACGACAGCGACACCAACGCCATCTATTGACCGAACGACGACGATGACGACCAGCTATTCATTCCATTTTTTTCCCCTCTATTGACTGTGTTTACCACGTGCGTAATTTGCCGTATCTATGACGTCACGCCCCTTATATAGAGTGGCGCCATACCTATGACGTCACACATGTTTTGCTCCACCATTGTGACAGTTTAACGACGTCACGCAACGATGTATGGCGGCTGTGACGTCACAGGTTAAGGTATGACGTCATTATTCAGATGACGTCACGTTTGGAAAATGTGACGAATTAATGACGTCATTAGGCATAACCTATGCCTTCACGTGACGTCATTAGACATATCCTATGACGTCAATTCCCAATGAATGACGTCATATGTTAAAATGTGACGTCGTTGTTCAGGCGATGAGGTCCCATAATTGAAAATATGACAGATTAATGACGTCATTAGGCATAACTTATGACGCCATACATACCTATGACGTCACTTTCCTCATAAGGAATTATGACGTCAGAGATCAACGTAGGAATTCTGTAGCGACCTTAGGGCACTCAGAGAAGGTTCCGGAAGACGAGCGACCATAGGGCCTACTCTCACACGTTGGCTGTGAAGGGCAAAGGAGGTGGGGGGGGCGTGGACCCCCAACATGAAAGTGTCCCCACATGAATAGAATCGTCCGCCGGCTTGGTTGTCATCTAGACAGTGAGGCACGGTACTTGAAGGGGAACACCACGGACAAGCACATCAAGACGAAAGCTTCCTCCTCCTCCTCCACCACCTCTTCCTTCTCCATCTTCGCCTCTTCCCCCACCACCACCAACCCCCCCCACGTTCCTCCCGCTAACCCCTAACCACCTCCACTAACCCCCTCCCACAACCACTAACGCCCCAACCACCACCACTAACCTCCCAACTCCCAACACTAATCCCCCCGGTTCGTCCCACTAACATCCCGACCCCGACCACTAACTCCCCAGGTTCCTCCCACTAACCCCCGATCCACCACCACTGACCCCCCAACTACCACCACTAACTCCCCCCCCCCGGTTCCTCACACTAACCCCTAAGCCCAACCACTAACCCTACAACCACCACCACTAACCTCCCACTCACCACCACTAACCCCCCGGTTCCTCACACTAACCCCCAACCACTATTAACCCCTACCCTTAGTTCCCCCCCACTAACTCCCCAGCCATAACTACTAGTCCCCCACTAACCCCTAACCACCACCACTAGCCCCAGCTTCCCCCCCACTAACTCCCTTGACCACCGCCACTAACACCCACTGCCAGCTTCCCCCCTCACTACCACTACCCCCGTTTTCCATCACTAACCCCCCAACCCCCCCACTAGCCCCCCTCTTCCCCCCACTAACCTCCACCACTAGCCCCCACCCTCACTAACCCACAACCACCACCACTAGTAACCCCCGGTTCTCCTCACTAACACCCCAGTTCCCCTCACTAACCCCCCAACCATCATTAGCCCCCCACTACCCCTACCAGTAACCTCCAGCTTCACCCCTACCACTAATCCCCCCCGCTTCGCCCCCACTAACCCCCCAGCACTACCATTAGCCCCCATCCCTCCCCAGAAACTCCCCATTCCCCCCATCTCGTCCGGGTTGGGGGGGGGGTTGTGTGTGTGTTGGGGGGGATTTCCTTTCTTGCTAAGACGACTGTTGCACTTCCCGGATTAAATTCTTGCAATCCTCCTCCTCCTCTTCCTCCCGGACTCCTCTACCTCCTCCTCCTCTTCCTCCTCCCGGACTCCTCTACCTCCTCCTCCTCTTCCTCCTCCCGGACTCCTCTTCCTCCTCCTATTCCTCCCGGACTCCTCTTCCTATCCCTCCTCTCGGACTCTTCCTCTTCCTCCTCCTCCCGGACTCCTCCTCTTCCTCCTCCTCCTCCTCCCGGACTCCACCTCCTCCTCCTCCTCCCGCTCCTCCTCCCGGACTCCTCCTCCTCCTCCCGGACTCCTCCTCTCCTCCTCCTCCTCCTCAGGACGACTCTGCCCGGGGTCCGTAATGTGTCAGGAGGGGGAACTCTCTACCAAGAGAGCAGCTGGCCTCCTCTTTTTCTTTCCCTTTTTTTCACTCTATCTCCTTTTTTCTCCTCTCTTCCACTCTTTCTCTTTTCCTCTAACACACACTTTCTCTTTTCTCCTTTTATTTCCCTCTTTCTTTATACACCTCTTACCTCCTGTCATACACTCTCTTTTCTCCTCTCTTTCTCTCTTGAATATTTCTTTTCGTTTTCTCTCTTTCTCATAGATTTCTCCCCCTCTTTCAATCTCTTTCTTGGAGCTTTCTCATCTCTCTTTTCCTTCTCCCTTTCTCCTCTTTTTCTTTCTTCGTGTCCTCTTCCTCCTCTTCTTTCCTCTTTTTCTTCCATTCCTCTTTCGCCTCTCTCTTTTTTTCTCTTCCCTCTAATTAATATATTCTGGTCTTCCTCTTTCTCCTCTTTTTGTGACTTTTCTTTTTTCTCTATTCCTTATTTCTCTTTTTTCTCTCTTCCTTCTTCGTTAGTCCTCTCTTTTTCTCTTTCTTCTTCATCTCCACTTTCCTCTCCTCCTCCTCCTTCTCTCTTTCACTCTCTATTTTCCTCTCTGTCACGTTTTCTTTTCTCGTCTCTTTTATCCTCTCTTGTACTTTCTTCACTCTCTTTTCTCCTCTCTTTCTTGAATATTTCTTGTATATTTCTTCCTCACCTCTTTTTACGCCATTTTCTCTTTTCCAAGAAGAGATCTTTGTCTCCCCAACTTGTGTGTAAATTATCTTCATCATTAACATGTTCTCTGTTCTCTCTTGTTCTCTGTTCTCTCTTGTTCTTTGCTCTCTTTTTTTCTATTCTCTTGTTCTCTATCCTATCGTTCTCTGTTCTCTCTTGGTCTCTGTTCTCTCGTTCTCTGCTCTCTTTTGTTCTCTATTCGCTCTTGTTCTGTTCCCTTTTGTCCTCTGTTCTCTCTTGTTCTATGTTCTCTATTCTCTCTTGTTATCTATTATCTCTTCTTCTCTGCTCTCTTTTGTTCTCTATTCTCTCTTGTTCTCTGCTCTCTCTTGTTCCCTGCTGTCTTTTGTTCTCTGCTCTTGTTCTCTATTATCTCTTGTTCTATGTTCTCTGCTCTTTTTTGTTCTCTGCTCTCTTTTGTTCTCTGCTCTCTTTTGTTCTCTATTCTCTCTTGTTCTCTCTTGTTCTCCGCTCTCTCTTGTTCTCTGCTCTCTTTTGTTCTCTGCTCATGTTCTCTATTCTCTCTTGTTCTGTGTTCTCTTTTGTTCTCTACTCTTTTATGTTCTCTGCTCTCTTTTGTTCTCTGTTCTCTCTTGTTCTCTGCTTTCTTTTGTTATCTGTTCTCGTTCTCTGCCCTCATTTGTTCTCTTGTTCTTTGTTCTCTGTTCTTTCTTGTTCTCGATCATGAGCAGACTTGTTCTTTATCTCTAAGTTCTCCTTTTGTTCTCTTTTCCTATCTCACTGTGAGAGCAACTTTTCTCTCTTTCTCTCTTCTTAAATCATGCAAAGGAGGTTCGTTCACCCTGCTCTCGATCTGGCTCATCTGCCCATGCCAATTAAGTATGTGTATGTATACGTATGTATATGTCTGTATGCATGTGTGTGTATACGTATGAATATGTATGTGTGCATATATTGCATGTGTATGTATGCATATGTATGTATATATGTGCATGTATACGTATGTGTATGTATGCATATGTATGTATATATGTGCATGTATACGTATGTGTATGTATGCATATGTATGTATGTGCATGTATACACATGTGTACTTATGTGTATGTATGCATATTACCTATGAAAGGTTACACGCGCGGCGGCAAAGAACGTAAATCCTCTTCGGACTTTTTTAGTTTATTGTAGTGAAGAGATGTAAAAACATGTAAACATGTAAACATGGAGATGTAATCCCCTTTAGGGAGAGTCCCCAGGTACTCCCTATAAGGGAGAAAGTTCTCTGCCCTTTAAGGGAGAGTTCTCCTCTTTCTTCTCTGTTTGTGTCGTTACACAGTTGCCGCATATATATGTGAATATCCCTATCTTTGCATATTTATTGTAGGTCAACATATCATAGGTTTGGGATTTATACAATACTATTTGTGTGTTAGTTGCATTGCAATGGATTAGTGAATGTGTCATGAAATGGTGTATGGATTGGAGTTATAATTACGTAGTTTGGTAGGTATAAGGAAATGGTTCATGATCTGTCTATGGTGGCGTGATGTGTGTTGTATGTTTGAGTCAGATGTTTACGATTTGAAATGGGGAGGTTAACAAGATTGGAGACATTGCAAAGACCCAGTGCCTGCCGGGCACCTTGCATGCATGTGGATCACGTGTCAGGCATGCGATATATCGTAATGGTTAGTAATGGTATATGGATACAATATGTGTATATACTGTTTGTGTATACATGATATACACATACAAATTTTAGGCCCTGTTCACACTAGCGGCTTCAACCGCGGGGGTTCAATTACAGTGTAACTCAATGGAGGCGTTGACACACAACCGCGCGGTTTTTTCTTGACTATACGGTACCGTCGCGGTTTCCGCGCGGTTCAAACACCTAGTGTGAACAGGGCCTAACTTAGCCACAGCGTCTGACACGCGACAATCGATAACAGTCCTTATCTCCTCTAATCATAATATTGATTTTTTTTTTGTATGGGTTCGAATCCCGAAACCTTGATTAACCTACTTAAACACCAGATGATTTTATTTAGTTAAGACAATTATATCCAATGGTTAACCTCTCTCTTGGGCTTCCTATATAAACCCGATCTTACTCTTCATCAAGGCTTAAATCACCATTTGGGTACAGTCAGCGTAAAGAATAATTTGATTCAACTGAACGAAAGCTTAAGAAACGAACGATGATAACAGAACTGTTCCCATGTATTTGCAAGGGGCGTGTCACATGACTTCGTCCGTTTTTAAGTAAATACGCACACAGATGAAATAACAAAAATAATAAAGAAATCCATAAACACACACACACACACACACACACGTGCCTCCTCAAGCTTCTCGATGTTGATGGCTTAGAATTAAAGTGAATTGTGTTTGATGTGTATATACACACACACACACACACATATATATATATATATGTAACACATACAACGAAGAGAGGAAGAAGTAATAATTGAACAAGCGAGTTAATAAATGAATAGGCAAACATAGTAAATGAAGACGAAGATGACGTGAATCAGAGCGCGGTTCTTCTTCTACTCCATTAGTACCGAAGATCAAAGCAACAAATTAAGGATTAAGGGGAAAGGAATTAACTTAATTGGGATCAAAGGGAGCCAGGCGCCTTGAGGATGAGGATGTACAAAGGTTTATTATTCGCGCTCGGGTCGACCGCGTAAAAAGGAGGGAATTTAACGCGGTCGCGAATGGGGAGGGATCGGGTCTGGCCGGCTCGCGAAATTGGAAGGGAAAATTCACGGCCGCGAAATTGGAGCGGGAAATTTCACGAAATTGGAGGGAAATTGTCTCGACTGCTAAACTGGAATAACATTTTCTTGGTCGCGAAATTGGAGGGAAAATTTCACGGCCGTGAAATTGGAGGGAGAATGTCACGGCCGCGAAATTGGAGGATTTTTGTCTCGACCGCTAAATTCGAAGGACATTTTCTTGATCGCCAAGTTTGAGGGAATTTTTCATGGACGCGAAATTGGAGAAAAATTTTTGCTACCGCGAAATTGGAGGGCTTTTTTCGCGACCACGTAATTGGTGGGAAATTTTTGCGACCGCGTAATTGGCGGGAAATTTTCGCTACCACGTAATTGGTGGGAGATTTTCTTGACCGCGAAATTGGAGTGAACTTTTCTTGACCACGAAATTGGAGGGAAATTTTTCGCGACCGCATAATTAGGGGGAATTTTCGCGACCGCGTAGAAGGAATTTTTCACGACCGTGAAATTGGAAAGAAAAAATGAAAGGCCGCGAAATTGGAGGAAAAATTTCAGGGCCGAGAAATTGGAGGGAAATTTTCTCGATCGCGAAATTGGAAGGGAAATCTTGCAACCACGAAATTGGAAGAAAATATTCACGACCACGACATTGGGGAGAAAATTTCCACGACCGCGAAATTAGATAGAAATTTTCGCGACCGCGAAATTGAAGGTAAATTTCTACCTCAAAATTGGAGAGTACAACCTTGAACCACTTCGACACTTTAACCCCTCTTTAGCAATTTTATTCTGGTTAAGTTCAGACGATTCTATTCAACTCAAAACGAGACTTAACCCTCTATCAAGTAAGGTACCTCACCATTCTTCTCCCACTAAGTGGGAAGTGAGAAACTCCTTACAGAGCAACACCTATCAGTTGTGGCAATATTTTTTTAAGGCCGATGTTGGGTCGCCCCCCCGCCTGGCCAGAGCTGTCGGGAACCAACGCGACAAAGCCAGCAGCGGGTCCCGGGAATCGAACTCTCGACCACCTGGTGTGGGCAATACACTTCATAGAAAAATATATTTGGCAACTCAGACTACGCAACATAGTCATACACTTCTTCGTAGACTACGAGGCAGCCATAAACACTACATATATAGGGTGGAGGGCTCAAGGCTAGAGCCCTGAGAGGGTGATAGGTTGTTGCCTTCATAGCTCTGAGGGATAAACAGCAATGATGCCAAACACACGAGTAACGACTCGCAGTATCGCTGCGCTGCGAGTCGTTACTCCAACTCGTGGGCGGGGAGTTGGGTGTGTGTATGCATGTAAGGTCACAGCATTACCCATAGGTCGGTCATATATGAGCTCTCTTCCGGGAGGGGAATAGCTGTCGATCACGAGTCCAACACGTGATCCAAGTCTATGGTGCACACACACGCTCTCTCTTTCTCTTTTCTCATTTCTCATCCTATCTCTCTTTATCTCATTTTAGTCTTTCGCGTTCTGGATGTTTGTCTTTGTGTGTTTCTCTCTATTTTCTCTCTTTCCCCTCCTTTAATCTCTCTCTCTCTCTCTTCATCTTTATTCTTCCCTGTTTTAATTCCTTCATTTGTTTTATGTTTTGAAGGAACCTTTTCCTCCTCCTCCTCCTCCTCCTCCACCTCTTCGTTCTCGTCCTCCTCCTCCTCCTCCTCCTCCTCTTCGTTCTCCTCTTCCTCCTCCTTCGTTATATTCTCCCTCGTCTCCTTCTCCTACTCCTCATCTTACTTTCCGTTCTCATCTTCCTCCTCTTCTTCTTCGTTCTCCTCCTCCTTCTTTCTCCTCTTCCTCCTTTTTATTCTTTTTCTCCTCCTCCTCTTCCTTCTCCTCCTCCTCCGATATGGTCTCTCTCCGTCTCCTCTTCGTTCTCCTCCTCCTCCTCCTCTTCTGTTTCTTTCTCCACCTCCACTTCTCCGCTTCCTCCTCCTCCTCCTCCTTCTCCTCCTCCTCTTCTTCCACTTTATTCTCTCCTCCCTAGCCTCCCTCTTCTTCTCTTTCTCTTCCTCATTCGTTTTCTCCTAATTCTTTTCTTCCTCCTCCTCTTCTTCCTCTTTCTCATTTTCTCCTCCTCCCTGTCTCTCCTTCCTTCCTCCTCTTCCTCATTCGCTCTATCCTTCTGATTCTTTCTCTTCCTCCTCCTTTTCCTCTCTCTCACATTCCTCCTCTTCTTCCTCCTCTTCTTTCTTTCCTTCCTCTTCCTCATTTCCTTCTTTAGTCTTCCTCCTCCTCTTCCTATTTCTTCCCCTTTTCCATCGGCTCTTCTTCCTTCCCCCATCCTCGTTTCCTCTTTCCCTTCCTCCTCTTCCTACTTCTTCCCCCTTTCCTCTCCCTCCTCTTCCCCTTTTCCATCGGCTCTTCTTCCTCCTCTTCTTCCTCGTTTCCTCTTTCCCTTCCTCCTCTTTCTACTTCTTCCCCCTTTCCTCTCCCTCCTCTTCCTATTTCTTCCCCTTTTCCATCGGCTCTTCTTCCTCCTCTTCTTCCTTCCTCTTCCTCGTTTCCTCTTTCCCTTCCTCCTCTTTCTACTTCTTCCCCCTTTCCTCTTCCTCCTCTTCCTCGTCTCCTCCTCGTCAAATCTCTCAATCCACAACAACAACGACAGCCTCTACCTCTCCGGTGGGATTATGTCCTCCAAGGATAGAAACGCTGGTGATTACGGATGAAATATGTACTAAATATTTCTTAATTTCTCTCTTTCTCTCTCTCTCTCTTTTTTTTTTTTTTTGGGGGGGGGGGGTATTGTCTATCATGTGTGAGTTCGTGGCCGCCCTGGCAGTGCGACAACACCCATCACGCTTCTTCCCTCCTCCTCCTCCTCCTCTTCTTCTTCCTCCTCTTCTTCCCTCCTTCTTCCTCCATCTTCCACTCCATTGCTCTTCTTTCATCAACAGCTTCCCACATTGTCTTCTCTCCCTTCACTCCCCTCCACTCCCTCCTCCTCCTCCTCCACCCCTTCCTTCCATCTCTCCCTCCTTCTCCTCCACCCCTCCCTCCTCCTTCTCCTTCCTCCTCCTCCTCCTACACCCTTCCTTCCCCTCCACCTCTCCTTCCTCTTCCTCCTTCCCTCCCTCCTCCTCTCCTTCACCTCTCCCTCCTCCTCCTCCTCCTCCTCCACCCCTATCTCCTCCTCCTCCTCTCCCTCCTCCTCCTCCTCCTCCTCCACCCCTATCTCTTCCTCCTCCTCTTCCTCCTCCTCCTCTCCCTCCTTCCCTTCAGTCTTTGTTTCTTCTTGCTCTTCACTCCTCCTCCTCCTCCTTCCCTTCCTCTGTTCGGCATTCGAGTCTATATCTTCACCAGCGCTTCTAACCGCCGTTTCTATAACCCTTCCCCGACTTACGTTCCTTGAATTACGTTCTCAGACACGTTCTTCCAACTCACGTTCCCGCTGACTTACGTTCCCGCCGACCTACGTTCCCCAAACTTACGTTCCCGCCGACCTACGTTCCTCAACCTACGTTCTTCCAACTCACGTTCCCCGACTTACGTTCCCCCATCTCACGTTCTCTCGATCTACGTTCTCCCCGCACGAATTACGTTCCCTCAACTCACGTTCCCCAAACTTACGTTCCTTCCGTCTTCTTCCCTCCTCCTCCTCCTCCTTTCGTTATTCTATCCTCTTCTCTCTTCTTCTATAACTTAATTCTCTTCTCTTTTCTTCTTCCCCTTTTCGTCATGTCATTATTTATTACATTTCCCTTTCTCTCTCTCTGCCTCTCTTTTTCTATCTGTTTCTCTTTCTCCTCTCTCTCTCCCTCTCCCTTTCTCTCTCTGTGTCTCTCCCCTCTCTCTATCTCTGTCTCTCTTTCTATCTCTGTCTCTCTCTCCCCCCCTCCCTTTCTCTCTGTCTTTCTTTCTATCTCTGTCTCTGTCTCTCCCCCCCCCCTCTCTCTCTCTCTTTCCACATAAACCACCCCGGGTAAGATGGTATTATCTCACAAGGTCTGATCAATGACGTCATATTAGACTATGACGTCACGTGAGTCTATGATGTCATCATGCGAGCTTCTGACGTCATCGATGGCGTCATCATATTATTATTCATAAATGAATAAATACAATAGAAAATGAAAATACTGTCACTAATTCTGCGCCTTCGACTAATATTATTACTATTATTACTAGAATTACCAATACCACGTTCATTACTATTACCGTAAGCTGTATTATTACAATTACTACATATTACTTCTATCGCTGCTACTATTACTAATACTATTACTACTACTGAGACTGTTACTACTGCCATTACTAAAAAGAACAAAAATTAATTTAACACAAGAAATTGCATTGTTAATACTATTGCTACAGTTTGACCAAAACGTCACTCCAACATTATCGACTTACTTTTTAATTCGGACAAAAATTACCCAAACATCATTAATTTATCTATTTTTATTCCAAACAAAATTGATTTTACCCAAACATTATTGATTGATTTATTTCTATTCCAGACAAATTTCTATGTATTTTATTTAATATTTATTGATGTTTGGGTAAAGTAACTTGTGGGTCACTCTGTAGTATAGAAGTATTTCTGGCATTTGTTGATTTTCTAGAATTATTTTCTAAATATTCTTCTTCCTTCCCTTTTCTTCGTCGTTTCCTCTTGTTATACATTCTCTGTTCTTCTCGTGTTCTTCGTTATCTGTTCTCCTTGTTCTTCAAAGTATCACAGAGGAAAGTGGATTATGCTTTGGCCACTTCCGTTCCTTCCTCTTTATTTTCTCTTTTTCTTCTTCCACTCTTTTTGCTCCTCTTTACATACTTCCTCTTTTTTCTTTCTCTTTTTCTCTTTTCTCCTTTTTTTTTCTTTTCTTAGCTTATGGTTATTCCACTTCCGTTCCTTCCTCTTTATTTTCTCTTTTTCTTCTTCCCCTCTTTTTGATTCTCTTTAACACTTCCTCTTTTTCTTTCTCTTCCTCTTTTTTTTCGTATTCTTATTTTTTTATTTTCTTTGTTTATTCATTCATTTTCACTTGTACAGTTTCCATTAAATTTAAATTCATTTTAATTTTAGTTTGTTTATAATTCATTTTATATTCAAGTTAACTTATTTTTACTTCCATTTACTCTTCATATTTAATCATTTATGTTCCATTCACTTTTACTTTATTTTTCATATATTTGAACTTTTCATTTAATTCAATTAATTTCTCATTTATTCTAATTTATCTTTCATTAAATTTAACTTTTTTTTTATCTCTTTTCACTTATTTGTCACCTTATTTAATCTATTTTCCACTTAATTTATTTTTGAATTTATTTTATTTTCCATCTTCTTATAATTTCTCTTTAATTTAATTTAATTTAATTTCCATTTATTTCATTTTATTTTTCATTTATTTTCATTGGTTATCAATCTAAGTTTAATCTTCTTCCTTCCCAAGTTTACTAACTCTCTCCCCACCTCCCTATTCCCCCCATTCTCGATTTACCCCCCATTCCCCTATAACTTCAATAAGGATGACGCAGACAAGGTCATCATATTAAGGCAACAGGATAGGACTCGCAGGACTGGATTTAAATTGGACAAGTTTAGGTTTAAGAAGGAAATAGGCAAGAACTGGTTTACCTAATAGGCAAGAACTGGTTTAACTAAAGAGTAGTTAACGAATGGAATTGACTTAGTTATCCATGTAGTTAGTGAGCGCTAAAACTATCGGTTGATTTAAGAGAAAGATCAACTTTATGGATAGGAATGGACATGGAACTACCTAGTGTAAGCCTTAGGGTTTCTTGCAGTCTCCACCGTTTTTGATTTTATGTTCTTCACTCAGTCTTCAACTTCCCCCCCACCCCCGAACCGGACCGCTTTTATCCCCCCCTTCCCTCTCCCCCCCTCTCTCTTCCACTCTCTATTTTTCCCTCACTCTCTCTATCTTTCTCTCCCTCTCTCTATTTTCCCCTCTCTCTCTGTTCCCCTTTCTGTCTCTCTCTCTCTCTCTATGTTTCCCCCCTCTCTCCCCCTCTCCGTGTCTCTCTCTCTCTATTCCCTCCCTCTCTCTCCCCCCTCTCTGTCACTTTCTCTTTCTCTTTCTCTCTCTATTTCCCCACCTCTCTCTCTATTCCCCCCTCTCTGTCTGTCTCTCTCTCTCTCTCTATTTCCCCCTCTCTCTCCTCCTCCTCTGTCTTTCTCTTTCCCCACCTCTCTCTCTATTTCCCCACCTCTCTCTCTCTCTCTCTCTCTCTTTTTCTCTCTCTATCTTGGGGACTCCCTCCCCCCCCAATCCCGCTTCGATTTTGTTTCCTGGCTGGTACCCAGATGTTCCCTTCCCCTCTTCTCCGTCTCCCCTCTTCTCCATCTCCCCTCTGTTCTTCTCCCCTCCTCTTTCCTCCCAAATGACCACCTCCATTTCTGCCTCCCTCCATCACCCTTCACGCTCCTCCCCTCCTCTCTTCTCCTCTCTCTTCCTCTCCTCTTCTCCCATCACCTTCTTCTCTTCTTCTTCCTTTCCCTCCTCTCCTCTCCCCTCTCTTCCCCTACCCTCTTCTTTTACCCTGCCCTCCTCTCCTCTCCCCTTCCCCTCCCCTCCTCTCCTCTCCTCTCTCTTCCTCTACCCCTTCTTCTCTCCTTCCCTCCTCTCCTCTCTCTTCCTCTCCTCTCCTTTTCTCTCCCCTTCTCCTCCCCTCCCCTCCTTTCCCTTCCTCTCCTCTCTCTTCCTCTCCTCTTCTCTCCCCTTCCTCTCCTCCTCTCCCTTACCCTCTCTCGTCCCTCTTTCCTTCCCCCCTCCCCCCTCCTCCAAAGTCAATATGTTAGAAGACTTTAGTGACACCCTTATGGTCCAGAGGCACGCAGTAATACTAATATTCCCTTCATCTCCCTCCTCTAACTTCCCCTCTCTTCCCTCTTTTTTCTTCCTCCCTTCCATTCCCTTCTCTCTTCCCTCCTTTTTTGCTTCCTCTCTCATTTCCTCCTCTTTTTCCGTTCCTCTCTTCGTACTCTCTTCTTCTCTTCCCTCTCTTCCTCTTATTCTTCTCCTCTCTTCTCTCCTTTTTCACTTCCTCTCTCATTCCTTCCTCTTTTTCCGTTCCTCTCTTTCTACTGTCTTCTTCTCTTCCCTCTCTTCCTCTTATTCTCCTCCTCCTCCTCTCTCTCCTTGTTTCCATTATTATCTCTTCCTCTTCCTTCTCCTTTCTCCTTTCTTTATTTTTCCATTTCCGATTTATTCTACGTTATCTTCAGTTCTCTCTGTCTTCTCTCTCTCTCTCTCTCTCTCTCTCTCTCTCTCTCTCTCTTCTGGAGACATCTTCCCTAAAAAAAAAAAAAAAAAAAAAAAAAAGTTTGGGGATGGGCTTGCAGGATTCGAACCTCTCGGTCATAATGATGATAACGATACGGATTTTAATCAGGAAAAAAATGGCCTCCGTCACGTAGGGACTTTAATCAAGGGAGCAATATCACTATAGAGCCTTAGGGATTAGGTTATTGGGGGCGTCGGATAGGCTCGTTCCCTCTTGTGCCTAGCTGGTGACGTCATAATGTAGGGGGGGGGAGGAAAGGGTGGGGGGTCAATAACAGATGGGGGGAAGGGGAGATTGAATACTGTGACAAAAAGAGAGAGAGGGCGAATGAGAGGGGAAAGGATACAGGAAGAAAGAGAGAGAGAGAGAGAGATACAGATGGAGGGAGAGAGAGAGAGGGAGAGGGAGAAAAAGAGATACAGATGGAGGAAAAGAGAGAGTGAGAAAAAGAGAAAAAAGAGAGAGAGAAAGAGATAGGGAAATGAAATAAAGAGATATACACGGGGAGGGAGAGACAGAGAGAGAGAGGGTGAAGAAAAGAGGGAGAAAGAGAGAGGGAGAAAGAGAGAGATACAGACGGGGAGAGAGAGAGAGAGAGAGAGAGAGGAGGAAGAAAGAGGGGAGAGAGAAAAAACATAAGATTTTGTATAAAAATGTACAAAATATACGACATATATAAATAAGACCTCAAAAGCCACAACGCATGAAAGATAAAAAAAAAAAAAAAACGAAAAAATGTATAACAATGAACAACAGAGATACAAAAGAGAGAACGTGCGAAGGCGACAAAAAGAGATTATATTTGAATATTCAAAAGAGAAAAAAAAAAATCAAAAGAAAAAGAGAAAAAAAAATGCATTAATTAATCCTCCTTTTCAAATGCAGATCTTATATACCCGAGTTAGGAGAGTGAAGCAAGTTTGTGTTAGATGGATCCAAACTGATCTAATTAGAGCACCAACCTCGCACTCACATTATGCATTCTCAAAAAGAAAAAAAAAAAAAAAAAAAAAAAAAAAAATAAAAATAATAATAATAATAATAAGAAGAAGAAGAAGAAGAAGAAGAAGAAAAATTAAGAAAAAATTAAGAAAAAGAAAGAAAGAAAAAGAAAAATTAAGAAAAAATAAAGAAAAAATAAGAAAAAATAAAAAAAAATTAAGCGAAAAAAATAAGAATAAATAAATAAAAATTAAGAAAAATATTAAGATAAAATCAAGATAAAAATTAAGATAAAAGATAAAAATAAAAATGAGATAACAATAACAAATTCACTAAACAAAACAATAAAACACAGTTACATACATACAACCATACAGACTTTTCCACCCTAATAAGAGTGTGGCCGGATCAAAATGGCCGCCAACTCCAAAACACATCATAAACCCTTTCGAAGCCAATAATCATTTCCAACGTACAGAGAATAAGATAAAATTAAATCTAAAAAAATTAAAGAACATCAAGATAAAACAAACATACTATTGAGGACCAACGAAGAAACAATGAGAGAGAGAGGGAGAGAGAGAGAGCAAGAGGAGGGCGATAGATAGGGGAGAGAGAGAAAAGAGAGGAGAGAGCAAGAGAGAGAGCGAGAGGAGAAAGATAGGAGAGAAAGAGAGAGCGAGAGGAAGGAGAGAGGAGAGAAAGAGAGAGAGAGCTAAAGGAGAAAGATAGGAGAGAAAGAGAGAGCGAGAGGAAAGAGAGAGGAGAGAAAGAGAGAGCGAGAGGAAAGAGAAAGAGGGAGGAGAGAAAGAGAGAGGAGAGAAAGAGAGCGGATCGAGAGGAGAGAAAGAGAGAGAGAAGGGCAGTTCCCGGAAGTGGTTTTAGATTTCCCCTCTTAGCATCCTCCTCCTCCTCCTTCTCCTCCTCCTCCTCTTCCTCCTCCTCTTGAAGGAGGAAGAACACGAAGTGACTAAGAAGGAGGACGTGATGAGGAGGCCACAGCTGTGCCCGAATGGAGGAGGAAGAGGAAGAAGAGGAGGAGGAGGAAGACCTCACGAACCAGAAGACCACATTAGGTTGGCCAACGATGGACACGAGGAGGAGGAGGAGTAGGTGGAGGAGGAGGGGGAGGAGTAGGTGGGGGAGAGGGGGATGAGGAGGGAAAGGGGGAGGAGGAGGAGGAGGGAAAGGGGGAGGAGGTGGGGGAGAGGGGGATGAGGAGGGAAAGGGGGAGGAGGAGTAGGTGGGGGAAAGGAGGAGGGAAAGGGGGAGGAGGAATAGGTGGGGGAAAGGAGGAGGAGAAGGAGGATGAGGAGGAGGGGAGAGGAGTAGGTGGGGGAAAGGAGGAGGGAGAGGGGGGAGGAGGAGAGAGAGAGAGAGAGAGGAGGTGGGAGAGGGGGAGGAGGGAGAGGGAGAGGAGTAGGTGGGGGAAAGGAGGAGGGAGAGGGAGAGGAGTAGGTGGGGGAAAGGAGGAGGGAGAGGAGGGAGGAGTAGGTGGGGGAGAGGGGGAAGAGGAGGTCAGCGAGGGCGGAGGAGGAGTAGGTGGGGGAAAGGAGGAGGGAGAGGGGAGGAGGAGGAGGGAGAGGGGAGGAGGAGGAGGGCGAGGGAGGAGGAGAAGAGAGTAAGTATAAATGAAAGTTTGTAAAGAAAAGAATAGTCTTGAACATTGACATGTAATTTTCCGTTAAGAGAAATAATGTATGTATATATATATATATATATATATATATATATATAATATATATATATATATATATATATATATATATATATATATATGCTAATAAGAACACGGGTACGTGTGTTCACTTATGCAAAGTAGACCCCTTGGAAAAAGAAACTAACGAAGCAGAGCGCTTTCGTATATTACATCTTCAATGCAAAAAGTACATAGTTTAATAGAAATACATAGATTATACATACATGAAAAAGGATATATATATATCGTATGTCTGTCTGGCTATAACAGATATTAATTTGCAACAAAGGCTAAAAAACTCTGATTCCATTCCATATAGACAGTGCTAATACTTATTGAACGCAAACACTTGAGCGAATAGACATTAAATGTACTAATCAATTGTTAGAGGGATTGGCAGTGGATGAGGCAGAGAAGGTTTCGGAGGGGGGGAAAGGGGGAGAGAATGGGGGGAAGGGGGGAAGGGGTCGATGAAAAATGGAAAGAATTGGCTTCAGACACAGAAAAGGCGGAGTAATGTTGTCAGATTCATTCCCACCCCACCCCCCTTTCTCTCTCTAAAAAAAAAAAAAAAAAAAAAAGGAACTTTCGACCGGTGTTGTAAGGTCGCCCGAAAGCGCCATTGGGTGTGGGTTGAAGGACGTGCACATGCACACAGAGGGGGTAATAATGGTCGATCACGAGTCATGCACGTAATCCAAGGCCATGGTAAATCAGGCATACTTAATTATATATATATATATATATATATATATATATATATTGATTTCGACAGTTTTTATGCTTCTACCGACCACGCTACTGAGTCTATAAAATTCTTCAACCTCGGGGTTAATCTACTCCCACAGGATTTGAGTCGACTGCTAACTGCCGTCCTAGTCTCAATTTTACGAAGAACCAAGCCCACTTGTAGCTAGTGGTAAGGCAGGTACGTTTCCTTGATAGACTTTCGTCGTTGCAATACCTGGACAGAATCGCCAATGACGACGATGTCAATCAAAAGATTCCGATACTTGTCCCAGGACTCGAACCCAGGACAATTCTATTCAGGTACTACAACGACGAAAGTCCATCGAGGATACGTACCAGCTTAACCACTAGCTACAAGTGGGCTCGGTTCTTCGTAAAACTGAGACTAGGACGGCAGTTAGCAGTCGACTCGAATCCTGCAGGAGTTAGATTAACCCCGAGGTTGAAGAATTTTATAGACTCAGTAGCGTGGTCGGTAGAAGCATAGACTTGGTAATATACAAGTCCTGGGTTCGAGTCCGGGAACAACTGTCGGAATCATTTGATTGACATCGTCGTCATTGGCGATTTTATTCAGATATATGTATATATATACATATATATATATATATATTATAGATTATACACAACACATATATACATACATATATATATATATATCTGTATATGTGTAGAACTATCACTTTACATTTTTCTTTTATCAAATATATTTTTCTTTTCTTAGTATTGATCTCATTTTCATATTTTCGTTTAACTTTAACTTTTTATTCGATTTTTATTTTCATCTTTTCTTGGTGACCTGGTTTTTCCTTTTCCTACGCTGACCTTATTTTCTCTCTTTTGTCCTTCGTAATGACCTCATTTGTCCTTTTTGTCCTTCTTTGGAATTCAAAATATTTTTCTATTTTTGAGTTTGGGGGGGGAGAGAGGAAGGGGGCCTCTTTCTTATTGTTCCTCCTGTACAACACTACGATATATACATACATATATATACACACATATATATATATATATATATATATATATGTATACATATATATATACATGTATATATATGAATATATATATATGTATATATATATATATGTATATATATATATATATGTATATATATATATATCACAAGTAATACCACAGTCGAAAAAAGAGAGCTGAATAGGCAACTGTTGTCATTGTTGTGATTTACAAATGAGTTACAATATATGTAAATATATATTATATATATGTATATATACATATATATATATATATTATATATGTGTATATATATATATATATATATATATATATATATATATATATATATAATACATATATATATATCCACAGGAGCCCTGGCCCCCCTCGACCTGTGGGTGAGATGGTGGGTAAATCGGAGCACGTGACCAAAATGACCCCAAAACGAAAATAAATAAATAAACAAATAAATAAAATAAATAAAAATAAATAAACAAATAAAATAATAAAAAAATCCCCCAAGGGCTACCCACGGAATATGCCCAAAATTTGGCCCAAACTTACCCCAGATCGAGAGAGTCGGCCACAGTGGATGACGAGGTGAATTCGAGGGCGACCTGGGGGTAATTTTTCCCGATTTGGGGTCATTTTGGTCACCATCTCAGATTTACCCGCCACCTCACCCACAGGTCGAGGGTGGCCCAGGGCTCCTGTGGGATCCACTAGGACACCACAAGGGGTCAGGATTCCTGCAGGATCCACTAGGACACCGCTCAGGCCAACCGTCCGGGCGGCAGAGGCCCAGAGGCAATAAATGTGAGAGAAGACCCAACTTAGGAGGGGCGCCATCGCCACGCCCTTGAGCCCAGGCTCCTCCTCGCGTCTACCTCGCCCTCCACTCTACCCGAGTCTCTCCCTCAAAAATATTCAGCTCGTACCCGCCCTGCGGGGTGGTTATGCATGCCAGCCTCTTTTGGTGTTTGCTCTTGAAGATCATTGGTACTCCCTGCAGTCACGCGTTGATTTGACGGGATTTGAACCACCTCTGATTCCTCGCCCCCCAGACGCTGGCGCTCTTGACCGCTCGGAATGCCCCAACACCTCCTCCCCGTCATTTTTTATGAGAGTAGGAAGAGGGTAAGGAAGAGAAGGATGAGGAAGAGGAGGACGAGGAGGGGAAGAGGAGGAAGAGAAGGATGAGGAAGAGGAGGACGAGGAGGGGAAGAGGAGGAGGAGGAGGAAGAGGAGGAGCACAAGCGGAAGAAGAGTGAGAGGGAAAAGGAAGAAGAGAAGTAGGAGGAGGAATTGGAGGAGGAGGTTAAGGAAGTGGAGAGGGAGGAAGAGAATGTGGATGAGAAGGTGAATAAGGAACAAAGAAGCATAAAGAAGGAAGGGTAGGAAGAGGAGGAGGAGGAAGAGGAAGGGGAGAAGGGCGAGAGGAAGGAGAAAGTGGAGCAAGAGGTGGTGAAGAAGGAGGAATAGGAGGAGAGTAGGAGGAGAAGGAGGAGGAATAGGGAGGAGGAGCAGAAGTAGGAATAGAATATATAGTAGTAGTAGTAGGAGGAGGAGGAGGAGGAGGAGGAAGGGTAGAATGGGGAGGGGGGAGAATAGGAGGAAGGGAACGGGGAGGGGGAGGGGAGAATGGGAGGAGGGGGAGGGAGAGAAGAGAGGTGGAGGGGGAGACGGGGAGGGGAAGGGAGAATGGACGAGGAAAAAGAGGAGGAGGAGAAGGAGGCTGGAGGGGTGGAGCGGGAGTGGGAGGAGGCTGTGGATGAGGAGAAGGGGGACTGGAGGGGAAGAAGGGGGGAGGAGGAGGGGGGATAGTGTCGATGTTCGTGAGGATCGACGAAGTCGTCGAACAAGTGTGAGAAAGAATCCGCCCCGTCGGCAGCCAGGCAATTGGCAGCCGAGAGACAGGCGGGGGAGGAGGGAGGAGGAGGAGGGAAGAGGAGGTGGGAGGAAGAGGAATAGGAGGGGAAAGGGAGGAGGGAAGAGGAGGGGAAGGGAGGAGGGAAGAGGAGGGGGAAGGGAGGAGGGAAGAGGAGGTGGGAGGAAGAGGAATAGGAGGAAAGGTGAGGAGGTATAGGGGAGGAACGGGAAGGAGGAGGTGGGAGGAGGAGGAGGAGGGAGGAGGGGAGTAGAAGTGGGGAGAGGAATAGGAGGGAGGATAGGGGTGGGAAGAGGAAGAGGAGGTGGGAGGAAGAGGAGAGGGGAGGAGGAGGAGGAGGGAGGAGACGGGTCGGAACAGGGAAGAGGAGGTGGGAGGAAGAGGTGTGGGAAGAGGAATAGGAGGTGGGAGGAAGAGGAAGAGAAGAGTAGGAGGAGGGAGGAGAGTACACACACACACACACACACACACACACACACACACACACACACACACACACACACGCATATATATATATATATATGTGTGTGTGTGTGTATGCGTGTGTGTGTGTGTGTGTGTCTATGCGTGTGTGTGTGTGTGTGTCTATGCGTGTGTGTGTGTGTGTGCGTGTGTGTGTGTTTAAATAGAGTAGGAGGGCGACATGTATATACATATATATTTAAATTTCCATAAGGTTAAATCTATATTATTTTGAACATAATCTATATACATATGCATACATACACACGCATATCTTCTATAAAAAAAAAAACGAAATCTCATACGTCGCCCAAGAAATTAGCGGGACTTTAATTACGCGTGTCAGGCCCACCGGCGCGAATTTTAACTCATTAAAGTGTGCATGACACCTGACACGGGGCGTGTCGTCTCCGTGTCACAACTTTCAGTTTCGCGAATTCTCAGTTTCGCGATTTCGCGCCATTTTCGTCGCCACTGCGTCACGCGAACCGGAAGTGACGTCGTGAAGGCAGTAGGAGTACTAGTCCGATTTTATTCCTGACTTGTTTCGCTGATAGGCCATTTCAGAGAAAAAGCCTATCTGCGAAAGTAGTCAGGAATGAAATTGGACTAAGACTCTTGTCTTTCCTACTCTCACTTACGCCATACTAATATATGTATATGTGTATATATGTGTGTATATATATATATATATATATATATATATATATATATATATATTATACACACACTGAATGGTCCCCAATACATAGATATTCATGCTAATAAGAACACAGGTACGTGTGTTCACTTATGCAAATAGACCACCTGGAAAAAAGAAACTAACGAAGGAGAGCGCTTTCGTATAATTATTACATCCAGTGCAAAAAGTACTAGATGTAATATACGAAAGCGCTCTTCTTCGTTAGTTTCCTTTTTTTTCCAAGTGGTCTACTTTGCAGAGATATTCACATATGTACTACCAATTGTACCATCATGGCTGGGCTGGGTTGAACATAAAATTCGTGTATATGTATGTAACTCGAGCATACAAATATAAGAAATTGTGCTCAACTTATATCCCTCTTGATAGCGCAATGGTCTAAGTCACTGTTCACTTGTTACGTCTCAGCTGGGTTCGATTCCTTTGCTTGACCACGTATCAGTTTCCGTATATGCTTCCGTCGAGCTCCTTGTCAGTCTCGACTGTGATGTCATGGAATTACAGTGAAAATTAATTTGGTTGAAAAGATGAATATATATATATATATATATATATATATATATATATATATATATGTGTGTGTGTGTGTGTGTGTGTGTGTGTGATTCTAAATATGCAGAAAAACCACCAAGGAAAATATTAAATTGATGAGAGATTTTGGTTATCTAGACATCCTCAGGGTACTCTAAATAGACGAAAGCGCTTGGTCATCAATTTATTATTTTCCTTGATTTTTTTTTGCACACACACACACACACACACACACACACACACACACACACACACACACACACACACACACACACACACATATATATATATATATATATATATATATATATATATATATATATATATAAAGTCACAGGGTCCTTCGTTGTCGCTGCTGCCTTGGATCCTTGATCCTTTGAACAAAGGCAGAATCACACTAAGGCCAAATTAGCAACTGTGAGAGAGACGTACCTTATCAGCGAGGAGGAGGAGGAAGAGGAGGAGGAGAGGAGGAGGAGAAGATGTGGTGAAGAAAAGGATGCGTTGGGGTGGAGATTGTGGTGGAATGGGAGTGGGGGAGGGGAGAGGGTGGGGAGGGGAAAGGAGGGGAGGAAGGGAGGGGTGACAGAGGAGAGTGGGGAGAGAGGGGGAGGGAGAAGGGAGGAGAGGGATAGGGAAGAAGAAGGGAAGAGGGAAGGGTAGGGAAGAGGGAAGGGGAGGGGAGGGAAGGTTGGGCAACGGGGGGGAAAGAGAGGGAGGAAAGGGAGAGGAGGGGTAGGGAGGAGGGAGAGAGGAGGACAGAGGAGAGGGAGGGGAGATGAGGGGAGAGGAAGGTAAGGAGATGGGAAAGGAAGGGAAAGAAGGAGAGAGTGAAGATGGAGGGAGAAGGAGGAAAGGGGGAGGGGGAAAGGAATGGGGGGAAAGGGGAAAATGTGAGTGGGAGAAAGGAGGGGAGAATGGAAGGGTGACAGAGAAGAGGAGGGAGAATGGGTGGGGAGAAGGTACGAGAGAAAAGGGGAGAGGGGAGGGAAAGGAGAAGAGAAGAGGAAAGGGAGGGGAAGGGAAGAGGGGAGGGGACGAGAGAAAGGTGGGAAGAGAGAGGGGAGGGAAAGAGAGAGGAGAGGGAGGAAGGGGAAGGGAAGAGGAAAGGGAGGGGAAGAGAGAGGGGAGGGGAAAAGAGAGAGGAGGGGAAGAGAGAGGGGAGGGGGTAAGGGAAGGGGGGAATGGGGAGGGGGAGAAAGGTGGGGAGGGATTAGGGAAAGAGGGCGTGAAAGGGGTATGGAAAGAGGGGAAAGGGGAGGGGGGAGGGTGAGGGGAAAGGGGGGAGGGGGGAAAGTTGGTGACGCTAATTAATTAACCTTTCCATTGAGCAATTCAGTCCTTATTGATTTTTTTCTGGTCATCTGTAGAAGAATTTTTTTCGTCGGCTAATTCAAAGGGAAAGGGGTTGCCAATGATTACCTTTTTGGTTTGTTTTTTTCGTACTTGTCGGCAGGCGATTTTTATGAGTAATTAATTATTCATAGGTAATTTGTGAGTAATAAATTAATTACCTATGGATAATTATGGGTATTTCTTATACTTGTCGGTAGATCATAGTTTTCTATTATAGAATTATTAGGTTACTTTTGGGTAATTAATCATTCATGGGTAATTTGTGAGTCACTAATTACCTATGAATAATTATCTGTGGGCATTTTTCATACTTGTCGGTAGATTATATTGTCTATTATTGAAATACTTGGCAACTTTGGGTAATTTATGAGTAATCAATTAATCATGGGTAATTTGTAATTAATTACCTATGGATAGTAATCTATGGGTATTTCTTATTCTTGTCGTTAGATCATATTTTTCTATTATAGAAATATTTGGTAATTTTAGTTATGAGTAATTAATTAATCATAGGTAATTTGTGAGTAATTAATTACCTATGAATAATTATCTATGAATATTTTCTATAGTTGTCGTTAGATGATTTTTCTATTATAGAAATATTTTGCAACCTTGGATAATTTATGAGTAATCAAATAATCATGGGTAATTTGTGAATAATTAATTAATTACCT